>NC_092101.1:40919573-41230406 GCF_045679555.1 Salvelinus alpinus | reverse complement strand
GTTGAGAGCAGGATGTTTCCATCCCTTCGTCGTGATAGTGTAGCACTATTTGTAGAGCTGCCAAAAATCTCACTAGGTAAACGGAGCATCATATTTGCATGATGATTGGTTTATTTTCTCCCCTTTTTATAAACATAGGAAATATTTTCTGCACAACTAAGTGGGTTGCAATTTATACATTCAGGTCTGACACGCACATGGTCATTGTGGGGGCCCTGGAGGAAAGCTGCCATTCACCGCTCAGTCTGACTGGGTGGCACCCTCCACCCGCAGGAAAAGGATTGACTGACTCTGGCTGGCTGAGAGAAGACCTGGCCATTCAGGTTTATAATCTGCACAGCAGGGGAACGTTACTCCATTTCCCACTGTTTGTATGTTAGGGTATATTTCTTATTTATAGGCAAAATAAAGTATGGCCTGTATCCTACATTGCAAGGAGTGTCTGTTGGAGAGCAATGTATATTTGAACAATATTTATTTGAATTAGATTTTTTTTTTTTACTCAGTCGAGGTCTCGCCTTACTATCGAGAGTAAGAATAGTGGAATACACCAGGTGCAATGTCTACATTTGGTTGTGCATCAGCAGTTTTTCTCTTGTCAGTCCCTCAATTAGCTGACAATTACCCATGTCAATATTTAGATTGGTAGTTAGCCGGCTAGACTATCTTGTTGTAATCATGGCCAAATACCGAACGTGCATGCAGAGCACGTCATTCTCACTCCGATATCATCTCAACATTGTCACGGCCGTCAAAAGAACTGGACAAAGCGCAGCGTGGTGAGCGTACATATTCCTTTTATTTAGGTGACGCCAACAAAAACAATAAACAATACAAAACAACTGTGAAGCTTAAGGGCTATGTGCCACAAACAAAGTTAACTACCCACAAAGACAGGTGGGAAAAAGGGCTGCCTAAGTATGGTTCCCAATCAGAGACAACGATAGACAGCTGTCCCTGATTGAGAACCATACCCGGTGTAACGGATGTGAAATGGCTAGCTAGTTAGCGGGTACGCGCTAGTAGCGTTTCAATCAGTTACGTCACTTGCTCTGAAACCTAGAAGTAGTGTTGCCCCCCCCGCGGCTTTTGTGGAGCGATGGGTAACGACGCTTCGTGGGTGTCAGTTGTTGATGTGTGCAGAAGGTCCCTGGTTCGCGCCCGTGTCGGGGCGAGGGGACGGCGTAAAGTGATACTGTTACATTGATGCTGTTGACCCGGATCACTGGTTGCTGCGGAAAAGGAGGAGGTTGAAAGGGGGGTGAGTGTAACGGATGTGAAATGGCTAGCTAGTTAGCGGGTACGCACTAGTAGCGTTTCAATCAGTTACGTCACTTGCTCTGAAACCTAGAAGTAGTGTTGCCCCTTGCTCTGCAAGGGCCGCGGCCTTTGTGGAGCGATGGGTAACGATGCTTCGTGGGCGACCGTTGTTGTGTGCAGAGGGTCCCTGGTTCGCGCCCGGGTCGGGGCGAGGGGACGCCATGAAGTTATACTGTTACACCGGCCAAAACAAAGAAATACAAAACATAGAACATAGAATGCCCACCCCACATCACACCCTGACCTCACCAAATAGAGAAATAAAACGGCTCTCTAAGGTCAGGGCGTGACAAACATTAGCTTTAAAACAGAAACTATGTCTTTCCATAATTGTCTAGATGCTGTAGCCGTTAAGATTTCCCTTCACTGGAACTAAGGGGCCTAGCCCGAACCATGAAAAACAGTCCCAGACCATTATTCTTCCTCCACAAACTGTACAGTTGGCACTATGCATTGGAACTGGTAGCGTTCCCCTGGCATCCGCCAAACCCAGATTCTTCCGTCAGACTGCCAGATGGTGAAGAGTGATTCATCACTCCAGAGAACGTATTTCCACTGCTCCAGAGTCCAATGGTGGCGAGCTTTACGTCACTCCAGCCGACGCTTTGCATAGCGTATGGTGATCTTAGGCTTGTATGCAGCTGTTCGGCCATGGAAACCCATTTCATGAAGCTCCCGATGAACCGTTCTTGTGCTGATGTTGCTTTCAGAGGCAGTTTGGAACTCTGTAGTGAGTGTTGAAACCAAAGACAGACTACTCGCTTCAGCACCCGGTGGCACCGTTTTGTGAGCTTGTGTGGCCTACCACTTTGCGGCTGAGACATATTTGCTCCTAGACAATAACAGCACTTACAGTTGACCAGGGCAGCTCTAGTAGGGCAGAAATTTGACGAACTGACTTGTTGGAAAGGTGGCATCCTATGACGGTGCCACGTTGAACGTCTCTGAGCTCTTCAGTAAGGCCATTCTATTGCCAATATTTGTCTATGAAGATTGCATGGCTTTTGTACTCGATTGTATACACCTGTCAGCAACAGATGTGGGGGAAATAGCTAAATCCACTCATTTGAAGGGTGTGTCCACATACTGTTGGAGAGCAATGTTTATTTGAAAACAGTATGTATGCATTATGCTTTATCATAAAACGAATTATGCAACCTGTAGGCTAGTTGATTGTCCTCTTCTCAGTATTGGATATAGCCTCTCTATAACGTGCTTATTGACAGGTAGCATTAGTTCATTAGCTATGGGGTATAGTCTACCACAGGATGGCGATACAATACTCGTTATTGTTTAATAGTGCCCACTTATACATTTTGTAAACGGTGGGGGTCGCCAATCGTCCGGGGTAGCCTACAGTAGCGCGCCGGGGCCTGGCTTCATGTGCGTACCTTTCCCGTCTGCTCTCTCTCACTCAGATGGGAGCGACAGAAACACAGACGCCCACCTATCACTGCCTCCACTCACTTTCTATCACAGCTACTCAAGATGGCGGCAGCTTCCTCCATCCAGCCGCCGACCGTTCACTCTTTGAACCAGGAAAGTGCAAATTTCCCGGATTCTGACAGCCCGGAGAGCCGGCAGGATGAGGAAGCAGCATCGGAGGGGACCAGTCTCAGAGACTTACCCGATTTGGAACCGGAGGAAATTGAGAAGAGGCTAGAGAGAACTCGCCGCGAGCTGAGCAACAGGAGGAAAATCCTCATTAAAAACCTTCCACAAGATACAACCAACCAGGTAACCTACACTTTTCTGTATTCTGACAGATGGAGTGAAAGTTGTTTTGTTGCGCTACTCTTGCGGCTCTCTGGAATATTAAAATAATTTCAGGTGTGCTAATATGCAATACTTTGCTATACTTATGTGTAGTTCATTTGGACCAAAACGAATATTGGGCCTAATTAACTTAAACGGTTTGAGAAATCCCTTAATTTTGCTGCGAGTATTGTCGAGGCTCTGCGACCTGCCACTCTCATTCGATATCCACATTACTGTTAAATAGTAGAAGTTTGTAATGCATCAGTCTAAAACCTACAAAGACAGTTATACAATGTAAATGCTGAAAGGCATTTAACTATGGACGCGCACCGGGCTTGTTATATTTTGTTGTTACAATGTAGCGAGGAAAGATATCAGACAGTGGCCTCGAGTTTGTTAATCATTTCTACAATGTGACCAATGCACACAAATATTTGCCAGTAGCTTACAATTGAGCAAATAGAAGCGAAGCCAAGAGCAATGTTATGCCTTTATCTGCGTAGACATCCACTTCACATGAAACTTTTTAGTTTGTCTGATATGGGCTATTTGGTTTACATTTTGCAACATGACAACCAAATCGAGCATTACAATATGTTATTCCTGATTACGCAGTACGACCATATCATAATACTACAACTATCCAATATACAGTATATTAAGTTATAAGGGAATTTCATTGCACGTCAAGCCATTGATTTTAAAACACACACACACACAGTCTGTGCACCACAGTTCCCATGTGAGTAAGTGGGTTTTCCCAGAATCCACACACACAGGAGAGCAACATATTTAAACAGATCCACTCTGCTGTCTGCACCATAAGGAGGCTACCAGGTTGATGGAAATGGAAAACCATCTCTGGCTTATGTAACCTGTCTGCTCTCCCCCATCCTCCCAAACCTCTCCATATCCCCTCCTCAACCTCAGCCCATTCCCAGCCTATTTCCCCCCCCCCCCCAGTATAGTAGGAGCCTGACTAGCCCCATTTTAATGGTGTCCTTGTCCAGGTTGGATGGTGTCAGATCTATAGCCCTGCTGATACCCCTCAGATGAACGGGAAGGGGATGGAGAGAGGTAGGGAGAGAAGATATAGCAGAAAAGCAGGTTGAGAGAGAGCTGATGGAGGTTGATGGAGGATACAGTGCATTCGGAAAGTATTCAGACCCCTCGACTTTTTCCACATTTTGTTACGTTACAGCCGTGTTCTAAAATTGATTACATTGTTTTTTTCACCTCATCAGTCTACACACAATAACCCATAATGACAAAGCAAATACAGGTTTTTAGACATTTTTGCAAATGTATTACAAATCAAAAGTGGAAATATCACATTTACATAAGTATTCAGACACTTTACTCAGTACTATGTTGAAGCACCGTTGGCAGCGATTACAGCCTGGAGTCTTCGTAGGGTACAGTGAGGGAAAAAAGTATTTGATCCCCTGCTGATTTTGTACGTTTGCCCACTGACAAAGAAATGATCAGTCTATAATTTTAATGGTAGGTTTATTTGAACAGTGAGAGACAGAATATCAACAAAAAAATCCAGAAAAACGTTTGGCAACTCGAACCTTCAGCTCCCTCCACAGATTTTCTATGGGATTAAGGTCTGGAGACTGGCTAGGCCACTCCAGGACCTTAATGTGCTTCTTCTTGAGCCACTCCTTTGTTGCCTTGGCCGTGTGTTTTGGGTCATTGTCATGCTGGAATACCCATCCACGACCCATTTTCAATACCCTGGCTGAGGGAAGGAGGTTTTCACCCAAGATTTGACGGTACATGGCCCCGTCCATCGTCCCTTTGATGCGGTGAAGTTGTCCTGTCCCTTTAGCAGAAAAACACCCCCAAAGCATAATGTTTCCACCTCCATGTTTGACGGTGGGGATGGTTTCTTGGGGTCATAGGCAGCATTCCTCCTCCTCCAAACACGGCAAGTTGGGTTGATGCCAAAGAACTCCATTTTGGTCTCATCTGACCACAACACGTTCACCCAGTTGTCCTCTGAATCATTCAGATGTTCATTGGCAAACTTCAGACGGGCATGTATATGTGCTTTCTTGAGCAGGGGGACCTTGCGGGCGCTGCAGGATTTCAGTCCTTCACGGCATAGTGTGTTACCAATTGTTTTCTTGATGACTATGGTCCCAGCTGCCTTGAGATCATTGACAAGATCCTCCTGTGTAGTTCTGTGCTGATTCCTCACCGTTCTCATGATCATTGCAACTCCACGAGGTGAGATCTTGCATGGAGCCCCAGGCTGAGGGAGATTGACAGTTCTTTTGTGTTTCTTCCATTTGCGAATAATCACAGAAACTGTTGTCACCTTCTCACCAAGCTGCTTGGCGATGGTCTTGTAGCCCATTCCAGCCTTGTGTAGGTCTACAATCTTGTCCCTGACATCCTTGGAGAGCTCTTTGGTCTTGGCCATGGTGGAGAGTTTGGAATCTGATTGATTGATTGCTTCTGTGGACAGGTATCTTTTATACAGGTAAGAAACTGAGATTAGGAGCACTCCCTTTAAGAGTGTGCTCCTAATCTCCGTTCGTTACCTGTATGAAAGACACCTGGGAGCCAGAAATCTTTTTGATTGAGAAGGGGTCAAATACTTATTTCCCTCATTAAAATGCAAATCAATTTATAACATTTTTGACATGCATTTTTCTGGATATTTTTGTTGTTATTCTGTCTCTCACTGTTCAAATAAACCTACCATTAAAATTATAGACTGATAATTTCTTTGTCAGTGGGCAAACGTACAAAATCAGCAGGGGATCAAATACTTTTTTCCCTCACTGTATGAAGCTACAAGCTTGGCACACCTGTCTTTGGGGAGTTTCTCCCATTCTTCTCTGCAGATCCTCTCAAGCTCTGTCAGGTTGGATGGGGAGCGTTGCTGCACAGCTATTTTCACGTCTCCAGAGACGTTCGATTGGGTTCAAGTCCGGGCTCTGGCTGGGCCACTCAACAATATTCAGAGACTTGTCCCGAAGCCACTCCTGTGTTGTCTTGGCTGATGGCTTAGGGTCGTTGTCCTGTTGGAAGGTAAACCTTCGCCCAGTCTGAGGTCCTGAGCGCTATTGAGCATGTTTTCACCAAGTATCTCTCTGTACTTTGCTCCATTAATCTTTCCCTCAATCCTGACTAGTCTCCCAGTCCCTGCCACTGAAAAACATCTCCACAACATGATGCTGCCACCACCATGCTTCATCGTAGGGATGGTGCCAGGATTCCTCCAGACATAACGCTCGGCAATTCAGGCCAAGGAGTTCAATGTTGGTTTCATCAGATCAGAGAATCTTGTTTCTCATGGTCTGAGAGTCCTTTAGGTGCCTTTTGGCAAACTCCAAGCGGGCTGTCATGTGCTTTTTACTGAGGAGTGGCTTCCGTCTAGCCACTCTACCATAAAGGCCTGATTGGTGGAGTGCTGCAGAGATGGTTGTCCTTCTAGAAGTTTCTCCCATCTCCACAGAGGAACTCTGGAGCTCTGTCAGAGTGACCATCGGGTTCTTGGTCACCTCTCTGACCAAGGCCCTTCTCAGTCAATTGCTCAGTTTGGCCGGTTGGCCAGCTTGAGGAAGAGTCTAGGTGGTTCCAAACTTCTTCCATTTAAGAATGGTGGAGGCCACTGTGTTCTTGGGGACCTTCAATGTTGCAGACATTTTTTGGTACCCTTCCCCAGATCTGTACCTCGACACAATCCTGTCTCGGCGCTATACGGACAATTTCCCTTCAACCTCATGACTTGGTTTTTACTCTGACATGTACTGTCAACTGTGGGACCTTATATAGACAGGTGTGTGTGCCTTTCCAAATAATGTCCAATCAATTGAATTTACCACAGGTGGACTCCAATCAAGTTGTAGAAACATCTCAAGGATGATCAACAGAAACAGGATGCACCTGAGCTCAATTTCGAGTCTCATAGCAAAGGTTCTGAATACTTATGTAAATAGGGTATTTATGTTTTTTATTTTTAATACATTTGCAAAAAAATCTGTACCTGTTTTCACTTTGTTATTATATGGGGTATTATGTGCAGATTGATGAGGAAATGCTTTTATGAAATCATTTTTAGAATAAGGTTGTAATGTAACAAAATGTGGAAAAGGGGAAGGGGTCTGAATACTTTCCGAATGCACTATATAGATGGTTTCTGTTCCATCAACCAGTCCTCTCTTACAAAAGAGATTTCATCTCCGTGAGACTAACCTGGATAAAAAGATGGTGGGGCCGATGAGAGTGGGGCAGAATACAGGGTGGGGGTGGGGGGGTTAAGGGGTGAGGTGGGAGGGATGGGGAGGATGAGGCGTCAAACTACCCACTCACCTCCTGCTGTCAGCTAAGTTGTTCAATTATTTAGAGCCTCTCTGGAACAGGTGAGACTCATGCAGGTGGTGTGTATGTCACCCTCTTTACCCAGCCCTCTCCTGGATAGCACTGCTGCATGTGTCAATAGCAGATGTTGTCAAATCTGCCCCTCAAAGAACAAGACACACTCTTCATCACCACCTTGCACACACAGCACACACTCAATATCACATGCACAAACATACACAAAACCCCACGCACAAACAAACACAAACGCAAGCCTGCATACAAATCCATTATTTCGAAGAGGTCATTATTAGTATTGATATAATGGGTATCCTACTCCCTGAGTAGCTCCCTAAGAGGACTGAAATAGCTGACAGGGAGCTGAGTGGTGCAGCATGCCTGACTCTGAGCCTGGGTGTAGAAGCTGTCTGTTGTAGAGCTGGCTGACTGTTGTAGATCTAGCTGCCTGGCTGACTGTTGTAGAGCTAGCTGCCTGGCTGACTGTTGTAGAGCTAGCTGCCTGGCTGACTGTTGTAGAGCTAGCTGCCTGGCTGGCTGTTGTAGAGCTGGCTGACTGTTGTAGAGCTAGCTGCCTGGCTGGCTGTTGTAGAGCTGGCTGACTGTTGTAGAGCTAGCTGCCTGGCTGACTGTTGTAGATCTAGCTGCCTGGCTGACTGTTGTAGAGCTAACTGCCTGGCTGACTGTTGTAGAGCTAGCTGCCTGGCTGACTGTTGTAGAGCTAGCTGCCTGGCTGACTGTTGTAGAGCTAGCTGCCTGGCTGACTGTTGTAGAGCTAACTGCCTGGCTGACTGTTGTAGAGCTAGCTGCCTGGCTGACTGTTGTAGAGCTAGCTGCCTGGCTGACTGTTGTAGAGCTAGCTGCCTGGCTGACTGTTGTAGAGCTAGCTGCCTCCTGCTGAGGGGTGGTCATTAGAGCAGCATGATGCCTGGTTACACACTGTGGTGGAGCACAGTTACCTTTACCACACGCCCACTCACCACATGCCCACAGATCATGTGGGGGTGTGGTCCTGTGTGGCTCAGTTGGTAGAGCATGGTGCTCCAGAGCATGGTGCTACAGAGCGTGGTGCTTCAGAGTGTGGTGCTACAGAGCATGGTGCTTCAGAGTGTGGTGCTACAGAGCGTGGTGCTACAGAGTGTGGTGCTACAGAGCATGGTGCTTCAGAGTGTGGTGCTACAGAGCGTGGTGCTACAGAGCATGGTGCTACAGAGCGTGGTGCTCCAGAGCGTGGTGCTACAGAGCGTGGTGCTACAGAGCGTGGTGCTACAGAGAATGGTGCTACAGAGCGTGGCGCTACAGAGCGTGGCGCTTCAGAGCGGGTTCTACAGAGCGTGGTGCTACAGAGCGTGGTGCTACAGAGCGTGGTGCTACAGAGTGTGGTGCTACAGAGCGTGGTGCTACAGAGCGTGGTGCTACAGAGCGTGGTGCTACAGAGCGTGGTGCTACAGAGCGTGGTGCTACAGAGCGTGCTGCTACAGAGCGTGGTGCTACAGAGCGTGCTGCTACAGAGCGTGGTGCTACAGAGCGTGGTGCTACAGAGCGTGGTGCTACAGAGCGTGGTGCTTCAGAGCGTGGTGCTACAGAGCGTGGTGCTACAGAGCGTGGTGCTACAGAGCGTGGTGCTACAGAGCGTGGTGCTTCAGAGTGTGGTGCTTCAGAGCATGGTGCTACAGAGCGTGGTGCCACAGAGCGTGGTGCCACAGAGCGTGGTGCCACAGATTGTGGTGCTACAGAGTGTGGTGCTACAGATTGTGGTGCTACAGAGTGTGGTGCTACAGAGCGTGGTGCCACAGAGCGTGGTGCTACAGAGTGTGGGGACCCACGGGGACCAGTATGAAAAAAAGTATGAAATGTATACAGTCACTACTGTGAATCGCTCTGGATTAGAGCGTCTGCTAAATGACATAAATTATTACTCTGTTATTATCAGAGCTGATTGAGAAGAAAAGGCTACTGGCAACTTAAAGTGGAAATATGTTGCATTCACAGCAGTGACGTAACTAGAGATTCATGGATAGGGGGGCTAAGCCTCTTTTAGGGGGTCTGGGCATACTCCCCCCTCTCTCTCTATCTGTTCTGATTTACCACAAATTCACATCGTAGCCTATCTGCATGAATCTGTCCTGTCAGAGCCTTTTCCTGTCCGTTTACTGTTAGCAAGCAGTCTCAAGCCACAGAAGTAGCTAACATTAACCAGAATGTTAGCTACAAGTAGGCCTAACAGTCACTAGCGCTTGCAGCAGCCTCTGCAGCAGCAGCCTCCCCAGGTCCTAGTGCACACCCAGTACGAAGTTTAAGATGCGATGGAACGTTTGACAAAAAAAAAGAAATCACAGAGAAGCCCCCCTAAAATAGGCCTAGCGACGTCCCTGGTTCACAGTATGACATTTCATACTGTATACTGCAATTCCATTGAAATATAAGTATTTTTTATTACTTTCACAACAGCCTCTCCATCCACACATACTACTTACTATTCCTCTCCCTCATGTCTTTAACGGCCTCTTTTTTCAATAATCCCTGAAGACAGTCAAGCTTAAACACCGTGGACAGTGAATGAACAGAGCTCTTGAGTTGTATCTGTCTTCAGAGAGAGACACAGAGTGGAGGGACACAGTGGAGGGAGACAGAGAGAGACACAGTGGAGGGAGACAGAGAGGGACACAGTGGAGGGAGACAGAGAGAGACACAGAGTGGAGGGAGACAGAGAGAGACACACAGTGGAGGGAGACAGAGAGAGACACAGTGGAGGGAGACAGAGAGAGACACAGAGTGGCGGGAGACAGAGAGAGACACACAGTGGAGGGAGACAGAGAGAGACACACCGTGGAGGGAGACAGAGAGAGACACAGAGTGGAGGGAGACAGAGAGAGACACAGAGTAGAGGGAGACACAGTGGAGGGAGACAGAGAGAGACACAGAGTGGAGGGAGACAGAGAGAGACAGAGTAGAGGGAGACACAGTGGAGGGAGACAGAGAGAGACACAGAGTGGAGGGAGACAGAGAGAGACACAGTGGAGGGAGACAGAGAGAGACACAGAGTGGAGGGAGACAGAGAGAGACACAGAGTGGAGGGAGACAGAGAGAGACACAGAGTGGCGGGAGACAGAGAGAGACACATAGTGGAGGGAGACAGAGAGAGACACAGAGTGGAGGGAGACAGAGAGAGACACAGAGTGGAGGGAGACAGAGAGAGAGACAGGGTGGAGGGAGACAGAGTGGAGGGAGACAGAGTGGAGGGAGACAGAGAGAGAGACAGAGTGGAGGGAGACAGAGTGGAGGGAGTGAGAGAGAGGGGAGACAGAGATAGTAGGGTGAGAGAAAGAGAGAGAGAGGAAGGAGGGAGTAGACAGACAGAGAAAAAGGAGGGAGTAGAGAGAGCGACAGAAGTCTGCTGCAGTTTTTTTCTGGATCAAAATGGGGTTTAGGTGGTGTGACACCCCAGCTTTTATTTTGGTGATTGTTAGTTCTCAAAGATGATCTTATTAAAAACAATTATTGGTCCATTAACTTTTCTACATACTAATATATATATACAGTGGGGCAAAAAAGTATTTAGTCAGCCACCAATTGTGCAAGTTCTCCCACTTAAAAAGATCAGAGAGGCCTGTAATTTTCATCATAGGTACACTTCAACTATGAAAGACAAAATTAGATTTTTTTTCTCCAGAAAATCACATTGTAGGATTTTTTATGAATTTATTTGCAAATTATGGTGAAAAATAAGTATTTGGTCAATAACAAAAGTTTATCTCAATACTTTGTTATATACCCTTTGTTGGCAATGACAGAGGTCAAACGTTTTCTGTAAGTCTTCACAAGGTTTTCACACACTGTTGCTGCTATTTTGGCCCATTCCTCCATGCAGATCTCCTCTAGAGCAGTGATGTTTTGGGGCTGTTGCTGGGCAACACGGACTTTCAACTCCCTCCAAAGATTTTCTATGGGGTTGAGATCTGGAGACTGGCTAGGCCACTCCAGGACCTTGAAATGCTTCTTACGAAGCCACTCGTTCGTTGCCCGGGCGGTGTGTTTGAGATCATTGTCATGCTGAAAGACCCAGCCACGTTTCCTCTTCAATGCCCTTGCTGATGGAAGGAGGTTTTCACTCAAAATCTCACGATACATGGCCCCATTCATTCTGTCCTTTACACGGATCAGTCGTCCTGGTCCCTTTGCAGAAAAACAGCCCCAAAGCATGATGTTTCCACCCCCATGCTTCACAGTAGGTATGGTGTTCTTTGGATGCAACTCAGCATTCTTTGTCCTCCAAACACGACGAGTTGAGTTTTTACCAAAAAGTTATATTTTGGTTTCATCTGACCATATGACATTCTCCCAATCTTCTTCTGGATCATCCAAATGCTCTCTAGCAAACTTCAGACGGGCCTGGACATGTACTGGCTTAAGCAGGGGGACGCGTCTGTCACTGCAGGATTTGAGTCCCTGGCGGCGTAGTGTGTTACTGATGGTAGGCTTTGTTACTTTGGTCCCAGCTCTCTGCAGGTCATTCACTAGGTCCCCCCGTGTGGTTCTGGGATTTTTGCTCACCATTCTTGTGATCATTTTGACCCCACGGGGTGAGATCTTGCGTGGAGCCCCAGATCGAGGGAGATTATCAGTGGTCTTGTATGTCTTCCATTTCCTAATAATTGCTCCCACAGTTGATTTCTTCAAACCAAGCTGCTTACCTATTGCAGATTCAGTCTTCCCAGCCTGGTGCAGGTCTACAATTTTGTTTCTGGTGTCCTTTGACAGCTCTTTGGTCTTGGCCATAGTGGAGTTTGGAGTGTGACTGTTTGAGGTTGTGGACAGGTCTCTTTTATACTGATAACAAGTTCAAACAGGTGCCATTAATACAGGTAACGAGTGGAGGACAGAGGAGCCTCTTAAAGAAGAAGTTACAGGTCTGTGAGAGCCAGAAATCTTGCTTGTTTGTAGGTGACCAAATACTTATTTTCAAAATAAATTCATTAAAATCCTACAATGTGATTTTCTGGATATTTTTTTCTCATTTTGTCTGTCATAGTTGAAGTGTACCTATGATGAAAATTACAGGCCTCTCTCATCTTTTTAAGTGGGAGAACTTGCACAATTGGTGGCTGACTAAATACTTTTTTGCCCCACTGTATATATATACACTGTATATTACTGTTTGGACTTTGGCGGCCCGCCCAAGACTTTTGAATGCAGAAAAAAGTCTTAGTTGCCTACTGCCGCCTGCTGATCTGTAGCAGCCTGGCCTGTGGAGTGGAGGGAGAGACAGAGTGGAAAGCGAGGCAGGAGTTTGCTGCCTGCTGCTGGCCTGCTGTTATCCAGTGCCTGTCTGTCTCTGGCACTGGCTCAGAAGCTGCTATTGAGACTCCCTCCCTGGTGGGATCAGTAGTTCTTTATATCATTGTAGTTCGATTCTGTGTTCATCCTCTTTTACAATTGTATATTTCGGAAGCTGGGACTGACCGTTGATATCAGTATAGTTCATGTACATTCTGACTGAAACACCTGGGGTACACACAACATATTGTGACCCACTTTCCCACAGATATCCTTAGACTTTGTAAAGATCAGAAAACTGTAATTCCAATCATTCACAGAGCAGTTGGGGAATGGAATGACATGGTACTAAAGCTGCACATTTGAAAAGTATTTGTAGTTATGTAACACAAACCCTTTCATTCTGTATCTAATATCTGTGTACATTTGAAGTGGCTGTTATGAGTTGTAGGCTAAATGCACCTAGAAAGAATTGCAAGGTTCTAACATGTCATTATAGCTTTGCCTTTGAAAGCCCATTGTAACCTCTGTGGCTGTAAAGGGGTTTTGCTGGTGGCAGATCTCTGTATAGCTCAGTCAGTGTGGTGGTTTCAGCTGGAGCCATGATATGTGAGGAGCCTCTGCCTTGCTGCTGTGTGCTGTGCTGCTGAGGTGGCTGTGTGCTGTGCCCACCTGAGCCCTGAGCTCCAGGAACACACAGAGATGGGGAAAGATCAGACGAATTGACCGGAAAACGAGCCCTGTCCTTGGGCATGCCACCTGCCGCTGATGCTTCTCCTCTCACAGAACCATGCCTGGAGAGAGAGGAGAGAGCTAGAGAGAGCTAGAGAGAGAGGAGAGAGCTAGAGAGAGAGAGGAGAGAGCTAGAGAGAGAGAGGAGAGAGCTAGAGAGAGAGAGGAGAGAGCTAGAGAGAGAGGAGAGAGCTAGAGAGAGAGAGGAGAGAGCTAGAGAGAGAGAGGAGAGAGCTAGAGAGAGAGAGGAGAGAGCTAGAGAGAGCTAGAGAGAGAGGAGAGAGCTAGAGAGAGAGAGGAGAGAGCTAGAGAGAGAGAGGAGAGAGCTACAGAGAGAGAGAGGAGAGAGCTAGAGAGAGCTAGAGAGAGAGGAGAGAGCTAGAGAGAGAGAGGAGAGAGCTACAGAGAGAGAGGAGAGAGCTAGAGAGAGGAGAGAGCTAGAGAGAGAGAGGAGAGAGCTAGAGAGAGAGAGGAGAGAGCTAGAGAGGAGAGAGCTAGAGAGAGAGAGGAGAGAGCTAGAGAGAGAGAGGAGAGAGCTAGAGAGAGAGAGGAGAGAGCTAGAGAGGAGAGAGCTAGAGAGAGAGAGGAGAGAGCTAGAGAGAGAGGAGAGAGCTAGAGAGAGAGAGGAGAGAGCTAGAGAGAGAGAGGAGAGAGCTAGAGAGAGAGAGGAGAGAGCGAGAGAGAGAGAGGAGAGAGAGAGAGAGAGAGAGGAGAGAACTAGAGAGAGAGAGGAGAGAGCTAGAGAGAGAGAGGAGATAGCTAGAGAGAGAGAGGAGAGAGCTAGAGAGAGAGAGGAGAGAGCTAGAGAGAGAGAGGAGAGAGCTAGAGAGAGAGAGGAGAGAGCTAGAGAGGAGAGAGCTAGAGAGAGGAGAGAGCTAGAGAGAGAGGGGAGAGAGTTAGAGAGAGAGAGGAGAGAGTTAGAGAGAGAGAGGAGAGAGCTAGAGAGAGAGAGGAGAGAGCTAGAGAGAGAGAGGAGAGAGCTAGAGAGAGAGAGGAGAGAGCTAGAGAGAGAGGAGAGAGCTAGAGAGAGAGAGGAGAGAGCTAGAGAGAGAGAGGAGAGAGCTAGAGAGAGAGAGGAGAGAGCTAGAGAGAGAGGAGAGAGCTAGAGAGAGAGAGGAGAGAGCTAGAGAGAGAGAGGAGAGGGCTAGAGAGAGAGAGGAGAGAGCTAGAGAGAGAGAGAGGAGAGAGCTAGAGAGAGAGAGGAGAGAGCTAGAGAGAGAGGAGAGAGCTAGAGAGAGAGAGGAGAGAGCTAGAGAGAGAGAGGAGAGAGCTAGAGAGGAGAGAGCTAGAGAGGAGAGGAGAGAGCTAGAGAGAGAGGAGAGAGCTAGAGAGAGAGAGGAGAGAGCTAGAGAGAGAGAGGAGAGAGCTAGAGAGAGAGAGGAGAGAGAGAGAGGAGAGAGCTAGAGAGGAGAGAGAGAGAGGAGAGAGCTAGAGAGGAGAGAGCTAGAGAGAGAGAGGAGAGAGCTAGAGAGAGAGGAGAGAGCTAGAGAGAGAGAGGAGAGAGCTAGAGAGAGAGAGGAGAGAGCTAGAGAGAGAGAGGAGAGAGCTAGAGAGAGAGAGGAGAGAGCTAGAGAGAGAGGAGTGAGCTAGAGAGAGAGAGGAGAGAGCTAGAGAGAGAGGAGCGAGCTAGAGAGAGAGAGGAGCGAGCTAGAGAGAGAGAGGAGAGAGCTAGAGAGAGAGAGGAGAGAGCTAGAGAGAGAGGAGAGAGCTAGAGAGAGGAGAGAGCTAGAGAGAGAGGAGAGGCTGTATATATACATAATATGACATTTGTAATGTCTTTATTGTTTTGGAAAATGTTTACTGTTAATTTTTATTGTTTATTTCACTTTTGTATATTATCTACCTCACTTGCTTTGGCAATGTTAACACATGTTTCCCATGCCAATAAAGCCCCTTGAATTGAATTGAGAGGAGAGAGAGTGCTAAGGAGAGGAGTTAGTGGTTAGACCTTTGAGAGACTAAAGTCAAGGACAGAGAGAAACAAAGAGAGATAGAAATGTGAAAAAGGGGGTGAGAGAGAGGTCAGAGAGAGGGAGAGAGAGAGATTGTGTGTACATGAGCATGTTCTTGTTCTCTCTGGGTAACAGAACACTGCATGAACATTTCATTAGACAGACAAGTAGCAGAGCAGAGGGGCATGAGGAGAGGAGACAGAGTTGTTAAACCCTCATTGATGCCACAGTAGAAAAGCCTTTGAGCCCAACCTGTCTGTGAGGTGTCCTATGAAGTGAGACTATTTAGCCTTGTGTGTGATCTGTGCCGTGCTCTAGTGAGCCACCTGTCTTAAACTCTGTTGAGGAGGTCACCTGTCTTACACTCTGTTGAGGAAGTCACCTGTCTTACACTCTGTTGAGGAAGTCACCTGTCTTACACTCTGTTGAGGAGGTCACCTGTCTTACACTCTGTTGAGGAGGTCACCTGTCTTACACTCTGTTGAGGAGGTCACCTGTCTTACACTCTGTTGAGGAGGTCACCTGTCTTACACTCTGTTGAGGAGGTCACCTGTCTTACACTCTGTTGAGGAGGTCACCTGTCTTACACTCTGTTGAGGAAGTCACCTGTCTTACACTCTGTTGAGGAGGTCACCTGTCTTACACTCTGTTGAGGAGTTCACCTGTCTTACACTCTGTTGAGGAGGTCACCTGTCTTACACTCTGTTGAGGAGTTCACCTGTCTTACACTCTGTTGAGGAGGTCACCTGTCTTACACTCTGTTGAGGAGGTCACCTGTCTTACACTCTGTTGAGGAGGTCACCTGTCTTACACTCTGTTGAGGAGGTCACCTGTCTTACACTCTGTTGAGGAGGTCACCTGTCTTACACTCTGTTGAGGAGGTCACCTGTCTTACACTCTGTTGAGGAGATCACCTGTCTTACACTCTGTTGAGGAGGTCACCTGTCTTACACTCTGTTGAGGAGGTCACCTGTCTTACACTCTGTTGAGGAGGTCACCTGTCTTACCCTCTGTTGAGGAGGTCACCTGTCTTACACTCTGTTGAGGAGGTCACCTGTCTTACACTCTGTTGAGGAGGTCACCTGTCTTACACTCTGTTGAGGAGGTCACCAGGGGCAGTACAGGGAACGGGGCAGAGTGTAATATGGGGACACCCCCAGTAGTGGCACAGTCATGGTTCCACAAATAGGAAGAGAGAGAGCAGACAAGAACACAGAGTAATACATACATGTTATCTGGTTAGTCATATACTTGAGTGGATCAAGGGCAGGAAGACATTCCCTGCTAGGCCCCAGCTGACTGGTAGAGGCTGTACAGCGGCGTTTCCCAAACCCGGTCCTTGGGACCCCAAGGGGGGCACGTTTTGGTGTTTGGCCTAGCGCTACACAACAGATTAAAATAATCAACTAATCATCAAGCTTTAATTATTTGAATCAGCTGTGTTGAGCTAGGGAAAAAACCTGAACAGGCACCCCTTGTGGTCCCAAGGACTGAGTTTGGGAAACGCTGCTGTACAGTGCCCTACACTGGCTTGTGTGTTTCTACTCTACCCAGAGCTGAAACTCACATGCTGGTTGGCTGGCTGGAGGTGTGCTGGAGAGACTCTCTCTCACCTAGTCACCTACCAATCACCTACCAATCACCTACTTTGAATCCCTCAGTCACTCCGTCTCTTTGACTCACATGGTCACTCCTCCTCTCACAGCGTAGACTTTTACTCCAAATACCCTTAAACCACTGTCCTCTGTGTGTGTGCTTGTAAACCATTATATTAAGCCTGTGTGTGTGTGTGTGTGTGTGTGTGTGTGTGTGTGTGTGTGTGTGTGTGTGTGTGTGTGTGTGTGTGTGTGTGTGTGTGTGTGTGTGTGTGTGTGTGTGTGTGTGTGTGTAGGCTACAATAGCCAACAAGTTAAGAGCTGAAGTGTAAATGTATGAACATCTCTTCCTGTGTAATCCATTAGCCTTAGCTCATCATCTCTCTGTATCCTGCCCAGTTCGGCTCTACTTTGCTCTGGCCTGGTCACCTCGCCTGCCTGCCTGCCTGGCTGCCTGCCTGCCTGTCTGGCTGGCTGCCTGCCTGCCTGTGCTGTGTGTGCTCCAAATGGCACCTTATTCCCTATATGGTGCACTACCTTCGACCCGAGACCTATGTGCACTGATGAAAAGTATCAAATGTTCCCCGATCAAATGTTTATGACTAGGATTGTGTGTAGGAGAGACAAGAAATCCTGACGTATGTCTTAATCGATATCTCTGGTTATTGTGTCCGGGAAGGGCTTTCTCCTCATTTAAGACCCATTATCGTCTGTGGACCGAGACGCATTAAGAAGAGAGGGAGAAGGAGAGAAGGAGAGAGAGAGGTAGAGAAAGAAAGAGAGGGATAGATAGAAAGAAAGACAGGAAAAAAAAATTCATGTCGAGTGTATCTCTCTCTGAGCGGAGATGAGTTTAGATGGCTCCTCTCCATCAATTTGTCCCAAATGTTATCCTATTCCCTATGTTGTGCACTACTTTTGACCACGGCTCATATACTGCACAGTCGGGCTCTGGTTAAAACAAGAAATGCAATTTGTAGGGAATAGGGTGCCATTTGGAATTCTGCCAGAGAGTGTTTTCTCTCAGTAAGAGGAACAGACAGAATATAAGTATACCCACTCTGTTTACTGCTAACTAAGTTAAGACTGTAGCTCTCAGGGCAGGACTGTGCTGTACTGTTTAATGTCAGACCCCTGCCGACACAGCAGGACACAGCTAGGAGTCACTCACAACCAAGCAGAGACACACACTGCGGAGACTGGAGCTGGTGGGCTGATGCTTTGGGACCCACTGTCTTTCCTCAAAATGTGACGACGGAGCAGTGTAGAAATAGCACAGCACACGACGGCTCAGCACAGCATGACTTGGTCTGACACAGCACGCATGTTTAAAGTGTGTAATGCGGTCTGAACTGTCTCAGGCAGCGATGTGTTTTACAGGATGTGGACGTGGGGCTTCAGAGTGGCTTAATGGAGGGTTTGTCAGCAGGCTAGTTCTGCTGCAGGAGGGAACCCCCTCTGCCTTTACCCTCCCTCCACCCATCACCCATCTGTGAGCACAGAGACAAACAAGTTTGAGTAAATACAACAACACTGTTTAATCTCACCCCAGACAGACAGGGAAGCATACCACAGTGCATGGCCTTAAAAGGAGAGTGAGAGTAAGAGAGAGAGGGAAGGAGGAGGAGGAGAGAGAAGAGGAAGGGGCTTCTGTGCTGGATGTTCAGCTCTACCCTCCCCATCTCTCGCTCTGTCTCTCTCTCTCTCTCTCTTTATTTCTCTCTCTTTAAGTGCTTTGATTTCCTCTAACATCCCATAAAAGCTGCTCTGTTTTTAGCTACCAGTGACCCAGCATGGGTGTGTGGCCTGCTGCTGAGGTGAAACAACGCATGACTCACTGTTATATACAGAAATACATCTTCTGTCAGGCAGTAGTTCCCCAGAGACCAGCCATACATCTTCTGTCAGGCAGCAGTTCCCCAGAGACCAGTAATACATCTTCTGTCAGGCAGCAGTTCCCCAGAGACCAGCCATACATCTTCTGTCAGGCAGCAGTTCCCCAGAGACCAGTAATACATCTTCTGTCAGGCAGCAGTTCCCCAGAGACCAGCCATACATCTTCTGTCAGGCAGCAGTTCCCCAGAGACCAGTAATACATCTTCTGTCAGGCAGCAGTTCCCCAGAGACCAGCCATACATCTTCTGTCAGGCAGCAGTTCCCCAGAGACCAGCCATACATCTTCTGTCACGCAGCAGTTCCCCAGAGACCAGTAATACATCTTCTGTCAGGCAGCAGTTCCCCAGAGACCAGCCATACATCTTCTGTCAGGCAGCAGTTCCCCAGAGACCAGCCATACATCTTCTGTCACGCAGCAGTTCCCCAGAGACCAGTAATACATCTTCTGTCAGGCAGCAGTTCCCCAGAGACCAGCCATACATCTTCTGTCACGCAGCAGTTCCCCAGAGACCAGTAATACATCTTCTCTCAGGCAGCAGTTCCCCAGAGACCAGTAATACATCTTCTGTCAGGCAGCAGTTCCCCAGAGACCAGCCATACATCTTCTGTCAGGCAGCAGTTCCCCAGAGACCAGCCATACATCTTCTGTCAGGCAGCAGTTCCCCAGAGACCAGTAATACATCTTCTGTCAGGCAGCAGTTCCCCAGAGACCAGCCATACATCTTCTGTCAGGCAGCAGTTCCCCAGAGACCAGCCATACATCTTCTGTCAGGCAGCAGTTCCCCAGAGACCAGCCATACATCTTCTGTCAGGCAGCAGTTCCCCAGAGACCAGCCATACATCTTCTGTCAGGCAGCAGTTTCCCCAGAGACCAGCCATACATCTTCTGTCAGGCAGCAGTTCCCCAGAGACCAGCCATACATCTTCTGTCAGGCAGCAGTTCCCCAGAGACCAGCCATACATCTTCTGTCAGGCAGCAGTTCCTCAGAGACCAGCCATACATCTTCTCTCAGACAGCAGTTCCTCAGAGACCAGTAATACATCTTCTCTCAGGCAGCAGTTCCCCAGAGACCAGCCATACATCTTCTGTCAGGCAGCAGTTCCCCAGAGACCAGCCACACATCTTCTGTCAGGCAGCAGTTCCCCAGAGACCAGCCATACATCTTCTGTCAGGCAGCAGTTCCCCAGAGACCAGCCATACATCTTCTGTCAGGCAGCAGTTCCCCAGAGACCAGTAATACATCTTCTGTCATGCAGCAGTTCCCCAGAGACCAGTAATACATCTTCTGTCAGGCAGCAGTTCCCCAGAGACCAGCCATACATCTTCTGTCACGCAACAGTTCCCCAGAGACCAGCCATACATCTTCTGTCAGGCAGCAGTTCCCCAGAGACCAGCCATACATCTTCTGTCAGGCAGCAGTTCCCCAGAGACCAGTAATACATCTTCTGTCAGGCAGCAGTTCCCCAGAGACCAGCCATACATCTTCTGTCAGGCAGCAGTTCCCCAGAGACCAGCCACACATCTTCTGTCAGGCAGCAGTTCCCCAGAGACCAGCCAAACATCTTCTGTCAGGCAGCAGTTCCCCAGAGACCAGTAATACATCTTCTGTCAGGCAGCAGTTCCCCAGAGACCAGCCAAACATCTTCTGTCAGGCAGCAGTTCCCCAGAGACCAGCCATACATCTTCTCTCAGGCAGCAGTTCCCCAGAGACCAGCCATACATCTTCTCTCAGGCAGCAGTTCCTCAGAGACCAGCCATACATCTTCTGTCAGGCAGCAGTTCCCCAGAGACCAGCCATACATCTTCTGTTAGGCAGCAGTTCCCCAGAGACCAGCCATACATCTTCTGTTAGGCAGCAGTTCCCCAGAGACCAGCCATACATCTTCTGTCAGGCAGCAGTTCCCCAGAGACCAGCCATACATCTTCTGTCAGGCAGCAGTTCCCCAGAGACCAGTAATACATCTTCTGTCATGCAGCAGTTCCCCAGAGACCAGTAATACATATTCTGTCAGGCAGCAGTTCCCCAGAGACCAGCCATACATCTTCTGTCACGCAGCAGTTCCCCAGAGACCAGTAATACATCTTCTGTCAGGCAGCAGTTCCCCAGAGACCCGCCACACATCTTCTGTCAGGCAGCAGTTCCCCAGAGACCAGCCATACATCTTCTCTCAGACAGCAGTTCCCCAGAGACCAGCCATACATCTTCTGTCAGGCAGCAGTTCCCCAGAGACCAGCCATACATCTTCTGTCAGGCAGCAGTTCCCCAGAGACCAGTAATACATCTTCTGTCAGGCAGCAGTTCCCCAGAGACCAGCCATACATCTTCTGTCAGGCAGCAGTTCCTCAGAGACCAGCCATACATCTTCTGTCAGGCAGCAGTTCCCCAGAGACCAGCCATACATCTTCTGTTTTTGGGGGATTCAGTTAACCCGATATGACGGCTTGTTACACAATGGAAAAAGGATGGGGAATGATGAAGAGCGGGTAAGATAAAGTGAGTGGACTTATCGTACATACATTTGGAAACTACGCTCACCATAAACATGAATATTTAGCACCTTAACAACCTCTCATAGATTTGCAACATATATTTAAACGTAGATTTCTTTCTCTGTCATCTCTCTGTTGAAACCACTCGATCCGTCTATGGCGAGTAGTTCAATGTAAGTCTCTGGCTGTCCACCAGGGGTTACAATGTCCTTCTTAAGTTGTATGCTTCTTTGTCTTAGAGTGTTCATTAGAATGGATACATCAGAGGTGTACCACCTGGTGGTGAGAGGGATCTGTTCTTCCCTTCCGTCTTTGGTCAATTGTCCGAGACTACTTTACACGCAGAGCTGCAGACGTTGCATGTTTTGGTCTAGTTTTCACCTTCTTCACTCTTCGAGAGTTTCAGAGGGTCTTACCATTTTCGTATCTTGTAGTTTTAACCATTTCAACGTGTGGACCACGTCCTCACGTTCTCTGGTCTGTGTTTAAATTCTCAGGGAGTCCTTTTAAGCACTCTGACCTTGGGGGGCGTTCCATCCTGTTGACACGTTTGTGCTCACGTGGGCGTGGTTACTGACTGTGCCCAGGTTTATATGAAAAGCCATTATCTCATTTAGAAGGCTAAAATCACATTTCTATCTTCACAAAAGTATTCTTATACTTAATCATTTATTTTGTATAACACTTAGATGCAAACCTGATAACTGGGACGTGTACAGTCATTGCCAAAAGTTTTGAGAATGACACAAATATTAATTTTCACAAAGTCTGCTGCCTCAAATTGTATGACGGCACTTTGCATATACTCCAGAATGTTATGATGAGCGATCAGATGAATTGTAATTCATTCCCTCTTTGCCATGCAAATGAACTGAATCCCCCAAAAACATTTCCACTGCATTTCAGCCCTGCCACAAAAGGACCAGCTGACATCATGTCAGTGATTCTCTCGTTAACACAGGTGTGAGTGTTGACGAGGACAAGGCTGAAGATCACTCTGTCATGCTGATTGAGTTCGAATAACAGAATGGGAGCTTCAAAAGGAGGGTGGTGTTACGTTCCCCAGTTTCTGTGTTGTATTTGAGTGTGTGTTTCAGGAGATGGCTTCCTGGAAGCCTCCCCAACCAGCTGATTGGTCGACCCCAGGCTAATTGATGATTGGAGCTGACCCCGCCCCCTCGTCAAGAAGCAGCTGACTCTAATCACCATTGCCACCTGAATATATAAAGCCAGTGTTCTGTTCAGGAGAGAAGAGAAATGATTGGAGGTTAGAGGGAGATTGAATATTTTGGAGAAAAGATTAGAGGGAGATTGAATGTTTTGGAGAAATCATTAGAAAGAGTTCTGTGTTTGTTATCTTTGTCAAAGCTTCTTTAGTGGCCTGAGTTAGTTTACTCAGTTTTGTTGTAAAGTGTTTGTGAAATTGTTAATAATTATTCTGTTTCATTTGTTCCCAGGGGGGAAGGAGAAGGCACTTTGGGAGTGCTTAGGCAAGAGGCCCGCGGGCATACATATACCCGTAGTATATTCACTGTCTAGGCACACTAGGTAAGACCTGGGCGGACCACCCCCTGTATTTTGGTTAGGGCACCAGGTGGTGCTAAGATAGGTAAGTAGTGGGTAGGCAGGTTAGATAGGAAAGGGGGAAGTTTTGATATTTACTTTCTTTGCTTTGGTTCCGTCCAGCCCCTTTTCCCCATATTACCGCAAGGAAATAAATCCTAGTAACGGTAAAATCTGCCTTTGTCGTTCTTTCTCCCACCTACACTTCATACCTCTTGCACTTCACAGAGAGTTGAGTTGCAGCAGGGAGTTGCGTTCCCTCTTCTCAGAGGCGTGCGTAACAGGTGGTGCTTGGAATCATTGTTCTTCCTCTGTCAACCATGGCTACCTGCAATATCCTTGCCTGTGAAGCCCTTTTTGTGCAAAGCAATGATGACGGCACGTGTTTCATGCCGTCATCATTGCTTTGCACAAAAAGGGCTTCACAGGCAAGGATATTGCTGCCAGTAAGATTGCACCTAAATCAACCATTTATCGGATCATCAAGAACTTCAAGGAGAGCGGTTCAATTGTTGTGAAGAAGGCTTCAGGGCACCCAAGAAAGTCCAGCAAGCGCCAGGACCATCTCCTAAAGTTAAGTCAGCTGCGGGATCAGGGCACCACCAGTACAGAGCTTGCTCAGGAATGGCAGCAGGCAGGTGTGAGTGCATCTGCACGCACAGTGAGGCAAAGACTTTTGGAGGCTGGCCTGGTGTCAAGAAGGGCAGCAAAGAAGCCACTTCTCTCCAGGAAAAACATCAGGGACAGACTGATATTCTGCAAAGGGTACAGGGATTGGACTGCTGAGGACTGGGGTAAAGTCATTTTCTCTGATGAATCCCCTTTCCGATTGTTTGGGGCATCCGGAAAAAAGCTTGTCCGGAGAAGACAAGGTGAGCGCTACCATCAGCCCTGTGTAAAGCATCCTGAGACCATTCATGTGTGGGGTTGCTTCTCAGCCAAGGGAGTGGGCTCACTCACAATTTTGCCAAAGAACACAGCCTACTTGTTGTGTGTATGTACTAACATGTGACCTACTTGTTGTGTGTATGTACTGACATGTGACCTACTTGTTTTTTGTATGTACTGACATGTATGTGTAACTGATACACACTCTAACACACACGCTACACACACACACACATTATTATTCTTTAGTTACATTGTTTTTGTGTTTTTTTGTCTGTAAATTCATCTGTCTGTAGTTGTAGTTTTTTTATAAGCGGCACCGGAGCACCAAGTCTAGGCCCAAAAGGCTCCTTAACAACTTCTACCCTCAAGCCATAAGACTGCTGAACAATTATTCAAATGGCCACCCGGTCTATTTACATTGACCCCCCCGCTTTGTTTTTACACTGCTGCTACTCACTGTTTATTATCTATGCATAGTCATGTACAAATTACCTCGACTAACCTGTACTCCCGCACATTGACAAGGTACCAGTACCCCCTGTATATAGCCTCGTTATTGTATTTTATTGTGTTCATTTTTTATTTGAATTTTTATTTTATTTTTGTCATGACTCTCTCTCCTTGGTGAGGATCAACGGCCCCAGATCAGCTCGGCACAGGGCTGACAGATAACCAGACCCCCCACCTTCTCCCACCAGAGAGGAAGGGGGAGTTGGGCCGGTTCTATGACTTAACGCCGGTCGTAAACTTTCTTTCTCTTGCCCTGCAGTATTGAACAAAGGAAAGTGCTGTGTGTAGAGAGACTCTTGCCTAAGAACTAATATCAAAAGATTGGAGATTGGAACATTCGTTTTGAAATCCAAACATTTGGAATGGTTGGTGGGGATGACAGTAATCATGTCATATCATGTATTATTTTGTGATTTCATTAGGAATAGTATAACAAGAAAAAACTCTAACTTTGAAAGTGTACAGTCGTGGCCAAAAGTTTTGAGAATGACACAAATATACATTTCCAAAAAGATTGCTGCCTCAGTGTCTTTAGATATTTGTGTCAGATGTTACTATGGAATACTGAAGTATAATTACAAACATTTAATAAGTGTCAAAAGGCTTTTATTGACAATTACATGAAGTTGATGCAAAGAGTCAATCTTTGCAGTGTTGACCCTTCTTTTTCAAGACCTCTGCAATCCGCCCCCTTCTGTCAATTAACTTCTGGGCCATATCCTGACTGATGGCAGCCCATTCTTGCATAATCAATGCTTGGAGTTTGACAGAATTTGTGGGTTTTTGTTTGTCCACCCGCCTATTGAGGATTGACCACAAGTTCTCAATGGGATTAAGGTCTGGGGAGTTTCCTGGCCATGGACCCAAAATATCTACCCCAAAGAAGTCAATGAGAGAATCAATGACATGATGTCAGCTGGTCCTTTTGTGGCAGGGCTGAAATGCAGTGGAAATGTTTTTGGGGGATTCAGTTAACCCGATATGACGGCTTGTTACACAATGGAAAAAGGATGGGGAATGATAAAGAGCGGGTAAGATAAAGTGAGTGGACTTATCGTACATACATTTGGAAACTACGCTCACCAGAAACATGAATATTTAGCACCCTAACAACCTCTCATAGATTTGCAACATATATTTAAACGTAGATTTCTTTCTCTGTCATCTCTCTGTTGAAACCACTCGATCCGTCTATGGCGAGTAGTTCAATGTAAGTCTCTGGCTATCCACCAGGGGTTACAATGTCCTTCTTAAGTTGTATGCTTCTTTGTCTTAGAGTGTTTTTGGGGGATTCAGTTAATTTGCATGGCAAAGAGGGACTTTGCAATTAATTGCAAATCATCTGATCACTCTTCATAACATTCTGGAGTATATGCAAAGTGCCATCATACAAACTGAGGCAGCAGACTTTGTGAAAATATATATTTGTGTCATTCTCAAAACTTTGGCCACAACTGTATATTTTCTTGAATTTGTTCTTGACCTGGAGACCCCTGGTGGCATGTTAGTCCACTAGGGACTGTTTTCATTGCATTATGTCAGTAATCAATAACCTATACCGTTTGTGTGTGTGCGTGTGTTTATGTATTTCTGTGTGATTATTTATTTTCGAACTAAATAATTAAGCCAATTTGTGTATTGCTGATTCATCACTTAGATTCGGGATCGTGCAGATTTACGAAGTAAACGACGTTCAGAATGAGACTGAATAGGTAATAATTAATGATTGACTGTTACTGATGTAAGAGATACAGTATTTATAATATCATTAGAGTTTAAGTTGGGAGATAGTAACTCGTTCAATAACTATTCCCGTGGTGCCCCAAATTCCTAATGAGTTAATTGTTACATGAATAATTTAATTGAGTAATAGTTAAACGTGGTAGGTAATTATTCGATAAATAGCAGTCATCACATTACTGATAGTCACGTCACGACAGTTTATTTAGTCTATTTTTTCTCAACTCTCTATTTCTTGAACTGCATTGATTTGTATTTTTATTTTATTTTATTTTTATTTTATTTTATTTTGATCTGTGGCATTGTGTTGTGTGTCAAAACTGCACATTTTAGTGTGGCCTTTTATTGCCCCCAGGACAAGGTTCACCTGTGTAATGGTCATGCTGTTTAATCAGTTTCTTGATATGCTACACCTGTCAGGTGGATGAATTATCTTGGCAAAGGAGAAATGCTCACTAAGAGGGATGTAAACAAATTTGAGAGAAATAAGCTTTTTGTTCGTGTGGAACATTTCTGGTATATTTTATTTCAGCTCATGAAACATGGGACCAACACTTTACATGTTGCGTTTATATTTTTGTTTCGTATACAGTACCAGTCAAAAGTTTGGACACACCTACTCATTCAAGGGTTTTTCTTTATTGTTACTATTTTCTACATTGTAGAATAATAATGAAGACATCAAAACTATGAAATAACACATGGAATCATGTAGTAACCAACAAAGTGTTAAACAAATCAAAATATATTTTATATTTGGGATTCTTCAATGTAGCCATGATGACAGCTTTGCACACTCTTGGCATTCTCTCAACCAGCTTCACCTGGAATGCTTTTCCAACAGTCTTGAAGGAGTTCCCATGTATGCTGAGCACTTGTTGGCTGCTTTTCCTTCCCTCTGCGGTCCAACTCATTCCAAACCATCTCAATTGGGTTGAGGTCGTGTGATTGTGGAGGCCAGGTCATCTGATGCAGCACGCCATCACTCTCCTTCTTGGTCAAATAGCCCTTACACAGCCTGGGGGTGTGTTGGGTCATTGTTCTGTTGAAAAACAGATGATAGCCCCACTAAGTGCAAACCAGATGAAATGGCATATCGCTGCAGAATGCTGTGGAAGCCATGCTGGTTAAGTGTGCCTTGAATTCTAAATAAATCACTGACAGTGTCACCAGCAAAGCACCCCCACACCATCTCACCTCCTCCTCCATGCTTCACTGTGGGAACCACACATGCAGATATCATCTGTTCACCTACTCTGTGTCTCACAAAGACACAGTGGTTGGAACCAAAAATCTCAAAATTTAACTCATCAAGATTAAAGGACAGATTTCCACCGGTCTAATGTCCATTGCTCGTGTTTCTTGGCTCATGCAAGTCTCTTATTATTGGTGTCCTTTAGTGGTTTCTTTGCAGCAATTCAACCACGAAGGCCTGATTCACACAGTCTCCTCTGAACAGTTGATGTTAAGATATGTCTGTTACTTGAACCCTGTGAAGCATTTATTTGGGCTGCAATTTATGAGGCTGGTAATTCTAATGAACTTATTCTCTGCAGCACAGGTAACTCTGGGTCTTCCTTTCCTGTGGCGGTCCTCACAAGAGCCAGTTTCATCATAGCGCTTGACGGTTTTTGCGACTGCATTTGAAGAAACTTTCAAAGTTCTTGAAATTTTCTGGATTGCCTGACCTTCATGTCTTAAAGTAATGATAGACTGTTGTTTCTCTTTGCTTATTTGATCTGTTCTTGCCGTAATATGGACTTGGTCTTCCACCAAATAGGGCTATCTTCTGTATACCACCCCAACCAGATTTAGGAAATCTGTTCACAAGTATTCCCACGCATAATAGGGAGACGTGATCGTATACAAATGTAAGCAGGGTTTGAAAGGATTATGTTTTAGTCAAATATATCTGTTTTGGCTTCTTGCAGTCTAAACATTATTTTGAATTATGTTCCGGCCCCCCGACAACGCGCTGAAGAAAGAATCGGCCCGTGGCTGAATCTTGAAGATCCATGTTGTATGGGCTGTTGGGTTGGTGGGTAGTATGCACTGACTGGAAGTCACTTTGCATAAGAGCCTCTGCTAAATCACTAAATAGTACAAATAAATGAAATGTGTGGATGAATCAGAGGGCTGGGTGACATTTGGCTGTAAAATAAAAAAGTCTTTAGTTTCTTAATATCCCTATTAATATGTTTTGGGGATGTATTCTCCCCTGTGAGTGTTAACTACATGTGTCTGTTTTCTCAATAAAGAGCCCAAAAAGATATTCAGCTCTTCAACAGGATATGCTTGATCTAATTCCCCAATCAAGAAATAATTACAATAGGGAGACCTAACATCAAAGACTTCTGAAAGTATATCTGGAGAAGAAAAAAAATGTAAAAGAATGAAAGATTTAGCTCATTGGACAACTGTGACATTAGTGTGTTCCGTGTTTCAAAGATTCCTGCTGTCTAAACACACACTCTCTCTCTCTCTCTCTCTCTCTCTCTCTCTCTCTCTCTCTCTCTCTCTCTCTCTCTCTCTCTCTCTCTCTCTCTCTCTCTCTCTCTCTCTCTCTCTCTCTCTCTCTCTCTCTCTCTCTCTCTCTCTCTCTCGCTCTCTCTCTCTTGCTCTCTCCCCCTTCACTTTCTCCACCTCTCTCCCTCTCTCACTCCCTCCCCTCCTTCTCACTCTTTCCCCCTCCCTCTCTCTCTCTCTCTCACTCTCTCTCTCTGCAGGAGGTCCATGAGATTCTGAAAGAATACGAGCTCAAGTATTGCTTTGTGGACCGCAACAAAGGGACAGGTAAACCAAACCACCCCCCACTTCTCCAAACCATCACCATTTTCTTCAGTTCACAGAACAACCCCACCATGTCTGTCCAGTCCTTTTCTCTTTTCCTGGTCAGAGGGAATGGCTGTATTTAGAGTAGAGCGAGAGGGAGAGCCAAACGCGAACACCTTTTGAAACACAGATCTGCAAACAGCTGAGATGTTGTGGCTGAGGGGGGGCACTAAAGGTTAATGCTGTTTAATTGCTGATGAGAGCTTAATGAGAAACGGCCTTATCCACAGTGTGTGTGATGAGAAACGGCCTTATCCACAGTGTGTGTGATGAGAAACGGCCTTATCCACAGTGTGTGTGATGAGAAACGGCCTTATCCACGGTGTGTGTGATGAGAAACGGCCTTATCCACAGTGTGTGTGATGAGAAACGGCCTTATCCACGGTGTGTGTGATGAGAAACGGCCTTATCCACAGTGTGTGTGATGAGAAACGGCCTTATCCACGGTGAGTGTGATGAGAAACGGCCTTATCCACGGTGTGTGTGATGAGAAACGGCCTTATCCACGGTGTGTGTGATGAGAAACGGCCTTATCCACAGTGTGTGTGATGAGAAACGGCCTTATCCACGGTGAGTGTGATGAGAAACGGCCTTATCCACGGTGTGTGTGATGAGAAACGGCCTTATCCACAGTGAGTGTGATGAGAAACGGCCTTATCCACGGTGTGTGTGATGAGAAACGGCCTTATCCACGGTGTGTGTGATGAGAAACGGCCTTATCCACGGTGTGTGTGATGAGAAACGACCTTATCCACGGTGTGTGTGATGAGAAACGACCTTATCCACAGTGTGTGTGATGAGAAACGACCTTATCCACGGTGTGTGTGATGAGAAACGGCCTTATCCACAGCTCATGTCACACTGTTAATTAGTCCAACAGACCGTTGTGTCAAGGTAGGATGGGTTCTGACGTACCAGTAGAAGTAGAAAAAGAATGTCGGAGACTCTTTACATTCTTTTTTTAACAGTATTTTATTGTCTTAATACGGATCCCTTGGTGATATTTTGAGAGCTCCACTTTCCTCTCTCTCTCTCTCTATCCACATCAATAGATGTACATGCTTTGAATAGCCTAGCTCTTTTAGAGAAGGTAGCTAGTTGCAGAACTTAATGCGTCAGTCTCAGTGGAATTATTATGGTCGCCGTTTTGAATTAAAAGACGGAGACAGAACTATTTTGAATCAAATCTCATTTAAATTGGGGGAGCTTCAAAGAGATTGCCAGTGAGAGGAGGGAAGAGAGAGATAGAGTGGGTTTTCTATCAATCTTGAGATATTCATGTTAAAATACCATACCACAGCAGCACAGTAGCATATCTATTATCTGGTGTCGTCTCTGAGGCCAGGACCAGTATTGTCAAGATCAGTAATCTTTGACTTCAGACACAGCGAGTCGATCACAGAGAAGATCTGACAGCATTTTAAGTCTGTTATTAATCTTTTAGATATTTCCCCCCCTCCTACACACGTGCAGGCTGTCTAGCGCACACACATGCTCATGTTTTTACCACACACACTTTTGTCTATCACAGAAGTCAGGATGATTGTGTGTGTTCTAGGTATCCCAGGCTAGCTGACTGAGCAGTAGGCACACCACAGGGCATGTGAGAGGGATACGTGTTACTCCAAGCCTGATTAGCAGGTGTTACACTGTAATCTTTCCCCTTGTCAATCACCGTCTCCCCAACCACCACCACACAGCAAACCTGCCACTAACTTCAGCTGCCACTATGCTCTGAATTACCGATAATCAATTATTATTTTCCGAGTGGTCCCAACGATTGTCTATCACCTCAGATCATGGATGGAGAGATGAGAGCATCTTCAACGAGGAGCCAGCAAGGTATGTTAAGCTAGCTAGCTAGTTAAGTACACAATGCATTAGGTGTGTTAAGATAGCTAGCTCTAATGAACTTATCCTCTGCAGCAGAGGTAACTCTGGGTCTTCCTTTCCTGTATCGGTCCTCATGAGAGCCAGTTTGATCATAGCGCTTGATGGTTTTTGCGACAGCTCTTGAAGAAACTTTCAAAGTTCTTGAAATTTTCCGGATTGACTGACCTTCTTATCTTAATAACCTCTTGATGCTAGGGGTCAGATTTTTTATATATTTTAAATAACGTTCCCAAGGTAAACAGACTATTTCTCAGGTCCAGATCGTAGAATATGCATATCATTTACAGATTAGGATAGAAAACACTCCAAAGTTTCCAAAACTGTCAAAATATTGTATGTGAGTATAACAAAACTGATTCTGCAAGCGAAAACCTGAGAAAATCTAACCCGGAAGTGATTTTTCTTTTTTTAAATCTGTGTTTCCTGGCCCGTCTTTCTTCCATTTAAAGGGGTATCAACCAGATTCCTTTTCCAATGGCCTCCTCAGGCTGTGACCAGGCTTTAGACATAGTTTTAGGCTTTTATTTTGAAAAAAAACGCACGCACAATCGCTGCGCAATGTAGCCTGTCATTACTACCTAAAGGATCCAACCCTTTTTTTCAATTTTCAACTAAAATGACATACCCAAATCTAACTGCCTGTAGCTAAGCACCTGAGGCAAGGATATGCATATTCTTGATACCATTTGAAAGGAAACACTTTGAAGTTTGTGGAAATGTGAAATAAATGCAGGAGAATATAACACATTAGAACTGGTAAATGATTTAAAAAATGTATTATTATTATTTTTTTAAATGCAAGAGAAAGGCCATAATGTATTATTCTAGCCCAGGCACAATTTAGATTTTGGCCACTAGATGGTAGCAGTGTACACTACAATTCAAAAGTTTGGGGTCACTTAGAAATATACTTGTTTTCCATTGAAACATAAATGAAATGAGTTGCAAAATGAATAGGAAATATAGTCATAACGTTGAGAAGGTTAGAAATAATGATTTCTAATTTAAATAATACAGTTGAAGTTGGAAGTTTATATACACTTAGGTTGGAGTCATTAAAATTGTTTTTCAACCACTCCACAAATTTCTTGTTAACAAACTATAGTTTTGGCAAGTCGGTTAGGACATCTACTTTGTGCATGACACAAGTAATTTTTCCAACAATTGTTTACAGACAGATTATTTTACTTATAATTCACTGTATCACAATTCCACAATTCCGCCTGAAGGCACCACGTTCATCTGTACAAACTATAGTACGCAAGTATAAACACCATGGGACCATGCAGCCGTCATACAAAAGTATCTATATCCACAGTAAAATGAGTCCTATATCGGCATAACCTGAAAGGCCACTCAGCAAGGAAGAAGCCACTGCTCAAAAATTGCCATAAAAAAGCCAGACTACGGTTTGCAAATGCATATGGGGACAAAGATCGTACTTTTTGGAGAAATGTCCTCTGGTCTGATGAAACAAAAATAGAACTGTTTGGCCATAATGACCATTGTTATATTTGGGGGAAAAAGGGGGACGCTTGCAAGCCGAGAACACCATCCCGACCGTGAAGCACAGGGGTGGCAGCATCATGTTGTGGGGGTGCTTTGCTGCAGGAGGGACTGGTGCACTTCACAAAATAGATGGCATCATGAGGCAGGAAAATATATATGGATATATTGAAGCAACATCTCAAGACATCAGTCAGGAAGTTAAAGCTTGGTCGCAAAAGGGTCTTCCAAATAGACAATGACCCCAAGCATACTTCCAAAGTTGTGGCAAAATGACTTAAGGACAACAAAGTCAAGGTATTGGAGTGGCCATCACAAAGCCCTGACCTCAATCCCATAGAAAATTTGTGGGCAGAACTGAAAAAGATTGTGCGAGCAAGGAGGCCTACGAACCTGACTCAGTTACACCCGCTCTGTCAGGAGGAATGGGCCAAATTTCACCCAACTTATTGTGGGAAGCTTGTGGAATGCTACCCGAAACGTTTGACCCAAGTTCAACAATTTAAAGGCAATGCTACCAAATACTAATTGAGTGTATGTAAACTTCTTACCCACTGGGAATGTGATGAAAGAAACAAAAGCTGCAATAAATCATTCTCTCTACTATTATTATGACATTTCACATTCTTAAAATAAAGTGGTGATCCTAACTGACCTAAGACAGGGAATTTTTACTAGGATTAAATGTCAGGAATTAAATGTATTTGGCTAAAGTGTATGTAAAAATCCGACTTCAACTGTATATACTGTATTTTATAACATCTATTGCATCTTGCCTATGCCGCTCTGTCATTGCTCATCCGTATATTTATATGTATATTTTCTTACTCCATTCCTTTACTTAGATTTGTGTGTATTAGGTAGTTGCTGTGGAATTGTTAGATTACATGTTAGATATTACTGCACTGTCAGAACTAGAAGCACAAGCATTTCGCTACACTAGTAATAACATCTGCTAACCATGTGTATGTGACCAATACTTTTTGATTTGATTTGTTGCACATTTGTTACAAAACATAGCCAGATAATTCCAAGTCCAAGTCAAGTCTCAAGTTATTTGATTTTCTATCAAGTTGAGTCTCAAGTCATCAAATTCGTGACTTGAGTCCGACTCGAGTCCAAGTCATGTGACTCAAGTCCACACCTCTGCATGTACATACAGTATGTGTACAGTCTGCCCGCTTAATGCTGAATTAGCTAAACACCATGTTTCATTTGGATGTAGTATCTATTGTATGGGATGTAAATTTCATCACCCTCTTGGGGGAATTTAGAAACAGATTTTAAGGTGATTTTATTGGGCCGTGTTTTTAATTCATGGGAAAGAAACACTGTCATATGATATATTGTGTGCTGATTGTATCTCACAGACGGCTTGGTTTGCCCTATGTGTGAAATAAGTGGGGCGCTTCTGAGAATTCCAGGGAATGAGAATTGGCTAGCAAGACGTGTCGTGTGATGATTCCTTTGAACAAAACAACAGAGAGTAAATTCAAAGGAAACTCCTGTGTAGGTTTTCAAACCTGTCTCTTGCCTGGAGGAGGCTAGCTACAGTAGAGAGAGAGAGGACTACTGGTGTGTTTTATCAAACATCAATGTAAGCATGTGTATGTCGGTTATTAGGTTCCTATTAGCACTCATTGACATGTATGACTGCTCCATCTCTGACATCAGATCTGCAACCATATAGAAACTTTAAGTAATTTAGGGCATATTAGTGTGTGTGTGCGTGCCTGTGCGTGCGTGCGTGCCTGCATTCATGCGTGTGTGTGGGTGTAGCTCTCAGTAAGAGTGTTTGACTGTCTGCCCGGAGTGTGTCTCTGAAAATGTTTTTGGCAATGACTCTCTGCATGCATGCGTGTGTGTCACTTTCTCTCTCTCTGTAAGGATTTCCGTTTCTCAGTAGTTTCTTTAGGGAATGAGAGTATTTCTCCCTCTTTATCCCGTATGTTAACTTTACTCTGCTCTCGCTTCAGTGCAAATTAGAGCCAAGCATCTGTTGCAGCTCAAGTGGACTACAAAACCCACAATGCAATGCTTTCTCTCTGGCTACACTACATGACCAAAAGTATGTGTCCACCTGCTCGTGGAACATCTCATTCCAAAATTATGGGCATTAATATGGAGTTGGTGATAGTGTGTTATCCTCTAGCTCCAGTGACGAGAACTATGTAGCTATGAAGCATTACTACACGATTTCCTGATTTCAAAGATGAAGCACTTAGAAGTTCAATCATGGGGAAAACTTTTATTTTACCCACTGATAGAACATAGGCTTTCATCAAATTGCTAGGAGTTTCATGATTTTTATTTCTGGGGGTGGATTATCCCTTTAAGACCACCTCGTTACGGAGTGTTTCGGTGTTAATTTAACAGTTACCATCTATCATTACCAATATATTATATATGCACTAGATGACTGACAGGGGGCGCGGTTTTGAAGCCACCGTACCTCCATCTTTGAACTCCTCCACCGTTGTAAAATATATTTTGGAAGCTATAGAAATGTATTCCATTATAGAAGCCTTAATGCATACTTTTATTTTAATATGTGAGCTAAACATATATTTTTTAGAACGTACTAATGTTACTGTCTCCACAACAACAACAAAAATACTTAAAATACATGTAATTTTGTCCTTGAAACAGCAACCCAGGGTTTATATACATCATTGGTCACTACCTGGCCTCCCATCCCACTGGCATTGGATCAAACCCCAGCCAGGTCAGCCATAGAGCTTCCATAGAGTGCTCCGGAGAGGAATTCAGAATTCCGAAGGTATGTGCGGCGTTCCGGAACTGTCCGCTGGGATGACAATGGAAGGGGTCAGCAGGGGAATCCTGGCCACACAATGGGCCTTTTGTGTGAGCCGCACTGTCCCTATAATGAAGACACTGGGGTAATAGAGGAGCCCTGCGTGGCTCAAAGCTAACTGGCCCAGAGCTTTGTACTTGACACAAAATGGACTTCGGCCCACACAGTCCCATCAGCGACTTCATGAATGTTTGTCTCTGATGTACACTAAGCCTCTGTAGTGCATATGACCTATGTGCTGTGCAGTCATTTTCTTTTGAAATCTGGGGTTGAACCATCATTATACCTTAGCCACACTGGCCGTGCATCCACCTGCGCCATCGCGCACATGTTGATTTTGTCTGTCCCCACCAGATGTGATCTTGAAATGCAAGTTAAAATACCAAAACCAACTGTGAACAAACTTAATTAATTTGGGGACAGGTGGAAACACACAAACATTCATGGGCATTTAGCTAGATTGCTGTTGCTAACTAGATCGTCCTGGGAGATAAACATTGGGTTGTTATTTTACCTGAAATGCATACGGTGCTTTTTTTTATAGATATTTGTAGAATTTTGACCTGGAGTCGTACGAAATGTAGTGTTTCTCTACTCTGATGGTTAATCCACAGATGAAAAGGGAATGTGAGTTAGTTTGTAGTTGGTTATCTTTGATTAGTCTCTCCTTGTTCATCTTTCAAGCATCTACGTGGGTTTGTATGTTCGTGAAAACCAATGACTTTATGGGAGAGGCAGGACTTTAAGCAAGTCAAGCTTCTTGAATTGAACCAAGTTTTATTTTAGCCTTCGGGCAAAGCAGACACCCGTTGACGCACGCGAGCGGTGTGGAAGAAATGATTGAATAACATGTACGTGTACATTTATTTTGCAACGCTCGCACATACAACATGGCCGGTCTGGTTTCCCTGTTAGGATGCTCTTTATGTTTTGTTATGGAGAGTTGTTGTCTCAGGATTCCCTAGGGAGTCGTCTTTCTACCTTCATCCTGTGTTTTCAAAGATTCACAGATTTCATTATTTGACAATTTCAGTATTTCTCTACTGTTCAAGAGGTTCCTTTAAATTGCAAGCTGATTATGATCACTCTATTCGTATAGGATGTTTAGGAGTCATGTTCAGCTGTAAAGAGACATGAAGAGGAACTGTAAAGAGACAAGAAGAGGAACTGTAAAGAGACAGGAAGAGGAACTGTAAAGAGACAGAAAGAGGAACTGTAAAGAGACAGGAAGAGGAACTGTAAAGAGACAGGAAGAGGAACTGTAAAGAGACAGAAAGAGGAACTGTAAAGAGACAGGAAGAGGAACTGTAAAGAGACAGGAAGAGGAACTGTAAAGAGACAGGAAGAGGAACTGTAAAGAGACAGGAAGAGGAACTGTAAAGAGACAGGAAGAGGAACTGTAAAGAGACATGAAGAGGAACTGTAAAGAGACAGGAAGAGGAACTGTAAAGAGAGAGAAAGAGGAACTGTAAAGAGACAGAAAGAGGAACTGTAAAGAGACATGAAGAGAAACTGTAAAGAGACAGGAAGAGGACCTGTAAAGAGACAGGAAGAGGAACTGTAAAGAGACAGGAAGAGGACCTGTAAAGAGACAGGAAGAGGAACTGTAAAGAGACAGGAAGAGGAACTGTAAAGAGACATGAAGAGGAACTGTAAAGAGACAGGAAGTGGAACTGTAAAGAGAGAGAAAGAGGAACTGTAAAGAGACAGAAAGAGGAACTGTAAAGAGACATGAAGAGAAACTGTAAAGAGACAGGAAGAGGACCTGTAAAGAGACAGGAAGAGGAACTGTAAAGAAACAGGAAGAGGAACTGTAAAGAGACAGGAAGAGGAACTGTAAAGAGACAGGAAGAGGAACTGTAAAGAGACAGAAAGAGGAACTGTAAAGAGACAGGAAGAGGAACTGTAAAGAGACAGGAAGAGGAACTGTAAAGAGACAGGAAGAGGAACTGTAAAGAGACAGGAAGAGGAACTGTAAAGAGACAGGAAGAGGAACTGTAAAGAGACAGGAAGAGGAACTGTAAAGAGACATGAAGAGGAACTGTAAAGAGACAGGAAGAGGAACTGTAAAGAGAGAGAAAGAGGAACTGTAAAGAGACAGAAAGAGGAACTGTAAAGAGACATGAAGAGAAACTGTAAAGAGACAGGAAGAGGACCTGTAAAGAGACAGGAAGAGGAACTGTAAAGAGACAGGAAGAGGACCTGTAAAGAGACAGGAAGAGGAACTGTAAAGAGACAGGAAGAGGAACTGTAAAGAGACATGAAGAGGAACTGTAAAGAGACAGGAAGTGGAACTGTAAAGAGAGAGAAAGAGGAACTGTAAAGAGACAGAAAGAGGAACTGTAAAGAGACATGAAGAGAAACTGTAAAGAGACAGGAAGAGGACCTGTAAAGAGACAGGAAGAGGAACTGTAAAGAAACAGGAAGAGGAACTGTAAAGAGACAGGAAGAGGAACTGTAAAGAAACAGGAAGAGGCACTGTAAAGGGACAGGAAGAGGCACTGTAAAGAGACAGGAAGAGGCACTGTAAAGAGACAGGAAGAGGCACTGTAAAGAGACAGGAAGAGGAACTGTAAAGAGACAGGAAGAGGAACTGTAAAGAGACAGGAAGAGGAACTGTAAAGAGACAGGAAGAGGAACTGTAAAGAGACAGGAAGAGGAACTGTAAAGAGACAGGAAGAGGAACTGTAAAGAGACAGGAAGAGGAACTGTAAAGAGACAGGAAGAGGAACTGTAAAGAGACATGAAGAGGAACTGTAAAGAGACAGGAAGAGGAACTGTAAAGAGACAGGAAGAGGAACTGTAAAGAGACAGAAAGAGGAACTGTAAAGAGACATGAAGAGAAACTGTAAAGAGACAGGAAGAGGACCTGTAAAGAGACAGGAAGAGGAACTGTAAAGAAACAGGAAGAGGAACTGTAAAGAGACAGGAAGAGGAACTGTAAAGAAACAGGAAGAGGCACTGTAAAGGGACAGGAAGAGGCACTGTAAAGAGACAGGAAGAGGCACTGTAAAGAGACAGGAAGAGGCACTGTAAAGAGACAGGAAGAGGCACTGTAAAGGGACAGGAAGAGGAACTGTAAAGAGACAGGAAGAGGCACTGTAAAGAGACAGGAAGAGGAACTGTAAAGAAACAGGAAGAGGCACTGTAAAGGGACAGGAAGAGGCACTGTAAAGAGACAGGAAGAGGCACTGTAAAGAGACAGGAAGAGGCACTGTAAAGAGACAGGAAGAGGCACTGTAAAGATACGGGAAGAGGCACTGTAAAGCGACAGGAAGAGGCACTGTAAAGAGACATGAAGAGGAACTGTAAAGAGACAGGAAGAGGAACTGTAAAGAGAGAGAAAGAGGAACTGTAAAGAGACAGAAAGAGGAACTGTAAAGAGACATGAAGAGAAACTGTAAAGAGACAGGAAGAGGACCTGTAAAGAGACAGGAAGAGGAACTGTAAAGAAACAGGAAGAGGAACTGTAAAGAGACAGGAAGAGGAACTGTAAAGAAACAGGAAGAGGCACTGTAAAGGGACAGGAAGAGGCACTGTAAAGAGACAGGAAGAGGCACTGTAAAGAGACAGGAAGAGGCACTGTAAAGAGACAGGAAGAGGAACTGTAAAGAGACAGGAAGAGGAACTGTAAAGAGACAGAAAGAGGAACTGTAAAGAGACAGGAAGAGGAACTGTAAAGAGACAGGAAGAGGAACTGTAAAGAGACAGGAAGAGGAACTGTAAAGAGACAGGAAGAGGAACTGTAAAGAGACATGAAGAGGAACTGTAAAGCGACAGGAAGAGGAACTGTAAAGAGACAGGAAGAGGAACTGTAAAGAGACAGAAAGAGGAACTGTAAAGAGACATGAAGAGAAACTGTAAAGAGACAGGAAGAGGACCTGTAAAGAGACAGGAAGAGGAACTGTAAAGAAACAGGAAGAGGAACTGTAAAGAGACAGGAAGAGGAACTGTAAAGAAACAGGAAGAGGCACTGTAAAGGGACAGGAAGAGGCACTGTAAAGAGACAGGAAGAGGCACTGTAAAGAGACAGGAAGAGGCACTGTAAAGAGACAGGAAGAGGCACTGTAAAGGGACAGGAAGAGGAACTGTAAAGAAACAGGAAGAGGAACTGTAAAGAGACAGGAAGAGGAACTGTAAAGAAACAGGAAGAGGCACTGTAAAGGGACAGGAAGAGGCACTGTAAAGAGACAGGAAGAGGCACTGTAAAGAGACAGGAAGAGGCACTGTAAAGAGACAGGAAGAGGCACTGTAAAGAGACAGGAAGAGGAACTGTAAAGAGACAGAAAGAGGAACTGTAAAGAGACAGGAAGAGGAACTGTAAAGAGACAGGAAGAGGAACTGTAAAGAGACAGGAAGAGGAACTGTAAAGAGACAGGAAGAGGAACTGTAAAGAGACAGGAAGAGGAACTGTAAAGAGACAGGAAGAGGAACTGTAAAGAGACATGAAGAGGAACTGTAAAGCGACAGGAAGAGGAACTGTAAAGAGACAGGAAGAGGAACTGTAAAGAGACAGAAAGAGGAACTGTAAAGAGACATGAAGAGAAACTGTAAAGAGACATGAAGAGAAACTGTAAAGAGACAGGAAGAGGAACTGTAAAGGGACAGGAAGAGGAACTGTAAAGGGACAGGAAGAGGCACTGTAAAGGGACAGGAAGAGGCACTGTAAAGAGACAGGAAGAGGCACTGTAAAGAGACAGGAAGAGGAACTGTAAAGAGACAGGAAGAGGCACTGTAAAGAGACAGGAAGAGGAACTGTAAAGAAACAGGAAGGGGCACTGTAAAGGGACAGGAAGAGGCACTGTAAAGAGACAGGAAGAGGAACTGTAAAGAAACAGGAAGAGGCACTGTAAAGGGACAGGAAGAGGCACTGTAAAGAGACAGGAAGAGGCACTGTAAAGAGATAGGAAGAGGAACAGTGTGCTATGAAAGTCAAGTACATTGCTTGAAGAAGGAGAGCTTGTATCCTATCTGGCCAGGGCCGGTCTTTGCCATTCAAGCAAAATATTTTGCGCCCCTGCTTTTGACAAAGTGGGCACTGCTTATCAAAGGACGGCATCAGCGCTCACCTAAAAAGCCAATATGCCACTGGTTAAGAGAAATTGCCTTTGTTTTAGGGCAGAATTATGTGAGTTTTGCTCAGAAATTGCCACCCTCGTCAATCTACCGCCATAAGCGGCTGCATAATGAGCGGGCTGGCCGTGTATCTGGCAGCCTGCAACATCCCATTATATAACCCAATGTACTGAAGCTACACATTCATGCGGTTTCTACTAGCCAATGACCTAAAGATGCTAAATGTTTACAGAACCACATCTGTTTCTGAGAGGTCAATGTTCTGACTAGCCCTTTCCCCTGTTATTGTATAGTATCAACAAAGACGCTTTATCTAAATGTGTTAAAGCCTTTAGATGTAAATTGTCGTCTCTTTTGACTCCTGGAAATTTGCCACAAAACTAAAGGCACAGACAAACCGGTAGGATTGTCAAGCGTCTGCCGGCCTAGAGTACTTAGCAAACTGATTCTACATGTATCAAATCAAGTTGTATTAGTCGCATACACATATTCAGCAGATGTTATTGCGGGTGTAGTGAAATGCTTGTGTTTCTAGCTCCAGCAGTGCAGTAATATCTAACAATTCACAACACAAATCTAAAAGTAAAAGAATGGGATGTAGAAATAGAAGAAACATGTGGGTGGTCCCGCTCGCACACAGCACCGAAAGCAAGTCAACGAACAGCCAACGAATGGCCCGTAATGTTCAGACATCGGTCTGGTGAGTTTTCTCCTTAACAGATAGAGCCATGATGGGTCTACTTGTCTATAACTCAGCTCTTAGTGACAATACCACTTGAGACCTCTCAGCCCTGTAATTGCCCCTGAGGACAACTGCAGGCAGATCTCTCTCTCGTTCTCTCTCTTTCTCCCCATCTCTCCCTCTTGTTATTTCTGTCTCTCTTTCCCTCTCTCTCTGTCTCCATCGTCATCTGTCCATCTGTTCTGTGTGAGTCAGTAGCTGTAAATGAGGGCAGCAGTGCCCATGCCAGGCCATGCCCATGCCAGGCCATGCCCATGCCAGGCCATGCCCATGCCAGGCCGTGTGTGCTATGTGATAGATATGTTCTGTTTGGATTGATCCCATTAAGTAGCCAACTCATAGTTTGCCAGGTGTTCCCTGTTAAGTCCCTATTATCTCAACCTGGACAAAACAATGGGATTTGTGTTTTACTCTGTGTGTCACACTCCGCTCTGTGTGTCACACTCATGGCTTCTCCATGACACTGCTCCTAGTTTCATAGTATTTGATGGAGCTCTGTATGGACCCAGGAAATCAAACCTGAGAGTTCTCCTATAGGGCTCTGTGTTCTTCTATTGTTTCATCTTCCTGAGACAGTTCCATTTAAATAGGTAACAATAGCCTTAGTGCTGTGCAGGTCGTTAATTAAGCTATTCGACCTCTTCACAACACCTCTCCTTGATAAACTAAAGAGCCTGTCTGGGTTTTAACTGAAAGTTTAGAAGGTCATGGTGATGATGATGATGATGATGATGATGATGATGATAAAGGCAGTGTTGGTAATGATGATGATGATAATGATGATGATAAGGATGATGAAGACAGTATCTGTAATGATGATGAAGATGATGATGATGAAGCCAGTATTGGTAATGATGATGAGGATGCTGATGATGATGCGTATGATGAAGACAGAATCGGTAATGATGATGATGATGGAGCCAGTATTGGTACTGATGATGATGAGGATGATGGTGATGGAGCCAGTATTGGTACTGATGATGATGAGGATGATGGTGATGAAGCCAGTATTGGTACTGATGATGATGAGGATGATGGTGATGAAGCCAGTATTGGTACTGATGATGATGAGGATGATGGTGATGAAGCCAGTATTGGTACTGATGATGATGAGGATGATGGTGATGAAGCCAGTATTGGTACTGATGATGATGAGGATGATGGTGATGAAGCCAGTATTGGTACTGATGATGATGAGGATGATGGTGATGAAGCCAGTATTGGTACTGATGATGATGAGGATGATGGTGATGAAGCCAGTATTGGTACTGATGATGATGAGGATGATGGTGATGAAGCCAGTATTGGTACTGATGATGATGAGGATGATGGTGATGAAGCCAGTATTGGTACTGATGATGATGAGGATGATGGTGATGAAGCCAGTATTGGTACTGATGATGATGAGGATGATGGTGATGAAGCCAGTATTGGTACTGATGATGATGAGGATGATGGTGATGAAGCCAGTATTGGTACTGATGATGATGAGGATGATGGTGATGAAGCCAGTATTGGTACTGATGATGATGAGGATGATGGTGATGAAGCCAGTATTGGTACTGATGATGATGAGGATGATGGTGATGAAGCCAGTATTGGTACTGATGATGATGAGGATGATGGTGATGAAGCCAGTATTGGTACTGATGATGATGAGGATGATGGTGATGAAGCCAGTATTGGTACTGATGATGATGAGGATGATGGTGATGAAGCCAGTATTGGTACTGATGATGATGAGGATGATGGTGATGAAGCCAGTATTGGTACTGATGATGATGAGGATGATGGTGATGAAGCCAGTATTGGTACTGATGATGATGAGGATGATGGTGATGAAGCCAGTATTGGTACTGATGATGATGAGGATGATGGTGATGAAGCCAGTATTGGTACTGATGATGATGAGGATGATGGTGATGAAGCCAGTATTGGTACTGATGATGATGAGGATGATGGTGATGAAGCCAGTATTGGTACTGATGATGATGAGGATGATGGTGATGAAGCCAGTATTGGTACTGATGATGATGAGGATGATGGTGATGAAGCCAGTATTGGTACTGATGATGATGAGGATGATGGTGATGAAGCCAGTATTGGTACTGATGATGATGAGGATGATGGTGATGAAGCCAGTATTGGTACTGATGATGATGAGGATGATGGTGATGAAGCCAGTATTGGTACTGATGATGATGAGGATGATGGTGATGAAGCCAGTATTGGTACTGATGATGATGAGGATGATGGTGATGAAGCCAGTATTGGTACTGATGATGATGAGGATGATGGTGATGAAGCCAGTATTGGTACTGATGATGATGAGGATGATGGTGATGAAGCCAGTATTGGTACTGATGATGATGAGGATGATGGTGATGGAGCCAGTATTGGTACTGATGATGATGAGGATGATGGTGATGAAGCCAGTATTGGTACTGATGATGATGAGGATGATGGTGATGAAGCCAGTATTGGTACTGATGATGATGAGGATGATGGTGATGAAGCCAGTATTGGTACTGATGATGATGAGGATGATGGTGATGAAGCCAGTATTGGTACTGATGATGATGAGGATGATGGTGATGAAGCCAGTATTGGTAATGATAGTGACAAAACAACAGTTGTCACAGGAACACTTGGCAGTCTCACACCCAGCCCTATCATCCTCTCTGGTGTTATCTCTACAAACAGCAGGTGTGTGTGTGTGTGTGTGTGTGTGTGTGTGTGTGTGTGTGTGTGTGTGTGTGTGTGTGTGTGTGTGTGTGTGTGTGTGTGTGTGTGTGTGTGTGTGTGTGTGTGTGTGTGTGTGTGTGTTGAGTCTGACTTGCACCACTGAGTCACACACAACAGCCCCATCTATCCAGCCACACACTGCGCTGATCGTTTGCAGTGGGTTATCAGAGTCAACAGGTCTGAAGCGCACAAAGACCCCCGAGACCAAATGATTATGTTGCTAACCTGCCATACAGGCAATATCGGATCCTTGAGGGCAGCTGTACTGTGCGTGGGATCACTTTAGTTCATATGACCCATCATTATATCAGACCCACTTCTGAATCCTGGTGTTTACATTACTAGCAGAGTGAATACTGAAGTTTCACTTCATAAATAACACTTCCAGAGAGATTCTCCCTTCAGGACTCTGCCCGTACACTACCAGGTTTATCATAACCCAGGGGTCCTGAACAGAGAGATTCTTCCTTCAGGACTCTGCCCGTACACTACCAGGTTTATAATAGCCCAGGGGTCCTGAACAGAGAGTTTCTCCCTTCAGGACTCTGCCCATACACTACCAGGTTTATCATAGCCCAGGGGTCCTGAACAGAGAGTTTCTCCCTTCAGGACTCTGCCCGTACACTACCAGGTTTATCATAACCCAGGGGTCCTGAACAGAGAGTTTCTTCCTTCAGGACTCTGCCCGTACACTACCAGGTTTATCATAACCCAGGGGTCCTGAACAGAGAGTTTCTCCCTTCAGGACTCTGCCCGTACACTACCAGGTTTATCATAACCCAGGGGTCCTGAACAGAGAGATTCTTCCTTCAGGACTCTGCCCGTACACTACCAGGTTTATCATAACCCAGGGGTCCTTAACAGAGAGTTTCTTCCTTCAGGACTCTGCCCGTACACTACCAGGTTTATCATAACCCAGGGGTCCTGAACAGAGAGATTCTCCCTTCAGGACTCTGCCCGTACACTACCAGGTTTATCATAACCCAGGGGTCCTGAACAGAGAGTTTCTTCCTACAGGACTCTGCCCGTACACTACCAGGTTTATCATAACCCAGGGGTCCTGAACAGAGAGTTTCTCCCTTCAGGACTCTGCCCGTACACTACCAGGTTTATCATAGCCCAGGGGTCCTGAACAGAGAGATTCTCCCTTCAGGACTCTGCCCGTACACTACCAGGTTTATCATAACCCAGGGGTCCTGAACAGAGAGTTTCTTCCTACAGGACTCTGCCCGTATACTACCAGGTTTATCATAGCCCAGGGGTCCTGAACAGAGAGTTTCTCCCTTCAGGACTCTGCCCGTACACTACCAGGTTTATCATAGCCCAGGGGTCCTGAACAGAGAGTTTCTCCCTTCAGGACTCTGCCCGTACACTACCAGGTTTATCATAACCCAGGGGTCCTGAACAGAGAGATTCTTCCTTCAGGACTCTGCCCGTACACTACCAGGTTTATCATAGCCCAGGGGTCCTGAACAGAGAGTTTCTCCCTTCAGGACTCTGCCCGTACACTACCAGGTTTATCATAGCCCAGGGGTCCTGAACAGAGAGTTTCTCCCTTCAGGACTCTGCCCGTACACTACCAGGTTTATCATAACCCAGGGGTCCTGAACAGAGAGATTCTCCCTTCAGGACTCTGCCCGTACACTACCAGGTTTATCATAACCCAGGGGTCCTGAACAGAGAGTTTCTCCCTTCAGGACTCTGCCCGTACACTACCAGGTTTATCATAACCCAGGGGTCCTGAACAGAGAGATTCTCCCTTCAGGACTCTGCCCGTACACTACCAGGTTTATCATAGCCCAGGGGTCCTGAACAGAGAGATTCTCCCTTCAGGACTCTGCCCGTACACTACCAGGTTTATCATAACCCAGGGGTCCTGAACAGAGAGTTTCTTCCTACAGGACTCTGCCCGTACACTACCAGGTTTATCATAGCCCAGGGGTCCTGAACAGAGAGATTCTCCCTTCAGGACTCTGCCCGTACACTACCAGGTTTATCAAAACCCAGGGGTCCTGAACAGAGAGATTCTCCCTTCAGGACTCTGCCCGTACACTACCAGGTTTATCAAAACCCAGGGGTCCTGAACAGAGAGTTTCTTCCTACAGGACTCTGCCCGTACACTACCAGGTTTATCATAGCCCAGGGGTCCTGAACAGAGAGTTTCTTCCTTCAGGACTCTGCCCGTACACTACCAGGTTTATCATAGCCCAGGGGTCCTGAACAGAGAGTTTCTCCCTTCAGGACTCTGCCCGTACACTACCAGGTTTATCATAACCCAGGGGTCCTGAACAGAGAGTTTCTTCCTTCAGGACTCTGCCCGTACACTACCAGGTTTATCATAGCCCAGGGGTCCTGAACAGAGAGTTTCTTCCTACAGGACTCTGCCCGTACACTACCAGGTTTATCATAACCCAGGGGTCCTGAACAGAGAGTTTCTCCCTTCAGGACTCTGCCCGTACACTACCAGGTTTATCATAACCCAGGGGTCCTGAACAGAGAGTTTCTCCCTTCAGGACTCTGCCCGTACACTACCAGGTTTATCATAACCCAGGGGTCCTGAACAGAGAGTTTCTCCCTTCAGGACTCTGCCCGTACACTACCAGGTTTATCATAACCCAGGGGTCCTGAACAGAGAGTTTATTCCTTCAGGACTCTGCCCGTACACTACCAGGTTTATCATAACCCAGGGGTCCTGAACAGAGAGATTCTCCCTTCAGGACTCTGCCCGTACACTACCAGGTTTATCATAACCCAGGGGTCCTGAACAGAGAGTTTCTTCCTTCAGGACTCTGCCCGTACACTACCAGGTTTATCATAACCCAGGGGTCCTGAACAGAGAGATTCTCCCTTCAGGACTCTGCCCGTACACTACCAGGTTTATCATAACCCAGGGGTCCTGAACAGAGAGATTCTCCCTTCAGGACTCTGCCCGTACACTACCAGGTTTATCATAACCCAGGGTTCCTGAACAGAGAGATTCTCCCTTCAGGACTTTGCCCGTACACTACCAGGTTTATCATAACCCAGGGGTCCTGAACAGAGAGATTCTCCCTTCAGGACTCTGCCCGTACACTACCAGGTTTATCATAACCCAGGGGTCCTGAACAGAGAGTTTCTTCCTTCAGGACTCTGCCCGTACACTACCAGGTTTATCATAACCCAGGGGTCCTGAACAGAGAGTTTCTCCCTTCAGGACTCTGCCCGTACACTACCAGGTTTATCATAACCCAGGGGTCCTGAACAGAGAGTTTCTCCCTTCAGGACTCTGCCCGTACACTACCAGGTTTATCATAGCCCAGGGGTCCTGAACAGAGAGTTTCTTCCTTCAGGACTCTGCCCGTACACTACCAGGTTTATCATAACCCAGGGGTCCTGAACAGAGAGTTTCTTCCTACAGGACTCTGCCCGTACACTACCAGGTTTATCATAGCCCAGGGGTCCTGAACAGAGAGATTCTCCCTTCAGGACTCTGCCCGTACACTACCAGGTTTATCAAAACCCAGGGGTCCTGAACAGAGAGATTCTCCCTTCAGGACTCTGCCCGTACACTACCAGGTTTATCAAAACCCAGGGGTCCTGAACAGAGAGTTTCTTCCTACAGGACTCTGCCCGTACACTACCAGGTTTATCATAGCCCAGGGGTCCTGAACAGAGAGTTTCTTCCTTCAGGACTCTGCCCGTACACTACCAGGTTTATCATAGCCCAGGGGTCCTGAACAGAGAGTTTCTCCCTTCAGGACTCTGCCCGTACACTACCAGGTTTATCATAACCCAGGGGTCCTGAACAGAGAGTTTCTTCCTTCAGGACTCTGCCCGTACACTACCAGGTTTATCATAGCCCAGGGGTCCTGAACAGAGAGTTTCTTCCTACAGGACTCTGCCCGTACACTACCAGGTTTATCATAACCCAGGGGTCCTGAACAGAGAGTTTCTCCCTTCAGGACTCTGCCCGTACACTACCAGGTTTATCATAACCCAGGGGTCCTGAACAGAGAGTTTCTCCCTTCAGGACTCTGCCCGTACACTACCAGGTTTATCATAACCCAGGGGTCCTGAACAGAGAGTTTCTCCCTTCAGGACTCTGCCCGTACACTACCAGGTTTATCATAACCCAGGGGTCCTGAACAGAGAGTTTATTCCTTCAGGACTCTGCCCGTACACTACCAGGTTTATCATAACCCAGGGGTCCTGAACAGAGAGATTCTCCCTTCAGGACTCTGCCCGTACACTACCAGGTTTATCATAGCCCAGGGGTCCTGAACAGAGAGTTTCTCCCTTCAGGACTCTGCCCGTACACTACCAGGTTTATCATAACCCAGGGGTCCTGAACAGAGAGTTTCTCCCTTCAGGACTCTGCCCGTACACTACCAGGTTTATCATAACCCAGGGGTCCTGAACAGAGAGATTCTCCCTTCAGGACTCTGCCCGTACACTACCAGGTTTATCATAACCCAGGGGTCCTGAACAGAGAGATTCTCCCTTCAGGACTCTGCCCATACACTACCAGGTTTATCATAACCCAGGGGTCCTGAACAGAGAGTTTCTCCCTTCAGGACTCTGCCCGTACACTACCAGGTTTATCATAACCCAGGGGTCCTGAACAGAGAGTTTCTTCCTACAGGACTCTGCCCGTACACTACCAGGTTTATCAAAACCCAGGGGTCCTGAACAGAGAGATTCTCCCTTCAGGACTCTGCCCGTACACTACCAGGTTTATCAAAACCCAGGGGTCCTGAACAGAGAGTTTCTTCCTACAGGACTCTGCCCGTACACTACCAGGTTTATCATAACCCAGGGGTCCTGAACAGAGAGTTTCTTCCTTCAGGACTCTGCCCGTACACTACCAGGTTTATCATAACCCAGGGGTCCTGAACAGAGAGATTCTCCCTTCAGGACTCTGCCCGTACACTACCAGGTTTATCATAACCCAGGGGTCCTGAACAGAGAGATTCTCCCTTCAGGACTCTGCCCGTACACTACCAGGTTTATCATAACCCAGGGGTCCTGAACAGAGAGATTCTCCCTTCAGGACTTTGCCCGTACACTACCAGGTTTATCATAACCCAGGGGTCCTGAACAGAGAGATTCTCCCTTCAGGACTCTGCCCGTACACTACCAGGTTTATCATAACCCAGGGGTCCTGAACAGAGAGTTTCTTCCTTCAGGACTCTGCCCGTACACTACCAGGTTTATCATAACCCAGGGGTCCTGAACAGAGAGTTTCTCCCTTCAGGACTCTGCCCGTACACTACCAGGTTTATCATAACCCAGGGGTCCTGAACAGAGAGTTTCTCCCTTCAGGACTCTGCCCGTACACTACCAGGTTTATCATAGCCCAGGGGTCCTGAACAGAGAGTTTCTTCCTTCAGGACTCTGCCCGTACACTACCAGGTTTATCATAACCCAGGGGTCCTGAACAGAGAGATTCTCCCTTCAGGACTCTGCCCGTACACTACCAGGTTTATCATAACCCAAGGGTCCTGAACAGAGAGATTCTTCCTTCAGGACTCTGCCCGTACACTACCAGGTTTATCATAGCCCAGGGGTCCTGAACAGAGAGATTCTCCCTTCAGGACTCTGCCCGTACACTACCAGGTTTATCAAAACCCAGGGGTCCTGAACAGAGAGTTTCTTCCTACAGGACTCTGCCCGTACACTACCAGGTTTATCATAACCCAGGGGTCCTGAACAGAGAGTTTCTTCCTTCAGGACTCTGCCCGTACACTACCAGGTTTATCATAACCCAGGGGTCCTGAACAGAGAGTTTCTCCCTTCAGGACTCTGCCCGTACACTACCAGGTTTATCATAACCCAGGGGTCCTGAACAGAGAGATTCTCCCTTCAGGACTCTGCCCGTACACTACCAGGTTTATCATAACCCAGGGGTCCTGAACAGAGAGATTCTCCCTTCAGGACTCTGCCCGTACACTACCAGGTTTATCATAACCCAGGGGTCCTGAACAGAGAGATTCTCCCTTCAGGACTCTGCCCGTACACTACCAGGTTTATCATAACCCAGGGGTCCTGAACAGAGAGTTTCTTCCTTCAGGACTCTGCCCGTACACTACCAGGTTTATCATAGCCCAGGGGTCCTGAACAGAGAGTTTCTCCCTTCAGGACTCTGCCCGTACACTACCAGGTTTATCATAACCCAGGGGTCCTGAACAGAGAGTTTCTCCCTTCAGGACTCTGCCCGTACACTACCAGGTTTATCATAACCCAGGGATCCTGAACAGAGAGTTTCTCCCTTCAGGACTCTGCCCGTACACTACCAGGTTTATCATAGCCCAGGGGTCCTGAACAGAGAGTTTCTTCCTACAGGACTCTGCCCGTACACTACCAGGTTTATCATAACCCAGGGGTCCTGAACAGAGAGATTCTCCCTTCAGGACTCTGCCCGTACACTACCAGGTTTATCAAAACCCAGGGGTCCTGAACAGAGAGTTTCTTCCTACAGGACTCTGCCCGTACACTACCAGGTTTATCATAACCCAGGGGTCCTGAACAGAGAGTTTCTTCCTTCAGGACTCTGCCCGTACACTACCAGGTTTATCATAACCCAGGGGTCCTGAACAGAGAGATTCTCCCTTCAGGACTCTGCCCTTACACTACCAGGTTTATCATAACCCAGGGGTCCTGAACAGAGAGTTTCTTCCTACAGGACTCTGCCCGTACACTACCAGGTTTATCATAGCCCAGGGGTCCTGAACAGAGAGATTCTCCCTTCAGGACTCTGCCCGTACACTACCAGGTTTATCAAAACCCAGGGGTCCTGAACAGAGAGATTCTCCCTTCAGGACTCTGCCCGTACACTACCAGGTTTATCAAAACCCAGGGGTCCTGAACAGAGAGTTTCTTCCTACAGGACTCTGCCCGTACACTACCAGGTTTATCATAACCCAGGGGTCCTGAACAGAGAGATTCTCCCTTCAGGACTCTGCCCGTACACTACTAGGTTTATCATAACCCAGGGGTCCTGAACAGAGAGTTTCTCCCTTCAGGACTCTGCCCGTACACTACCAGGTTTATCATAACCCAGGGGTCCTGAACAGAGAGATTCTCCCTTCAGGACTCTGCCCGTACACTACCAGGTTTATCATAACCCAGGGGTCCTGAACAGAGAGATTCTCCCTTCAGGACTCTGCCCGTACACTACCAGGTTTATCATAACCCAGGGGTCCTGAACAGAGAGATTCTCCCTTCAGGACTCTGCCCGTACACTACCAGGTTTATCATAACCCAGGGGTCCTGAACAGAGAGTTTCTTCCTTCAGGACTCTGCCCGTACACTAGCAGGTTTATCATAGCCCAGGGGTCCTGAACAGAGAGTTTCTCCCTTCAGGACTCTGCCCGTACACTACCAGGTTTATCATAACCCAGGGGTCCTGAACAGAGAGTTTCTCCCTTCAGGACTCTGCCCGTACACTACCAGGTTTATCATAACCCAGGGGTCCTGAACAGAGAGTTTCTCCCTTCAGGACTCTGCCCATACACTACCAGGTTTATCATAGCCCAGGGGTCCTGAACAGAGAGTTTCTTCCTACAGGACTCTGCCCGTACACTACCAGGTTTATCATAACCCAGGGGTCCTGAACAGAGAGATTCTCCCTTCAGGACTCTGCCCGTACACTACCAGGTTTATCAAAACCCAGGGGTCCTGAACAGAGAGTTTCTTCCTACAGGACTCTGCCCGTACACTACCAGGTTTATCATAACCCAGGGGTCCTGAACAGAGAGTTTCTTCCTTCAGGACTCTGCCCGTACACTACCAGGTTTATCATAACCCAGGGGTCCTGAACAGAGAGATTCTCCCTTCAGGACTCTGCCCGTACACTACCAGGTTTATCATAACCCAGGGGTCCTGAACAGAGAGTTTCTTCCTACAGGACTCTGCCCGTACACTACCAGGTTTATCATAGCCCAGGGGTCCTGAACAGAGAGATTCTCCCTTCAGGACTCTGCCCGTACACTACCAGGTTTATCAAAACCCAGGGGTCCTGAACAGAGAGATTCTCCCTTCAGGACTCTGCCCGTACACTACCAGGTTTATCAAAACCCAGGGGTCCTGAACAGAGAGTTTCTTCCTACAGGACTCTGCCCGTACACTACCAGGTTTATCATAGCCCAGGGGTCCTGAACAGAGAGTTTCTTCCTTCAGGACTCTGCCCGTACACTACCAGGTTTATCATAGCCCAGGGGTCCTGAACAGAGAGTTTCTCCCTTCAGGACTCTGCCCGTACACTACCAGGTTTATCATAACCCAGGGGTCCTGAACAGAGAGTTTCTTCCTTCAGGACTCTGCCCGTACACTACCAGGTTTATCATAGCCCAGGGGTCCTGAACAGAGAGTTTCTTCCTACAGGACTCTGCCCGTACACTACCAGGTTTATCATAACCCAGGGGTCCTGAACAGAGAGTTTCTCCCTTCAGGACTCTGCCCGTACACTACCAGGTTTATCATAACCCAGGAGTCCTGAACAGAGAGTTTCTCCCTTCAGGACTCTGCCCGTACACTACCAGGTTTATCATAACCCAGGGGTCCTGAACAGAGAGTTTCTCCCTTCAGGACTCTGCCCGTACACTACCAGGTTTATCATAACCCAGGGGTCCTGAACAGAGAGTTTCTTCCTTCAGGACTCTGCCCGTACACTACCAGGTTTATCATAACCCAGGGGTCCTGAACAGAGAGATTCTCCCTTCAGGACTCTGCCCGTACACTACCAGGTTTATCATAGCCCAGGGGTCCTGAACAGAGAGTTTCTCCCTTCAGGACTCTGCCCGTACACTACCAGGTTTATCATAACCCAGGGGTCCTGAACAGAGAGTTTCTCCCTTCAGGACTCTGCCCGTACACTACCAGGTTTATCATAACCCAGGGGTCCTGAACAGAGAGATTCTCCCTTCAGGACTCTGCCCGTACACTACCAGGTTTATCATAACCCAGGGGTCCTGAACAGAGAGATTCTCCCTTCAGGACTCTGCCCATACACTACCAGGTTTATCATAACCCAGGGGTCCTGAACAGAGAGTTTCTCCCTTCAGGACTCTGCCCGTACACTACCAGGTTTATCATAACCCAGGGGTCCTGAACAGAGAGTTTCTTCCTACAGGACTCTGCCCGTACACTACCAGGTTTATCAAAACCCAGGTGTCCTGAACAGAGAGATTCTCCCTTCAGGACTCTGCCCGTACACTACCAGGTTTATCAAAACCCAGGGGTCCTGAACAGAGAGTTTCTTCCTACAGGACTCTGCCCGTACACTACCAGGTTTATCATAACCCAGGGGTCCTGAACAGAGAGTTTCTTCCTTCAGGACTCTGCCCGTACACTACCAGGTTTATCATAACCCAGGGGTCCTGAACAGAGAGTTTCTTCCTTCAGGACTCTGCCCGTACACTACCAGGTTTATCATAACCCAGGGGTCCTGAACAGAGAGATTCTCCCTTCAGGACTCTGCCCGTACACTACCAGGTTTATCATAACCCAGGGGTCCTGAACAGAGAGATTCTCCCTTCAGGACTTTGCCCGTACACTACCAGGTTTATCATAACCCAGGGGTCCTGAACAGAGAGATTCTCCCTTCAGGACTCTGCCCGTACACTACCAGGTTTATCATAGCCCAGGGGTCCTGAACAGAGAGTTTCTTCCTACAGGACTCTGCCCGTACACTACCAGGTTTATCATAACCCAGGGGTCCTGAACAGAGAGATTCTCCCTTCAGGACTCTGCCCGTACACTACCAGGTTTATCAAAACCCAGGGGTCCTGAACAGAGAGTTTCTTCCTACAGGACTCTGCCCGTACACTACCAGGTTTATCATAACCCAGGGGTCCTGAACAGAGAGTTTCTTCCTTCAGGACTCTGCCCGTACACTACCAGGTTTATCATAACCCAGGGGTCCTGAACAGAGAGATTCTCCCTTCAGGACTCTGCCCGTACACTACCAGGTTTATCATAACCCAGGGGTCCTGAACAGAGAGTTTCTTCCTACAGGACTCTGCCCGTACACTACCAGGTTTATCATAGCCCAGGGGTCCTGAACAGAGAGATTCTCCCTTCAGGACTCTGCCCGTACACTACCAGGTTTATCAAAACCCAGGGGTCCTGAACAGAGAGATTCTCCCTTCAGGACTCTGCCCGTACACTACCAGGTTTATCAAAACCCAGGGGTCCTGAACAGAGAGTTTCTTCCTACAGGACTCTGCCCGTACACTACCAGGTTTATCATAGCCCAGGGGTCCTGAACAGAGAGTTTCTTCCTTCAGGACTCTGCCCGTACACTACCAGGTTTATCATAGCCCAGGGGTCCTGAACAGAGAGTTTCTCCCTTCAGGACTCTGCCCGTACACTACCAGGTTTATCATAACCCAGGGGTCCTGAACAGAGAGTTTCTTCCTTCAGGATTCTGCCCGTACACTACCAGGTTTATCATAGCCCAGGGGTCCTGAACAGAGAGTTTCTTCCTACAGGACTCTGCCCGTACACTACCAGGTTTATCATAACCCAGGGGTCCTGAACAGAGAGTTTCTCCCTTCAGGACTCTGCCCGTACACTACCAGGTTTATCATAACCCAGGGGTCCTGAACAGAGAGTTTCTCCCTTCAGGACTCTGCCCGTACACTACCAGGTTTATCATAACCCAGGGGTCCTGAACAGAGAGTTTCTCCCTTCAGGACTCTGCCCGTACACTACCAGGTTTATCATAACCCAGGGGTCCTGAACAGAGAGTTTCTTCCTTCAGGACTCTGCCCGTACACTACCAGGTTTATCATAACCCAGGGGTCCTGAACAGAGAGATTCTCCCTTCAGGACTCTGCCCGTACACTACCAGGTTTATCATAGCCCAGGGGTCCTGAACAGAGAGATTCTCCCTTCAGGACTCTGCCCATACACTACCAGGTTTATCATAACCCAGGGGTCCTGAACAGAGAGTTTCTCCCTTCAGGACTCTGCCCGTACACTACCAGGTTTATCATAACCCAGGGGTCCTGAACAGAGAGTTTCTTCCTACAGGACTCTGCCCGTACACTACCAGGTTTATCAAAACCCAGGTGTCCTGAACAGAGAGATTCTCCCTTCAGGACTCTGCCCGTACACTACCAGGTTTATCAAAACCCAGGGGTCCTGAACAGAGAGTTTCTTCCTACAGGACTCTGCCCGTACACTACCAGGTTTATCATAACCCAGGGGTCCTGAACAGAGAGTTTCTTCCTTCAGGACTCTGCCCGTACACTACCAGGTTTATCATAACCCAGGGGTCCTGAACAGAGAGTTTCTTCCTTCAGGACTCTGCCCGTACACTACCAGGTTTATCATAACCCAGGGGTCCTGAACAGAGAGATTCTCCCTTCAGGACTCTGCCCGTACACTACCAGGTTTATCATAACCCAGGGGTCCTGAACAGAGAGATTCTCCCTTCAGGACTTTGCCCGTACACTACCAGGTTTATCATAACCCAGGGGTCCTGAACAGAGAGATTCTCCCTTCAGGACTCTGCCCGTACACTACCAGGTTTATCATAACCCAGGGGTCCTGAACAGAGAGTTTCTTCCTTCAGGACTCTGCCCGTACACTACCAGGTTTATCATAACCCAGGGGTCCTGAACAGAGAGTTTCTCCCTTCAGGACTCTGCCCGTACACTACCAGGTTTATCATAACCCAGGGGTCCTGAACAGAGAGTTTCTCCCTTCAGGACTCTGCCCGTACACTACCAGGTTTATCATAGCCCAGGGGTCCTGAACAGAGAGTTTCTTCCTTCAGGACTCTGCCCGTACACTACCAGGTTTATCATAACCCAGGGGTCCTGAACAGAGAGATTCTCCCTTCAGGACTCTGCCCGTACACTACCAGGTTTATCATAGCCCAGGGGTCCTGAACAGAGAGTTTCTCCCTTCAGGACTCTGCCCGTACACTACCAGGTTTATCATAACCCAGGGGTCCTGAACAGAGAGTTTCTCCCTTCAGGACTCTGCCCGTACACTACCAGGTTTATCATAACCCAGGGGTCCTGAACAGAGAGATTCTCCCTTCAGGACTCTGCCCGTACACTACCAGGTTTATCATAACCCAGGGGTCCTGAACAGAGAGATTCTCCCTTCAGGACTCTGCCCATACACTACCAGGTTTATCATAACCCAGGGGTCCTGAACAGAGAGTTTCTCCCTTCAGGACTCTGCCCGTACACTACCAGGTTTATCATAACCCAGGGGTCCTGAACAGAGAGTTTCTCCCTACAGGACTCTGCCCGTACACTACCAGGTTTATCATAACCCAGGGGTCCTGAACAGAGAGTTTCTTCCTACAGGACTCTGCCCGTACACTACCAGGTTTATCAAAACCCAGGTGAACCTGAACAGAGAGATTCTCCCTTCAGGACTCTGCCCGTACACTACCAGGTTTATCAAAACCCAGGGGTCCTGAACAGAGAGTTTCTTCCTACAGGACTCTGCCCGTACACTACCAGGTTTATCATAACCCAGGGGTCCTGAACAGACAGTTTCTTCCTTCAGGACTCTGCCCGTACACTACCAGGTTTATCATAACCCAGGGGTCCTGAACAGAGAGATTCTCCCTTCAGGACTCTGCCCGTACACTACCAGGTTTATCATAACCCAGGGGTCCTGAACAGAGAGATTCTCCCTTCAGGACTCTGCCCGTACACTACCAGGTTTATCATAACCCAGGGGTCCTGAACAGAGAGATTCTCCCTTCAGGACTCTGCCCGTACACTACCAGGTTTATCATAACCCAGGGGTCCTGAACAGAGAGATTCTCCCTTCAGGACTTTGCCCGTACACTACCAGGTTTATCATAACCCAGGGGTCCTGAACAGAGAGATTCTCCCTTCAGGACTCTGCCCGTACACTACCAGGTTTATCATAACCCAGGGGTCCTGAACAGAGAGTTTCTTCCTTCAGGACTCTGCCCGTACACTACCAGGTTTATCATAACCCAGGGGTCCTGAACAGAGAGTTTCTCCCTTCAGGACTCTGCCCGTACACTACCAGGTTTATCATAACCCAGGGGTCCTGAACAGAGAGTTTCTCCCTTCAGGACTCTGCCCGTACACTACCAGGTTTATCATAACCCAGGGGTCCTGAACAGAGAGATTCTCCCTTCAGGACTCTGCCCGTACACTACCAGGTTTATCAAAACCCAGGGGTCCTGAACAGAGAGTTTCTCCCTACAGGACTCTGCCCGTACACTACCAGGTTTATCATAACCCAGGGGTCCTGAACAGAGAGTTTCTTCCTTCAGGACTCTGCCCGTACACTACCAGGTTTATCATAACCCAGGGGTCCTGAACAGAGAGATTCTCCCTTCAGGACTCTGCCCGTACACTACCAGGTTTATCATAACCCAGGGGTCCTGAACAGAGAGTTTCTCCCTTCAGGACTCTGCTCGTACACTACCAGGTTTATCATAACCCAGGGGTCCTGAACAGAGAGATTCTCCCTTCAGGACTCTGCCCGTACACTACTAGGTTTATCATAACCCAGGGGTCCTGAACAGAGAGTTTCTCCCTTCAGGACTCTGCCCGTACACTACCAGGTTTATCATAACCCAGGGGTCCTGAACAGAGAGATTCTCCCTTCAGGACTCTGCCCGTACACTACCAGGTTTATCATAACCCAGGGGTCCTGAACAGAGAGATTCTCCCTTCAGGACTCTGCCCGTACACTACCAGGTTTATCATAACCCAGGGGTCCTGAACAGAGAGATTCTCCCTTCAGGACTCTGCCCGTACACTACCAGGTTTATCATAACCCAGGGGTCCTGAACAGAGAGTTTCTTCCTTCAGGACTCTGCCCGTACACTACCAGGTTTATCATAGCCCAGGGGTCCTGAACAGAGAGTTTCTCCCTTCAGGACTCTGCCCGTACACTACCAGGTTTATCATAACCCAGGGGTCCTGAACAGAGAGTTTCTCCCTTCAGGACTCTGCCCGTACACTACCAGGTTTATCATAACCCAGGGGTCCTGAACAGAGAGTTTCTCCTTTCAGGACTCTGCCCGTACACTACCAGGTTTATCATAGCCCAGGGGTCCTGAACAGAGAGATTCTTCCTACAGGACTCTGCCCGTACACTACCAGGTTTATCATAGCCCAGGGGTCCTGAACAGAGAGATTCTCCCTTCAGGACTCTGCCCGTACACTACCAGGTTTATCATAACCCAGGGGTCCTGAACAGAGAGATTCTTCCTTCAGGACTCTGCCCGTACACTACCAGGTTTATCATAACCCAGGGGTCCTGAACAGAGAGATTCTCCCTTCAGGACTCTGCCCGTACACTACCAGGTTTATCATAGCCCAGGGGTCCTGAACAGAGAGTTTCTTCCTACAGGACTCTGCCCGTACACTACCAGGTTTATCATAACCCAGGGGTCTTGAACAGAGAGATTCTCCCTTCAGGACTCTGCCCGTACACTACCAGGTTTATCATAGCCCAGGGGTCCTGAACAGAGAGATTCTTCCTTCAGGACTCTGCCCGTACACTACCAGGTTTATCATAGCCCAGGGGTCCTGAACAGAGAGTTTCTTCCTACAGGACTCTGCCCGTACACTACCAGGTTTATCATAACCCAGGGGTCCTGAACAGAGAGATTCTCCCTTCAGGACTCTGCCCGTACACTACCAGGTTTATCATAGCCCAGGGGTCCTGAACAGAGAGATTCTTCCTTCAGGACTCTGCCCGTACACTACCAGGTTTATCATAGCCCAGGGGTCCTGAACAGAGAGTTTCTTCCTACAGGACTCTGCCCGTACACTACCAGGTTTATCATAGCCCAGGGGTCCTGAACAGACTACATTTTCACTCAGTCTCTTACCATGTCTGACTGCTGTAGCATCAACAGTTTACTGTCCCCCTGACCTGAGCTGTGGGTTTCCCATCAATTGCCTTAACACTGTTGACAGTCTAAATTAGAGAGCAGGTGGCATATGTGTCCTCTCTACTTCTCTAGAGTGTTATTGTGGTTAACAGACCATATAGACAGGCTAGTTTCAGTCTCTACACGAAGGGGAAGGAAGCCGTCTCTGGTGTGATGGGGGAGTGATATATTCAGGTTGTGGTGGCATGGGCGTTAGATTCTATGATATGGTTCAGAGGGCTATTCATGGACTTTTTCAACTCTAATGACATCAGACTAGCATAGACGAGGAGGGAAGAGAGAGAGGAGGAGAAGGATTGAGTTAGTGTTACATGCAGGGAGAGAAAGTGAGTGATGGAAATTATGTGGCAGGGAGGTAGGGAAGCTGTGGATTGAGTTCGCCACTTTCTGGCCACTCATGAATGGGGGCTGAGAAAGACTGAGAGGCTGAGGGCTAGAGGGGCTGGAGCTGGGGGGGGAGGAAAGGCTGAGAGAGGATGGGGGCTAGAGGGCCTGGAGCTGGGGGGAAGGAAAGGCTGAGAGAGGATGGGGGCTAGAGGGCCTGGAGTTGGGGGGAGGAAAGGCTGAGAGAGGATGGGGGCTAGAGGGACTGGAGCTGGGGGGGGGGGGGGGGGCTGAGAGAGGATGGGGGCTAGAGGGACTGGAGTTGGGGGGAAGGAGAGGCTGAGACAGGATGGGGGCTAGAGGGCCTGGAGTTGGGGGGAGGAAAGGCTGAGAGAGGATGGGGGCTAGAGGGACTGGAGCTGGGGGGGGGGGGGGGGGGGGCTGAGAGAGGATGGGGGCTAGAGGGCCTGGAGCTGGGGGGGGGCTGAGAGAGGATGGGGGCTAGAGGGACTGGAGCTGGGGGGAGGAAAGGCTGAGAGAAGATGGGGGCTAGAGGGACTGGAGCTGGGGGGAGGAAAGGCTGAGAGAGGATCGGGGCTAGAGGGCCTGGAGCTGGGGGGGGGAAAGGCTGAGAGAGGATGGGGGCTAGAGGGCCTGGAGCTGGGGGGGCGGAAAGGCTGAGAGAGGATGGGGGCTAGAGGGCCTGGAGCTGGGGGGAAGGAGAGGCTGAGACAGGATGGGGTCTAGAGGGCCTGGAGCTGGGGGGAAGGAGAGGCTGAGACAGGATGGGGGCTAGAGGGGCTGGAGCTGGGCGGAGGAAAGGCTGAGAGAAGATGGGGGCTAGAGGGACTGGAGCTGGGGGGAGGAAAGGCTGAGAGAGGATGGGGGCTAGAGGGCCTGGAGCTGGGGGGGAGGAAAGGCTGAGAGAGGATGGGGGCTAGCGGGCCTGGAGCTGGGGGAGGGGGGGAAAGGCTGAGAGAGAGGGGGGCTGGATGAGCTGGAGGTGAGGGGAGGAAAGGCTGAGAGAGGATGGGGGCTAGAGGGCCTGGAGCTGGGGGGGGGCTGAGAGAGGATGGGGGCTAGAGGGACTGGAGCTGGGGGGAGGAAAGGCTGAGAGAAGATGGGGGCTAGAGGGACTGGAGCTGGGGGGAGGAAAGGCTGAGAGAGGATCGGGGCTAGAGGGCCTGGAGCTGGGGGGGGGAAAGGCTGAGAGAGGATGGGGGCTAGAGGGCCTGGAGCTGGGGGGGCGGAAAGGCTGAGAGAGGATGGGGGCTAGAGGGCCTGGAGCTGGGGGGAAGGAGAGGCTGAGACAGGATGGGGTCTAGAGGGCCTGGAGCTGGGGGGAAGGAGAGGCTGAGACAGGATGGGGGCTAGAGGGGCTGGAGCTGGGCGGAGGAAAGGCTGAGAGAAGATGGGGGCTAGAGGGACTGGAGCTGGGGGGAGGAAAGGCTGAGAGAGGATGGGGGCTAGAGGGCCTGGAGCTGGGGGGGAGGAAAGGCTGAGAGAGGATGGGGGCTAGCGGGCCTGGAGCTGGGGGAGGGGGGGAAAGGCTGAGAGAGAGGGGGGCTGGATGAGCTGGAGGTGAGGGGAGGAAAGGCTGAGAGAGGATAGGGGCTAGAGGGACTGGAGCTGGGGGGAGGAAAGGCTGAGAGAGGATGGGGCTAGAGGGCCTGGAGCTGGGGGGAGGAAAGGCTGAGAGAGGATGGGGGCTAGAGGGGCTGGAGCTGGGGGGGGGAGGAAAGGCTGAGAGAGGATGGGGGCTAGAGGGACTGGAGCTGGGGGGAGGAAAGGCTGAGAGAGGAGGGGGGCTAGAGGAGCTGGAGCTGAGGGGAGGAAAGGCTGAGAGAGGATGGGGGCTAGAGGGACTGGAGCTGGGGGGAGGAAAGGCTGAGAGAGGATGGGGGCTAGAGGGACTGGAGCTGGGGGGAAGGAGAGGCTGAGAGAGGATGGGGGCTAGAGGGCCTGGAGCTGGGGGGGGGGGAAAGGCTGAGAGAGGATGGGGGCTAGAGGGGCTGGAGCTGGGGGGAAGGAGAGGCTGAGAGAGGAGGGGGGCTAGAGGAGCTGGAGCTGGGGGGGAGGAAAGGCTGAGAGAGGATGGGGCTAGAGGGCCTGGAGCTGGGGGGAGGAAAGGCTGAGACAGGATGGGGCTAAAGGGGCTGGAGCTGGGGGGAAGGAGAGGCTGAGAAAGGATGGGGGCTAGAGGGGCTGGAGCTGGGGGGAAGGAGAGGCTGAGACAGGATGGGGGCTAGAGGGCCTGGAGTTGGGGGGAGGAAAGGCTGAGAGAGGATGGGGGCTAGAGGGCCTGGAGCTGGGGGTCAGCAGTAAGTGATGGGGCTGAGTGAAGAGTGTGGGTGGCTGGTTCCTATGCAGAACACAATACTTTAGACCAGGGTCGCTGAGGAGAGATGCAAATTAAAGTGCTGCTCTGATGATCAGTTTGTGATAACAGTGAAACGTGTTCACTCGCTCTCTCAATTCAATTACATTTCTCTCTCTGAGCTTTATGTTAGCTGTCAGGGAGGGAGAGAAAGAAACGCCAGGGCTACGGTTGTGGAGTGAAAACATTTATTCTTGCTGTGAAAGAGTTAGACTCGAGTTGACCTTGTTCTGTTGACACGTGTCTGTTGCGTCTCTGTGTGTTTATATCCAGATTGTGTGTGTTTGCAGAGAGACACAAGAACCCCGGCTTTGCCTATAGTGGATGCTCCTTTAATTGACGTGCTGTAAATCAGCAGGCAGGGCCTAGTTTGAGTTTCCAACGGCAACAAAAGGGATGAGGAAAAACAAATCACCTGTTTGTGTTACAGCCATGGTCTGAACTCTGGGACTGTCCTTCTAGCTGGGCCATGCCTGTTTATTAGTCATATGTACGGGATACACATGGTATACACTGTCCAACATTTTTATTGATTTATTTTATTTCACCTTTATTTAACCAGGTAGGCTAGTTGAGAACAAGTTCTCATTTACAATTGCGACCTGGCCAAGATAAAGCAAAGCAGTTCGACACATACAACAACACAGAGTTACACATGGAGTAAAACGAACATACAGTCAATAATACAGTAGAAAAATAAGTCTATATACAATGTGAGCAAATGAGGTGAGATAAGGGAGGTAAAGGCAAAAAAAAGGCCATGGTGGCGAAGTAAATACAATATAGCAAGTAAAACACTGGAATGGTAGATTTGCAGTGGAAGAATGTGCAAAGTAGAGATAGAAATAATGGGGTGCAAAGGAGCAAAATAAATAAATAAATAAATAAATACAGTAGGGGCAGAGGTAGTTGTTTGGGCTAAATTATAGATGGGCTATGTACAGGTGCAGTAATCTGTGAGCTGCTCTGACAGCTGGTGCTTAAAGCTAGTGAGGGAGATAAGTGTTTCCAGTTTCAGAGATTTTTGTAGTTCGCTCCAGTCATTGGCAGCAGAGAACTGGAAGGAGAGGCGGCCAAAGGACGAATTGGTTTTGGGGGTGACCAGAGAGATATACCTGCTGGAGCGCGTGCTACAGGTGGGTGCTGCTATGGTGACCAGCGAGCTGAGATAAGGGGGGACTTTAACTAGCAGGGTCTTGTAGATGACCTGGAGCCAGTGGGTTTGGCGATGAGTATGAAGCGAGGGCCAGCCAACGAGAGCGTACAGGTCGCAGTGGTGGGTAGTATATGGGGCTTTGGTGACAAAACGGATGGCACTGTGATAGACTGCATCCAATTTATTGAGTAGGGTATTGGAGGCTATTTTGTAGATGACATCGCCGAAGTCGAGGATCGGTAGGATGGTCAGTTTTACAAGGGTATGTTTGGCAGCATGAGTGAAGAATGCTTTGTTGCGAAATAGGAAGCCAATTCTAGATTTAACTTTGGATTGGAGATGTTTGATGTGAGTCTGGAAGGAGAGTTTACAGTCTAACCAGACACCTAGGAATTTGTAGTTGTCCACATATTCTAATGCTTACTTACAGGTTCCTTCTCCACAATGCAACAACAATAATAAAATATAAGAATACCAACATAAAGTAAATGCCTCAGTAGAATATAAACATTTTAGCATAAGTATAATACAGAAAGACACAATTTATAGTCAAAATCAAATCACATTTTATTGGTTACATACACATGGTTAGCAGATGTTAATGGTTACATACACATGGTTAGCAGATGTTAATGGTTACATACACATGGTTAGCAGATGTTAATGGTTACATACACATGGTTAGCAGATGTTAATGCGAGTGTAGCGGAATGCTTGTGCTTCTAGTTCCGACCTTGCAGTAATATCTAACAAGTAATCTAACAATTTCACAACATCTACCTTATACACACAAGTGTAAAGGAATGAATTAGAATATGTACATATAAATATATGGATGAGCGATGGCCGAACGGCATAGGCAAGATGCAGTAGATGCTATAGAGTACAGTATATACATATGAAATTAGTAATGTAGGGTATGTAAACATGATATAAAGTGGCATTGTTTAAAGTGACTAGTGATACATTTATTACATCCAATTTTTTATTATTAAAGTAGCTAGAGATTTGAGTCAGTATGTTGGCAGCAGTCACTCAATGTTAGTAGTGGCTGTTTAACAGTCTGATGGCCTTGAGATAGAAGCTGTTTTTCAGACTCTCGGTCCCAGCGTTGATGCACCTGTAGTGACCTCGCCTTCTGGATGATAGCGGGGTGAACAGGCAGTGGCTCGGGTGGTTGTTGTCCTTGATTATCTTTTTGGCCTTCCTGTGACATCGGGTGGTGTAGATGTCTTGGGGGGCAAGTAGTTTGCCCCCGGTGATGCGTTGTGCAGACTTCACTACCCTCTGGAGAGCCTTGCGGTTGTGGGTGGAGCAGTTGCTGTACCAGCCGGTGATACAGCCCGACAGGATGCTCTCGATTGTGCATCTGTAAAAGTTTGTGAGTGTTTTTGATGACAAGCAACATTTCTTCAGCCTCCTGTGGTTGAAGAGGCACTGTTGTGCCTTCTCACCACGCTGTCTGTGTGGGTGGACCAATTCAGTTTGTCCTTGATATGTACACCGAGGAACTTAAAACTTTCCAACTTCTCCACTACTGTCCCGTCAATGTGGATAGGGGGGTGCTCCCTCTGCTGTTTACTGAAGTCCATGATCATCTCCTTTGTTTTGTTGACGTTGAGTGTGAGGTTATTTTCCTGACACCACACTCCGAGGGCCCTCACCTCCTCCCTGTAGGCTGTCTCATCGGTGTTGGTAATCAAGCCTACCACTGTAGTGTCGTCTGCAAACTTGATGATTGAGTTGGAGGCTTGCTTGGCCACGCAGTCATGGGTGAACAGGGAGTACAGGAGAGGGCTGAGAACGCACCCTTGTGGGGCCTCAGTGTTGAGGATCAGCGGGGTGGAGATGTTGTTTCCTACCCTCACCACCTGGGGGCGGCCCGTCAGAAAATCCAGGACCCAGTTGCACAGGGTGGGGTTGAGACCCAGGGTCTCGAGCTTGATGACAAGTTTGGAGGGTACTATGGTGTTAAATGCTGAGCTGTAGTCGATGAACAGCATTCTCACATAGGTATTCCTCTTGTCCAGATGGGTTAGGGCAGTGTGCAGTGTGGTTGCGATTGCGTCGTCTGTGGACCTATTGGGGCGGTAAGCAAATTGGAGTGTGTCTAGGGTGTCAGGTAGGGTGGAGGTGATATGGTCCTTGACTAGTCTCTCAAAGCACTTAATGATGACGGAAGTGAGTGCTACGGGGCGGTAGTCGTTTAGCTCAGTTACCTTAGCTTTCTTGGGAACAGGAACAATGGTGGCCCTCTTGAAGCATGTGGGAACAGCAGACTGGGATAGGGATTGATTGAATATGTCCGTAAACACACCTGCCAGCTGGTCTGCGCATGCTCTGAGGACACGGCTAGGGATGCCGTCTGGGCCGGCAGCCTTGCCATGGTTAATCAAATCAAATCAAATGTATTTATATAGCCCTTCTTACATCAGCTGATATCTCAAAGTGCTGTACAGAAACCCAGCCTAAAACCCCAAACAGCAAGCAATGCAGGTGTAGAAGCACGTTAACACGTTTAAATGTTTATGTCCAATATTTTAGTCCAATATTTACATGTGTTTTGGGGAAGGGAGGGGGCGAGGGGAGGCAAGTATATACATGTAGCAGTATAATAGGAGTCTGGAAGCAGCAGTTGTGATGTGGAGAATCAGAGCAGGTGGTCAGTTCAGTTCAAGTGTTCAGCAGTCTGATGGCTTGTCGATAGAAACTGTCTCTGAGCCTATTGGTATCAGACCTCATGCTCCGATATCGTCTGCCCGACGGTAAGGGAGAGAACTGGAGTGTAGCTGGGGTGTGTGGGGTCCTTGATGATGCTGCGTGCCTTCCTCAGGCATCGTTTCATGTAGATGTCCTGGATGGGTGGAAGAACTGGGCCGTCTTCACCATCCGCTGGAGGGCCTTGCGGTCACGGATGGAGCAATTTCCGTACCAGGCCGTGATGTAACCGGTCAGGACACTCTCGATGGTGCAGCGGTAGTATTTGGAGAGGACTCGGGGTGGCGTACCGAATTTCTTCAGCCACGTTAGGAAGTAGAGACGCTGTTGCGCCCTCTTGACACGAGTGGTGGTGTTGGTCCATGAGAAGATCTCAGTGATGTGGACAAAGAGGACTGTTAATGTGGGTTGGGGCATGTCCCCATCCTGTGATACCATCTGTTGGGTACATGGAGTACAAACATGGCCATAGTGAAGAAACAGAGAGGATGTCATCTACAAGACGATATCGACAGGAGCATAGTAGGTGAACAAAGCCCTGTGTTCTACACAATGTGATTTAGCCGTCATACAGTAGTCATCGCTGTCCTCCTCAGTGTCCTGTGTTCTACACGATGTGATTTAGCCATCATACAGTAGTCACCGCTGTCCTCCTCAGTGTCCTGTGTTCTACACGATGTGATTTAGCCATCATACAGTAGTCATCGCTGTCCTCCTCAGTGTCCTGTGTTCTACACAATGTGATTTAGCCATCATACAGTAGTCATCGCTGTCCTCCTCAGTGTCCTGTGTTCTACACGATGTGATTTAGCCATCATACAGTAGTCATCGCTGTCCTCCTCAGTGTCCTGTGTTCTACACGATGTGATTTAGCCATCATACAGTAGTCATCGCTGTCCTCCTCAGTGTCCTGTGTTCTACACGATGTGATTTAGCCATCATACAGTAGTCATCGCTGTCCTCCTCAGTGTCCTGTGTTCTACACGATGTGATTTAGCCATCATACAGTAGTCACCGCTGTCCTCCTCAGTGTCCTGTGTTCTACACGATGTGATTTAGCCATCATACAGTAGTCACCGCTGTCCTCCTCAGTGTCCTGTGTTCTACACGATGTGATTTAGCCATCATACAGTAGTGATCGCTGTCCTCCTCAGTGTCCTGTGTTCTACACGATGTGATTTAGCCATCATACAGTAGTCATCGCTGTCCTCCTCAGTGTCCTGTGTTCTACACAATGTGATTTAGCCATCATACAGTAGTCATCGCTGTCCTCCTCAGTGTCCTGTGTTCTACACGATGTGATTTAGCCATCATACAGTAGTCATCGCTGTCCTCCTCAGTGTCCTGTGTTCTACACGATGTGATTTAGCCATCATACAGTAGTCATCGCTGTCCTCCTCAGTGTCCTGTGTTCTACACGATGTGATTTAGCCATCATACAGTAGTCACCGCTGTCCTCCTCAGTGTCCTGTGTTCTACACGATGTGATTTAGCCATCATACAGTAGTCATCGCTGTCCTCCTCAGTGTCCTGTGTTCTACACGATGTGATTTAGCCATCATACAGTAGTCATCGCTGTCCTCCTCAGTGTCCTGTGTTCTACACGATGTGATTTAGCCATCATACAGTAGTCACCGCTGTCCTCCTCAGTGTCCTGTGTTCTACACGATGTGATTTAGCCATCATACAGTAGTCACCGCTGTCCTCCTCAGTGTCCTGTGTTCTACACGATGTGATTTAGCCATCATACAGTAGTGATCGCTGTCCTCCTCAGTGTCCTGTGTTCTACACGATGTGATTTAGCCATCATACAGTAGTCATCGATGTCCTCCTCAGTGTCCTGTGTTCTACACGATGTGATTTAGCCATCATACAGTAGTCATCGCTGTCCTCCTCAGTGTCCTGTGTTCTACACAATGTGATTTAGCCATCATACAGTAGTAATCGCTGTCCTCCTCAGTGTCCTGTGTTTTTAATTAGCGACTTCACAAGGAAACATGGTATGTAGAATTGTAGGCTTTGAGATGATTCCACAACAGATTCCCTCTGTCTTTCTTTCCTTACGTTCTTCTTGCCATACACAGTGCTTATAGAAATACAATTCAATCGCTGCGTTTTGAAGCCCTGTAATTAAGAGCCTCTTTGTATTTTGGAGAGAAACGTTTAACCTGAAAACCTGTCAGCAGCTTCTGGAAGGCCTCTGTATTCTAAGATTATTGTGTAAGCTATTTAAGACGTTTGAGCTGTCCTCCCCTCCTCCCTCCATTCCTCCACTCCACTCTCTCACATGAAGAAAATATTGAGCAGCTGTGTTCCATTTAGTAAGCCACCACTTCTTGGAGTGTATTGTTTGATGAAGGGAGAGAAAGAGAAAGAACGAGAGAGAGAAATAAAGAGAGAAAGAGAAACACAGAAAGAGAGGGAAAACTGCCTAAGACAGCATACAGGCTACTCTCAGTGGGATGTTACTGTACTTACTGCAGTATAACCAGATTACCGTCTCAGCTCAGAGAAATAGATCCATTATGCAGTTTGAGTATTAGAGTGTTGAGTTAATTGATTTCTGTGCGGGCGGTTGCAGGGCAGGATGGCGGGCGGCGTGTATTAACGCTTTAATGGAATGTGAAGTTGAGCACATGGAGCTGGGAGTTCTAGCAGCCGACGGGTGGGACGTGGGAGAGAGGTCCTCTCTGGTGTTATCTGACAGAACAATCCTGGAATCACATTAGTGCTCTGGGTTCAGCTCCACCGTTACATCAGACATCAGTGGGATCACTGCTAAACTGTGCCGGTCTGTCTCAAATCCTTATTCATAACTCGACAGCACCCAAGTCCCTCTCCTGATAATGCCAGTATTAGTCTCTATCCTGTTGCTCTTAGCACAACGTTGTCAGAACGTTGGAAGGGCATTAGGATAAATGTAACAGGCCTTGATACTGTTGGCTCAGCTCTGCTTTAAAAGATGTCACCTGCAAGAGGCTGATAGCCATGAAAGATTCCGTCGTTCTGCCCCTGAATAAGGCAGTTCCTAGGCCGTCATTGTAAATAAGAATTTGTTCTTAACTGACTTGTCTAGTTAAATAAAGGTTAAATAAAAAAATGTAAAAGATATAGCACTTCAACTCAGTGATTTTTTTTTACTGATCTGTTCATTTATAATCAGTAGGTTTTGTTATCCTTTGGCTTCCAACCACACCTGCACACCATTTTTTATACATTTTTGTACCTGTAGTGGTGTTTATCACTTGTTTTCTTTGGTGCAAATAAATTCAACTAAATTCAACTGAATATTCAACACAGACCTACCACAGACACTAAATGTTTAGCAGGTTTAACAATCATGTAGTCACTTATGAAGAAGATGACCAGCACTCGCAAATTAAGTTTATTTAGATGTATTTTTAAATCACGTGTTTTGGCCAGCTAGTCAGTCTGTCAGACAGAAGCTGCTATCACTACAGCCTTCGCTCGGCTGAGGGATATTTTAGCTACGCTACACATTCCATATCAATTCATTACCGCCTCATTTCACGGCCCATGAATCACTGCACTGGCGTGTCGGCGAGGGGGGGCATGTTGGGGGGGGTGAGACCGTCGTTTCGGGCTGTTAGCATTCGTTTGAAAGGGTTCAGGTTTGATTAGCCATGTTTATTGGCCTGTGATGTTGTAAACGCCTCCCCTGTCATAGTGATCTAGCATGCTGTTCTGTCAATGTGTGTTTAGAAGCAGGTTAAATATGTCTGTCAGTGAGTGGATTATTTCCAGGCTGCACCCAGCTAATGTGGGACTTTCTCTCTGTGTATCTCTGTGCGTGGCTCTGTGTGTCTCTGTGTTTCTCTGGCTGTGTTTCTCCTTGTTTGTGTCTCTGTCCATGTTCCTGTCCATGTCTGTGTCTCCCTGTCCATGTCTGTGTCATCCTGTCCAAGTCTGTGTCTCCCTGTCCATGTCTGTGTCTCCCTGTCTGTGTCTCCTTGTCCATGTCTGTCTCACTGTCCCTGTCCATGTCTCTGCATCCCTGTCCGTGTCTCTGTCTCCGTCCCTGTCTCTGTGTCCATGTCCCTGTCGCCGTCCCTGTCTCTGTGTCCATGTCCCTGTCTCGGTGCATCACTGTCCGTGTCCTTGTCTCCATCCCTGTCTCTGTGCGTCCATGTACCCTGTCTCCGTCCTTTTCTCTATGTCCCCCTGTCCCTGTCTCCTTCCCTGTTTCTGTGCGTCCCTGTCTCCGTCCCTGTCTCTGTGCGCCCCTATTCGTGTCCCTCCAGCATTTGTGACTCTGCTGAACGGTGACCAGGCTCAGGATGCCATCCGCTCCCTCCACCAGAGCATCGTGCGTAGCCGGGACATCACGGTGCAGCTCCAGCCCACAGACAGTCTGCTCTGCCTCACCAACCTGCCCCACACCTTCACCGCCCAGCAGCTGGAGGAGCTGGTCCGTTCCTACGGAAACATCGAGCGCTGCTTTCTGGTCTACAGCGAGCTCACCGGACACTCCAAGGGCTACGGCTTCGTGGAATACATGAAGAAGGACTCAGCGTCGCGGGCGCGGTCGGAGCTGCTGGGGCGACCAGAGGGGGACCGTGCGGTTATGGTCCAATGGACAGATGTGAACCAGTTGACTGCGGGTCACCACCTCCACTCTAAGTGCCTCTGTGTGGACCGGCTGCCCCAGGAGTACGACTCAGAAGAGCTGACCCTCCTGTTCTCAGACAGATACAAGCCTGTCTTCTGCCAGGTGAGTCTGAGGTGGAGTACTTGGTGTGTGAGTGTGTGGGGTGGGGGGTTGTGTGTGTGTGTGTGTGTGGGGTGGGGGGTTATGTGTGTGTGTGGTGTGGGGTGTTGTGTGTGTGTGCGTGCGTGTGCACGTGCGTGTTCCACCCCTCCTATCTTCCATCCCTCCACTTCCTCTCATCCACCCATCCTCCACCTCCCTGTAACCCTCCACTTGTCCCACACAGCTATCAATACACCTACATTATGAAATTACCATGATGCCTCCTAGCTGTTGCAGAACCAGCAGGCTATGCTATGACCTATGCTTCAGCATCGTGTGTGTGCTTGTGTGTGTGTGTGCTTGTGCGTTTGTGTGTGTGTGTGTATGTGTGTTGTGAACAGATGATAAGCTATAGATCTTCTCCTACACACTGCCATACCCACAGTATCCGTCCTAATGGTTTCATATACATAACTCACAGATCCCATAATGCACAGATCCCATAACTCACACATCCCATAACTCACAGGTCCCATAACTCACAGATCCCATAATGCACAGATCCCATAACTCACACATCCCATAACTCACAGGTCCCATAACTCACAGATTCCATACATCACAAGTCCCATACCCCACAGGGCCCATAACTCACAGATCCCATAATGCAAAGATCACATAACTCACAGTTCCCATACCTCACAGATCCCATACCTCACAGATCCCATACCTCACAGGTCCCATACCTCACAGATCCCATACCTCACAGATCCCATACCTCACATATCCCATAACTCTCAGGTCCCATAACTCCCAGGTCCCATAACTCCCAGGTCCCATAACTCTCAGGTCCCATAACTCCCAGGTCCCATAACTCACAGGTCCCATAACTCACAGGTCCCATAACTCCCAGGTCCCATAACTCACAGGTCCCATAACTCTCAGGTCCCATACCTCACAGGTCCCATACCTCACAGATCCCATACCTCACAGATCCCAAACCTCACAGATCCCATACCTTGACAGGTCCCATACCTCCCAGATTCCATACCTCCCAGATTCCATACCTCCCAGGTCCCATACCGCACAGATCCCATACCTCACAGATCCTACACCTCACAGGTCCCATACCTCACAGGTCCCATACCTCACAGATTCCATACCTCCCAGATTCCATACCTCCCAGATTCCATACCTCCCAGATTCCCTACCTCCCAGATCCCATAACTCACAGATCCCATACCTCACAGGTCCCATACCTCACAGGTCCCATACCTCACATATCCCATACCTCAGAGGTCCCTTGACCTTAGGCTCCTTTCCTATTCTAACTGTTACCACATACAGACTTACTCACCTCTCTGTCTACCCTCTCTGTTCAACCCAATATAAAATACACATACAGTCTTACTCACCTTTCTGTCTACCCTCTCTGTTCAACCCAATATAAAATACACATACAGTCTTACTCACCTCTCTGTCTACCCTCTCTGTTCAACCCAATATAAAATACACATGCAGAAGGCCCTTAAACCCTCCACCCTAAACCCTCCACCCCCACTTTCACCACCATCCCTCTGCAGTGCACTAAGGGCTCTCCTGCACCCTAAACCCTCCACCCCCACCACCATCCCTCTGCAGTGCACTAAGGGCTCTCCTCCACCCTAAACCCTCCACCCTCACCATCATCCCTCTGCAGTGCACTAAGGGCTCTCCTCCCTAAACCCTCCACCCCCATCATCATCCCTCTGCAGTGCACTAAGGTTCCTCCTCCACCCTAAACCCTCCACCCCCACCCTCACCACCATCCCTCTGCAGTGCACTAAGGGCTCTCCTCCACCCTAAACCCTCCAGCCCCACCACCATCCCTCTGCAGTGCACTACGGGCTCTCCTCCACCCTAAACCCTCCACCCCCACCCCACCGCCATCCCTCTGCAGTGCACTAAGGTTCCTCCTCCACCCTAAACCCTCCACCCCCACCCTCACCACCATCCCTCTGCAGTGCACTAAAGGCTCTCCTCCACCCTAAACCCTCCACCCCCTCCCCCACCACCATCCCTCTGCAGTGTACTAAGGGCTCTCCTCCACCCTAAACCCTCCACCCCCACCACCATCCCTCTGCAGTGCACTAAGGGCTCTCCTCCACCCTAAACCCTCCACCCCCACCACCATCCCTCTGCAGTGCACTAAGGTTCCTCCTCCACCCTAAACCCTCCACCCCCACCCTCACCACCATCCCTCTGCAGTGCACTAAGGTTCCTCCTCCACCCTAAACCCTCCACCCCCACCACCATCCCTCTGCAGTGCACTAAGGGCTCTCCTCCACCCTAAACCCTCCAGCCCCACCACCATCCCTCTGCAGTGCACTACGGGCTCTCCTCCACCCTAAACCCTCCACCCCCACCCCACCACCATCCCTCTGCAGTGCACTAAAGGCTCTCCTCCACCCTAAACCCTCCACCCCCACCACCATCCCTCTGCAGTGCACTAAGGTTCCTCCTCCACCCTAAACCCTCCACCCTCACCACCATCCCTTTGCAGTGCACTAAGGGCTCTCCTCCACCCTAAACCCTCCACCCCATCATCATCCCTTTGCAGTGCACTTAGGTTCCTCCTCCACCCTAAACCCTCCACCCCCACCACCATCCCTCTGCAGTGCACTAAGGTTCCTCCTCCACCCTAAACCCTCCACCCCCATCATCATCCCTCTGCAGTGCACTAAGCGCTCTCCTCCACCCTAAACCCTCCACCCCCACCACCATCCCTCTGCAGTGCACTAAGGTTCCTCCTCCACCCTAAACCCTCCACCCCCATCATCATCCCTCTGCAGTGCACTAAGCGCTCTCCTCCACCCTAAACCCTCCACCCCCACCACCATCCCTCTGCAGTGCACTAAGGTTCCTCCTCCACCCTAAACCCTCCACCCTCACCACCATCCCTTTGCAGTGCACTAAGGGCTCTCCTCCACCCTAAACCCTCCACCCCCATCATCATCCCTTTGCAGTGCACTTAGGTTCCTCCTCCACCCTAAACCCTCCACCCCCACCACCATCCCTCTGCAGTGCACTAAGGTTCCTCCTCCACCCTAAACCCTCCACCCCCATCATCATCCCTCTGCAGTGCACTAAGCGCTCTCCTCCACCCTAAACCCTCCACCCCCACCACCATCCCTCTGCAGTGCACTAAGGTTCCTCCTCCACCCTAAACCCTCCACCCTCACCACCATCCCTTTGCAGTGCACTAAGGGCTCTCCTCCACCCTAAACCCTCCACCCCCACCACCATCCCTTTGCAGTGCACTAAGGGCTCTCCTCCACCCTAAACCCTCCACCCCCACCACCATCCCTCTGCAGTGCACTAAGGGCTCTCCTCCACCCTAAACCCTCCACCCTCACCATCATCCCTCTGCAGTGCACTAAGGGCTCTCCTCCCTAAACCCTCCACCCCCATCATCATCCCTCTGCAGTGCACTAAGGTTCCTCCTCCACCCTAAACCCTCCACCCCCACCCTCACCACCATCCCTCTGCAGTGCACTAAGGTTCCTCCTCCACCCTAAACCCTCCACCCCCACCACCATCCCTCTGCAGTGCACTAAGGGCTCTCCTCCACCCTAAACCCTCCAGCCCCACCACCATCCCTCTGCAGTGCACTACGGGCTCTCCTCCACCCCACCACCATCCCTCTGCAGTGCACCCTAAACCCTCCACCCCCACCCTCACCACCATCCCTCTGCAGTGCACTAAGGTTCCTCCTCCACCCTAAACCCTCCACCCCCAACATCATCCCTCTGCAGTGCACTAAGGGCTCTCCTCCTCCCTAAACCCTCCACCCCCACCACCATCCCTCTGCAGTGCACTAAGGTTCCTCCTCCACCCTAAACCCTCCACCCCCACCACCATCCCTTTGCAGTGCACTAAGGGCTCTCCTCCACCCTAAACCCTCCACCCTCCACCCCCACCATCATCCCTCTGCAGTGCACTAAGGGCTCTCCTCCACCATAAACCCTCCATCCCCTCCCCCACCATCATCCCTCTGCAGTGCACTAAGGGCTCTCCTCCACCCTAAACCCTCCACCCTCACCACCATCCCTCTGCAGTGCACTAAGGTTCCTCCTCCACCCTAAACCCTCCACCCCCACCACCATCCCTCTGCAGTGCACTAAGGGCTCTCCTCCACCCTAAACCCTCCACCCCCACCACCCTCCCTCTGCAGTGCACTAAGGGCTCTCCTCCACCCTAAACCCTCCACCCCCACCACCATCCCTCTGCAGTGCACTAAGGTTCCTCCTCCACCCTAAACCCTCCACCCCCACCACCATCCCTCTGCAGTGCACTAAGGGCTCTCCTCCACCCTAAACCCTCCACCCCCACCACCCTCCCTCTGCAGTGCACTAAGGGCTCTCCTCCACCCTAAACCCTCCACCCCCACCACCATCCCTCTGCAGTGCACTAAGGGCTCTCCTCCACCCTAAACCCTCCACCCCCACCATCATCCCTCTGCAGTGCACTAAGGGCTCTCCTCCACCCTAAACCCTCCACCCCCACCCTCACCACCATCCCTCTGCAGTGCACTAAGGGCTCTCCTCCTCCCTAAACCCTCCACCCCCACCCCCCCCCCCACCACCATCCCTCTGCAGTGCACTAAGGGCTCTCCTCCACCCTAAACCCTCCACCCCCACCACCATCCCTCTGCAGTGCACTAAGGGCTCTCCTCCACCCTAAACCCTCCACCCCCACCACCATCCCTCTGCAGTGCACTAAGGGCTCTCCTCCACCCTAAACCCTATGATCACCACTAGTCTCCTGCCTCTAGAGCCTTTATTATTGCATTTTTAAAAATTATTATTTTCAACAAGATCAGCTTTCATGAGGTGTTTGCATCATTGCTTGTTTTGTACCTTTTTTTGCTTTAAAAATTATAATTAGGCTATCTTTATAATTTTTTAAACTAGATTAATATCATACATTCTAAGTTAGATCACATTTACATTATATACAGTACCAGTCAAAAGATTGAACACCTACTCATTCCAGGGTTTTTCTTTATTTTACATTGTAGAATAATAGTGAAGACATTAACACTATGAAATAACACATATGGAATCATGTAGTAACCAAAAAAGTGTTAAACCAATCAAAATGTATTTTATATTTGAGATTCTTAAGAGTTGCCACACTTTGCCTTGATGACAGCTTTGCACACTATTGGCATACCGTACTGTACATATATCAAAAGGTAAGAACTTCCCATTGTTCATCCCTCCTCATTTCGTTTCGATGGTTCTTCTCCATTTCAGTTCCATTCTAATTTGTTTAAAAACGTTCTATCCTCCGGCAGCAGTGCTAAATGAATTAAAGTCTCCATCCTTACAGTGACTGTCAAAGCCTCGCTCGGTGTGCGTCGGGTCACCCTCTCACAAATAAAGGGCTACTGAGTGGCGCAGCGGTCTAAGGGACTGTATCTCAGTGCTAGAGGCGTCACTACAGACACCCTGGTTCGAATCCAGGCTGTATCACAACTGATTTGGAGTCCTATAAGGTTGTGCACAATTGGTAAGGTTGTGCACAATTGGCCCAGCGTCGTCCGGGTTTGGCCGGTGTAGGCCGTCATTGTAAATCAGAATTTGTTCTTCACTGGCTTGCCTAGTTAAATAAAAAAATAAAAAATAAGCAGGAGGCAATCTAAGAATGCCAGGCCCATTAGAAAGCTATGTGTTATTAGCAGGTAAATGACAGTAGAGAGAAGTCTCTCTTTCACTCTGTGTGTGCCCCCCCCTTTCTCTTTTTCTGTGGCTAGAGACCGGACAGAGCTCTGGGAAAAAACGGTATACTACATGAGTCATCAGTGATAAAGCAGGGTACCTGTAAGAGGAGAGGAGTGGAGTTACATTTGGTGGAGTTAGGAGGGGTTAGGAGGAGTTAGGAGGAGTTAGGAGGGGTTAGGAGGAGTTATGAGGGGGTAGGAGGGGGTAGGAGGAGTTAGGAGGAGTTAGGAAGGGGTAGGAGGGGTTAGGAGGAGTTAGGAGAGGTTAAGAGGGGTTAAGAGGGGTTAAGAGAGGTTAGGAGGAGTTAGGAGGGGTTAGGAGGAGTTAGGAGAGGTTAGGAGGGGTTAGGAGGAGTTAGGAGTGGTTAGGAGGGGTTAGGAGATGTTAGGAGGGGTTAGGAGGAGTTAGGAGGGGTTAGGAGGAGTTAGGAGGAGTTAGGAGGGGTTAAGAGGGGTTAGGAGGAGTTAGGAGGGGTTAGGAGAGGTTAGGAGGAGTTAGGAGGGTTAAGAGGGGTTAGGAGGAGTTATGAGGGGGTAGGAGGGGGTAGGAGGAGTTAGGAGGAGTTAGGAAGGGGTAGGAGGGGTTAGGAGGAGTTAGGAGAGGTTAAGAGGGGTTAAGAGGGGTTAAGAGAGGTTAGGAGGAGTTAGGAGGGGTTAGGAGGAGTTAGGAGAGGTTAGGAGGGGTTAGGAGGAGTTAGGAGTGGTTAGGAGGGGTTAGGAGATGTTAGGAGGGGTTAGGAGGAGTTAGGAGGGGTTAGGAGGGGTTAGGAGGAGTTAGGAGGAGTTAGGAGGAGTTAGGAGGGGTTAGGAGGAGTTAGGAGGGGTTAGGGTGTGTGTATGTGTGTGTTCATCAAGCTGACATAAACCCAATGCCCTTGTTGTCGGTCTGTGTGACAGCAGTAGACTTCCAGGGCCCTATAGAGGAGAGACTTTGAAGACCACAGAGTGACCGTTCCGTGACCGGGGACATGGTTGCCCTGTCACAGCTGTCAGTGAGAGGAGAGGAGATGCCACACCTGCCTGATTGACAGGCTGGGACAGAGGAGATTAGGAGGAGAACTGTGTCAGAGTAGCAGTCTGTGAGAGAACAGGGTGTCAATGAGAGTGTGTGGCTGAGAGTGTGTGGGTGACAAAGTGTTGTGGATGTAATGGATGACTGGTGTGGGCCGAGGAGGGTGAAGATGATTTATTTGGAAGAGATTTTTGCCCTTTTTGAAAAGACTGTACAGGCATATACTGCAGACAAACACACACATGCACGCACGTGCATAACGATGGTGTGGTGTCAGGAAAATAACCTCACACTCAACGTCAACAAAACAAAGGAGATGATCGTGGACTTCAGGAAACAGCAGAGGGAGCACCCCGCTATCCACATCGACGGGACAGTAGTGGAGAAGTTGGAACGTTTTAAGTTCCTCAGCGTACACATTAAGGACAAACTGAAATGGTCCACCCACACAGACAGCGTGTGGGTGGCTGTCTGTTCTTCAGGAGGCTGATGGCTTTGGCTTGTCACCGAAAACACTCACAAACTTTTACAGATGCACAATCAAGAGCATATCACCGCCTGATATGGCAACTGCTCCGCCCACAACCGTAAGGCTCTCCAGAGGGTAGTGAGGTCTGCACAACGCACCACCGGGGGCAAACTACCGGCCCTCCAGGACACCTACAGCATCCAATGTCACAGGAAGGCCAAAAAGATCATCAAGGACAATAACTCCCCGAGCCACTGCCTGTCCACACCGCTATCATCCAGAAGGTGAGGTCAGTACAGGTGCATCAAAGCAGGGACCGAGAGACTGAAAAACAGCTTCTATCTCAAGGCCATCAGACTGTTAAACAGCCACTACTAACATCGAGTGGCTGCTGCCAACATACTGACTCAAATCTCTAGCCACTTTAATAATAAGAAAAAAAATTGGATGTAATAAATGTATCACTAGCCACTAAACTATGCCACTTTATTTAATGTTTACATACCCTACATTACTCATCTCATATGTATATACTGTACTCTATAGCATCTACTGCATCTTGCCTATGCCGCACGGCCATCACTCATCCATATATTTATATGTACATATTCTAAATCATTCCTTTACACTTGTGTGTATAAGGTAGTTGTTGTGAAATTGTTAGATTACTTGTTAGATATTACTGCAAGGTCGGAACTAGAAGCACAAGCATTTCGCTACACTCGCATTAACATCTGCTAAACATGTGTATGTAACCAATAACATTTGATTTGCTTTGATTTGACTCTCTTTTAGAGTTAAGCAAGATAGAGTGGAGATGGCTTGTTTGCTAAGTCCCACTCATAACAAGCCAGAAACAAATCCACAACACTTTGTCACCCACACACTCTCAGCCACACACTCTCAGCCACATACTCTCAGCCACACAGGGGAGCCTGGAGATCCGGCGAAGGCTTGACAGCCTGACGAGCCGGCTGAGGCATGTCAACCTGTAGTGGCTACCGGACCCAACGTCATTCCACCTGACACAAAAAAACTAAAAACACTCCCTGATGCTTCCCTTAAGTGAGCCATTATTCTGTAACGTTGTGCTCTGAGAGTCAAGTTCAGAGAGTGAGTGTTTTAATAAATAAACACAACATAATACAAAATAAGAAACACGGACAACGTACAGAACTGACACAGAAACAGAAACAATAACGCCTGGGGAAGGAACCGAAGGGAGTGACATAAATAGGGAAGGTAATCAGGGGAGTGAAGGAGTCCAGGTGAGTGATGACGGTGACAGGTGTGCGCCATCACAAGTAGCCTGGTGTCCTAGAGGCCGGAGAGGGAGCACACATGACATTACGTTACTGCCTTATTCCCTCATCAATCTACACACAATAACGCATAATGAAAAAGCAAAACTGATTTTTAGAAATGTTTGCAAAATGTTTTAAATAAATAATAATAATATCACATTTACATTAGTAGTCAGACCCTTTACTCAGTACTTTGTTGAAGCAGTGATTACAGCCTTGAGTCTTCTTGGTTATGAAACTACAAGCTTGGCACACCTGTATTTGGGGATTTTTTCCCCCATTCTTCTCTGCAGATCCTCTCAGGCTCTGTCAGGTTGGATTGGGAGCGTCGCTGCACAGCTATTTTCAGGTCTCTCCAGAGATGTTCGATCAGGTTCAAGTCCAGGCTCTGGCTGGGCCACTCAAGGACATTCAGAGTCCCGAAGCCACTCATGCGTTGTCTTTGCTGTGTGCTTTGGGTCATTGTCCTGTTGGAAGGTGAACCTTCGCCCCAGTCTGAGGGCATAGGCCCACCCACTTGGGAGCCATGCCCAGCCAATCAGAATTAGTTTTTCCCCACGAAAGGGCAGAAATACTCCTCAGTTTCATCAGCTGTCTGGGTGGTGATGTGGGATTTGGAGGTCCTGGGCTGGCGTGGTTGCACGTGGTCTGCGGTTGTCAGGCCGGTTGGATGTACTGCCAAATTCTCTAAAATGATGTTGGAGGCGACTTATGGTAGAAAAATGAACATTCAATTATCTGGCAACAGCTCTGGTGGATATTCCTGCTGTCAGCATGCCAATTGCTTGCTCCCTCAAAACATCTGTGGCATTGTGTTATGTGGCAAAACTGCACATTTTAGAGTGGCTTTTTATTGTCCCCAGCACAAGGTGCACCTTTGTAAGGATCATGCTGTTTAATCAGCTTCTTGATATGCCACACCTGTCAGGTGGATGGATTATCTTGGTAAAGGAGAAATTCTCACTAACAAGGATATAAACAAATGCTGCTTTTATTTCAGATCGTGAAACATGGTCAACACTTTACATGTTGCGTTTATATTTTTGTTCAGTAATACATCTCTCAGATATAGGACAGACACTTCAGAACAAGCTTCCTTTATTATTTTTTCTTGACTATCTGTTTATCCATGTATTATGCTGTTATTAAATGCATTTCTATGGACTAATAGCAGTAAAGCAAATCATTGTTAGATTTTTTTTTTATACCTTCAGGGGTCCTAAAATTCCAAATCAAATAGCTACAGTTGAAGTCGGAAGTTTACATACACTTAGGTTGGAGTCATTAAAACTCGTTTTTCAACCACCAATTTCTTGTTAACAAACTATAGTTTATGCAAGTCGGTTAGGACATCTACTTTGTGCATGACACAAGTCATTTTTCCAACAATTGTTTACAGACAGATTATTTCACTTATAATTCACTGTATCACAATTCCAGTGGGTCAGAAGTTTACATACACTTGGTTGATTGTGCCTTTAAACAGCTTAGAAAATTCCAGAAAATTATGTCATGGCTTTAGAAGCTTCTGATAGGCTAATGGACATATTTTGAGTCAATTGGAGGTGTACCTGTGGATGTATTTCAAATCCTACCTTCAAACTCAGTGCTTCTTTGCTTGACATCATGGGAAAATCAAAAAGAATCTGCCAAAGAATTGTGGACCTCCACGAGTCTGGTTCATCCTTGGGAGCAAATTCCAAATGCCTGAAGGTACCACGTTCATCTGTACAAACAATAGTACGCAAGTATAAACACCATGGGACCACGCAGCCGTCATACCGCTCAGGAAGGAGACGCGTTCTGTCTCCTAGAGATGAATGTACTTTGGTGCGAAAAGTGCAAATCAATCCCTGAACAACAGCAAAGGACCTTGTGAAGATGCTGGAGGAAACAGGTACAAAAGTATCTATATCCACAGTAAAACGAGTCCTGTATGGACATAACCTGAAAGGGCGCTCAGCAAGGAAGAAGCCACTGTTCTAAAACCGCCATAAAAAAAAGCCAGACTACGGTTTGCAACTGCACATAGAGACAAAGATTGTACTTTTTGGAGAAATGTCCTCTGGTCTGATGAAACAAATATAGAACTGTTTGGCCATCTTTATGTTTGGAGGAAAAAGGGGGACGCTTGCAAGCCGAAGAACACCATCCCAACTGTGAAGCACGGGGGTGGCAGCATCATGTTGGGAGGTGCTTTGCTGCAGGAGGGACTGGTGCACTTCACAAAATAGATGGCTTCATGAGGCAGGAAAATGATGTGGATATATTGAAGCAACATCTCAAGACATCAGTCAGGAAGTTAAAGCTTGGTCGCAAATGGGTCTTCCAAATGGACAAGCATACTTCCAAAGTTGTGGCAAAATGGCTTAAGGACAACAAAGTCAAGGTATTGGAGTGGCCATCACAAAGCCCTGACCTCAATCCTATAGAAAATTTGTGGGCAGAACTGAAAAAGCGTGTGCGAGCAAGGAGGCCAGGAGGAATGGGTCGAAATTTACCCAAGTTATTGTGGGAAGCTTGTGGAAGGCTACCCGAAACATTTGACCCAAGTTAAACAATTTAAAGGCAATGCTACCAAATAGTAATTGAGTGTATGTAAACTTCTGACCCACTGGGAATGTGATGAAAGGAATAAAAGCTGAAATAAATCACTCTACTATTATTCTGACATGTCACATTCTTAAATAAAGTGGTGATCCTAACTGACCTAAGACAGGGAATTTTTACTTGGATTAAATGTCAGTAATTGTGAAAAACTGAGTTTAAATGTATTTGGTTAAGGTGTATGTAAACTTCCGACTTCAACTGTACATGATCCTTGGTATGACCATCTTAAAACATTTTCGTATGTTAACTTCGTGCAACAACAGGGTCATCAAATTAAGATCCTACAGCTGTATGTGTCCATTCCCAGACATTGGTGTTAGCTCAGTAAGACTGAGGTAAATGACTTGCCAGAGACATGGAGCATATGACAGTGTGCATGAGCGTGTGTGTATACTGTAGATAGTCTATAGAGGACCATGTGGCACGGCTGTGAAGGTCTGAGCACATATCCTGCTCTCTCTTTCTCGCGGTGCGTGTGTCTGTGTGTCTGTCTGTCTGTATGCCTGTGTGCACTGATCTTTGTTTATGTAACAAGACTGATTCACTATGACATATCTGTTCCTGGTGCGTGCGTGCGCACACACACACTCACTCACTCACTCACTCACTCACTCACTCACTCACTCACTCACTCACTCACTCACTCACTCACTCACTCATTCACTCACTCACTCACTCAATATGACTCATTAGGAAAGTTTTTTGGCCAGCTTCATAAACAGTGGAAAGAGCTGTGCTGATGACATCACAGAGGGGTTCCGTACCGTCGAGTAGCAGAGTCGACAGACCATGATGGACACAGAAAGATGTGGATAATAAACACTACACACACACAATTCTCAAAGCTGCTAATGAGAACCTAATGAGAACCAACCCCACCTCGTCTGCCCGTCTCCATTCCAAGCTTTTAACAGGGAGTGTCTGTCTCCCCAGTGTCTTGCTCGGCTCAGAGTACTCTCACACCCGCCTTCCTGCCCATATCTGAATCTCCCTTCCCTCCCGGCTGTCTCTGTTCTCTTTTCATGTCTCATCCCTCAATGTATTTATTATTTATCATCATTTTTGAGTGAGCTAATGAGAACCCGTCACGACCTTGTACCTAGCCGGTAGGGATTCCGGTGGGGTGCCCCCACCCAGGCAGTGGCAGTGCTGGCAACACTAGCTGCAGTAACCCATGGGGAGGGGGTCACACTCGGACATTCAGAGAGGGGGTATATTATTGTGGCCCTGGCGGCACAAAATCAAAGTCGGACTGCATGGAGATGCGTGGGGACATGGTCATGACGGGTGGCCGTATTGTGGGTGTTTCAGGAATAAGGTGTACATTTGACCTCCATTATCTAGGATGTGACAATGGTAAATAAATCTCTCAATTTTTGCTCATTTTTTGCACGGTCTTGCAGGCCTTCTCATGCAGCTGCAACTGCAAGTGCATTTGTAAATCATGACCCATCTTGAGTTGGGCTCTGGGATGGTGCAATTGTTGAGAAAGTGAGCTTATGGTTGTGTGGGGGTAAGGGCTGAGTGTGTGTGGGTGTATGTGTGTATCCCACAACTGTTGCGAAGGAAGAAGTAAAAGATGTTAGGGACAATAGAGGATGATCCACAGATATATATAATACAAATCGAGGTGAGGGCAATGGAAATGCATATGGCAATTGATCTTCAATTCGGTAAATGTACTGTATGCTCTTTTCAAAGAATGGATCCCAGTCGGTTCAGGGCTATGGGATACAGGGGGTCGAGGGTGGTCTCCCGGGCATTGGGATGACAAGCCATCTCGAGATGAGGCCTTTTAGCGGGTGGAATAGTAGGGACCAATTGGAGGTTTACTTAGTAGAAATGCAAATATCATGGTACAACTATATAGACACTCAATCATTATGTTACTTTTTAATAGTACGTTTACAAAAATATATTCTGATTAAAAGAATGAAAGGTGTGTCTCATTATGGTAAGTGGTGAAATAAGTATAGCCAGTTACAATTGTAATGGCTTAGCAGATAATAAGAAAAGACGATCAGTATTTACCTGGCTAAAAGAGAAGGATTATAATATCTATTGTTTACAGGAAACCCATTCAACAGTTTTAGATGAAGTTTTGTGGAAAAACAACTGGGGGGGCAAAATATATTTCTCCCATGGGCAAAGAAATTCAAAAGGGGTGATGGTTTTAATTAACAATAATTTTGATCCAAATGTGCAAATTGTCCAAACAGATCCTCAAGGTAGATGGATTATTTTAAATATGTTATTGGACAATAAACAAATATGGCTTGTTAACCTATACGGTCCGAATAATGATGATCCAAGCTTCTTTGAAAATATATATAAGAATTTATCAACTCTACAAGCAACACTAGACTCTATTATTATAGTGGGAGATTTTAATACGGTCTTAAATACCTCTATAGACCGGAAAGGAAATCACACTACAAACTATCACCCTCAGGCACTTAAGGAAATCATGAATGTCATGGATATATTGGAATTAGTGGATATATGGAGACTTAAATACCCTGATTTAGTGAGATATACATGGCGGAGGCTGAATCAAGCTAGTCGTCTTGACTACTTTCTTATACCATTCTCTCTGGCACCAAAAGTTAAAAAAGTGTTGATAGGGGACAGAATGCGGTCGGATCATCACATAATTGGCATATATATTTCTCTTACAGAATTTCCACGTGGGCGAGGATATTGGAAATTTAATCAAAGTCTACTAGATGATAAATTGTTTAGAACTAGGACAGAAGAATTTATAACTGACTTTTTCAGACATAACATAGGTACAGCAGATCCCCTTATTGTATGGGACACTTTTAAGTGTGCCTTTAGAGGCCATGCAATTCAGTGCTCATCTATAAAACAAAGGGAATTTAGATCAAAAGAGTCCATATTAACAAAGGAAATTGAAGGACTAACAGTACAGTTAGATAGCAATAAAAACAGTACCATAGAGGCACAGAATAAGTTAGAGGAAAAACAAAAAGAAATGGAGGAACTTATTCAAGAAAGATCCAGTGTAATATATTATAAAAAATAAAGCGAACTGGATGGAATATGGGGAAAAATGCACCAAATTCTTTTTCAATCTTCAATATAGAAATGCTACCAAAAAAAATGTATTAAAACTTGTTACAAATGATGGAGTCACGCATGATTCACCAAATAATATTTTGAAAGAGGAAGTAAAGTACTTTAAGAATATGTTTTCGTTTCAGGCTCCTCCATCTCCACTAACTGAAACTAATTGTATGGATTTTTTTCCTATTAATAATGTAAAATTAACATCTGTACAGAAAGACTCATGTGAAGGCCAAATTACAGAGGAGGAACTGCTTGATGCAATTGGGGCCTTTAAGGATGGGAAAACTCCAGGGCTGGATGGCATACCAGTGGAAGTATACAAAACTTTTTTTGATATACTCAAAGGACCATTATTAGCTTGTTTTAACCACTCCTATATAAATGGTAGATTATCAGACACGCAACAAGAAGGTCTGCTATCGTTATTACTGAAACAGGACCCAAGTGGTATATATAAAGATCCAGTCCAATTAAAAAATTGGAGACCTCAGTGTTGTGATGCAAAAATCCTAGCAAAATGCTTGGCGCATAGAATAAAAAAAGTTTTGTCAGATATTATTCATCCTAATCAGACAGGTTTTTTACATGGACGATACATTGGAGATAATATAAGGCAAGTACTGGAAACAATAGAACACTATGAAATATCGGGGACACCAGGCCTGGTTTTCATAGCTGATTTTGAAAAGGCTTTTGATAAAGTACGACTGGAGTTTATATATAAATGCCTAGAATATTTCAATTTTGGGGAATCTCTTATAAAATGGGTTAAAATTATGTATAGTAACCCTAGGTGTAAAATAGTAAATAATGGCTACATCTCAGAAAATTTTAAACTATCTAGAGGAGTAAAACAAGGTTGTCCACTATCGGCATATCTATTTATTATTGCCATCGAAATGTTAGCTGTTAAAATTAGATCAAACATTAATATTAAGGGATTAGAAATCCGTGGCTTAAAAACTAAGGTGTCATTGTACGCTGATGATTCATGTTTTCTTTTAAAACCACAACTAGAGTCTCTCCAGGGCCTCATAGAGGATCTAGATACCTTTGCTATCCTCTCTGGATTAAAACCAAATTATGATAAATGCCATATTACGTATTGGATCACTAAAAAATACACATTTTATATTGCCATGTAGTTTACCAATTAAATGGTCTGACGGAGATGTGGACATACTCGGTATAAAAATCCCAAAAGAAAGAAATGATCTCACTCCAATAAATTTTTATAGAAAGTTAGCAAAAATAGATAAGATCTTGCTACCATGGAAAGGAAAATACCTGTCTATTTGTGGAAAAATCACACTGATTAACTCTTTAGTCATATCACAGTTTACCTATTTGTTTATGGTTTTGCCTACACCTAGTGACCTGCTTTTTAAATTATATGAACAAAAAATATTCCAATATTCGTTATATAAATAGGCCCTTTTAATTTTATCTGGCTTGCCGTTCCAAATAAAATTAAAAGGGCCTATTTATATAACGAATATGAATTCGGAGGGCAGAAATTATTAAATATTAAAGCATTAGACCTCTCACTAAAGGCATCAGTCATACAAAAGTTATACTTAAATCCAAACTGGTTCTCTAGTAAATTGGTACGAATGTCTCATCCTATGTTCAAGATGGGCCTTTTTCCCTTTATTCAGATTACACCTGCTCACTTTCGGTTGTTTGAAAAGGAAATAATCTCCAAAATATCCTTATTTTTTAAACAAGCCTTAGAAAGTTGGTTGCAATTTCAGTTTAATCCACCTGAAAGGACGGAACAAATAGTACAACAAATATTGTGGTTAAATTCAAATATAGTAATTGATAAAAAAACTGTATTTATCGAAGAAATGTTTAAAAAATGTATAATTTTTGTGAATGATATCATAAATAGGACTGGTGGAGTTATGTCACACATGCAGCTAACACAGACATATGGAAATGTCTGCTCTACCCAAAATTACAACCAATTAATTGCAGCATTACCACAAAAATGGAAGAGGCAAGTAGAAGGGGAAAAAAGTAAGGAACTTGTATGTCGGCCCTGTATTAAAGAACATAAATGGTTAAAGAAAAGTGTGATAAATAAAAACATATACCAATTTCATTTAAGGACCAAAAAACTGACAGCTGTGCCATATAAATTGCAAAATAGTTGGGAAGAGATTTTCGATGTACCCATTCCATGGCACATGGTTTATGAATTGATACGCAAAACAACGCCGGATTCAAAACTTCGAATTTTTCAATTTAAATTACTGTACAAAATTCTTGCAACTAATAGAATGTTATATATATGGGGTATACAATCTTCCCAGCTCTGCAGATTCTGTTGTGAGGAGGCAGAGTCATTAGATCATTTATTTTGGTATTGTCCATATGTAGCTCGTTTTTGGTCACAGGTCCAGGAATGGCTGAAGAATTGCAACATTTGCCTAGAACTAACGTTACAGATAGCAATACTGGGGGATTTGAAAAGCCATAGTCAATCAATCAATAATATAATAATTATTTTAGCAAAAATGTTTATTTTTAATTTACAATCTGTAGAAGCTATGAGAATAGGAAGGTTCAAATCTTTTGTGAAGCATCACAGCACAGTTGAAAAATATATGGCAAATAAAAATCCGAAATGGATGATGTTGGAAGATAGATGGGAAGGGTTGAGTGGAACTGAAGGGTGGGACTAATAACAAGATAAACAATGTAGGGCATACGGGATCTGTGAAATGTGTATAGGTGCGGAGCTTTTGTGAAATAGCACAGTTACAAGTGGAAATAAAATTGGTGGGCAACAGAAATAGAGGAAGGACTAAGAACAAACAAGAGAGAACTATTATAAAGTAGACTGTGTCTGTAAAATGGGTATAAGATGTAAAAATTGAAGGTAAAAGCAGAACTGTTTATTAGTTTACTCCAATTGGGGGATCGGTGGTAGGGTTGCGGGGAATAATAATAAAGGTATATTCTTTAAAAAAGTATGTATGTCTATATAGGTATGTGTATGTATATATGTGTATATGTATGCATGCGTGTATGGATATACAGTGGGGAGAACAAGTATTTGATACACTGCCGATTTTGCAGGTTTTCCTACTTACAAAGCATGTAGAGGTCTGTAATTTTTATCATAGGTACACTTCAACTATGAGAGACGGAATCTAAAACAAAAATCCAGAAAATCACATTGTATGATTTTTAAGTAATTAATTTGCATTTTATTGCATGACATAAGTATTTGATACATCAGAAAAGCAGAACTTAATATTTGGTACAGAAACCTTTGTTTGCAATTACAGAGATCATACGTTTCCTGTAGTTCTTGACTAGGTTTGCACACACTGCAGCAGGGATTTTGGCCCACTCCTCCCTACAGATCTTCTCCAGATCCTTCAGGTTTCGGGGCTGTCGCTGGGCAATACGGACTTTCAGCTCCATCCAAAGATTTTCTATTGGGTTCAGGTCTGGAGACTGGCTAGGCCACTCCAGGACCTTGAGATGCTTCTTACGGAGCCACTCCTTAGTTGCCATGGCTGTGTGCTTCGTGTCGTTGTCATGCTGGAAGACCCAGCCACGACCCATCTTCAATGCTCTTACTGAGGGAAGGAGGTTGTTGGCCAAGATCTCGCGATACATGGCCCCATCCATCCTCCCCTCAATACGGTGCAGTCGTCCTGTCCCCTTTGCAGAAAAGCATCCCCAAAGAATGATGTTTCCACCTCCATGCTTCACGGTTGGGATGGTGTTCTTGGGGTTGTACTCATACTTCTTCTTCCTCCAAACACGGCGAGTGGAGTTAGACCAAAAAGCTCTATTTTTGTCTCATCAGACCACATGACCTTCTCCCATTCCTCCTCTGGATCATCCAGATGGTCATTGGCAAACTTCAGACAGGCCTGGACATGCACTGGCTTAAGCAGGGGGACCTTGCGTGCGCTGCAGGATTTTAATCCATGACGGCGTAGTGTGTTACTAATGGTTTTCTTTGAGACTGTGGTCCCAGCTCTCTTCAGGTCATTGACCAGGTCCTGCCGTGTAGTTCTGGGCTGATCCCTCACCTTCCTCATGATCATTGATGCCCCACGAGGTGAAATCTTGCATGGAGCCCCAGACCGAGGGTGATTGACCGTCATCTTCTTCCATTTTCTAATAATTGCGCCAACAGTTGTTTCCTTCTCACCAAGCTGCTTGCCTATTGTCCTGTAGCCCATCCCAGCCTTGTGCAGGTCTACAATTTTATCCCTGATGTCCTTACACAGCTCTCTGGTCTTGGCCATTGTGGAGAGGTTGGAATCTGTTTGATTGTGTGTGGACAGGTGTCTTTTATACAGGTAACGAGTTCAAACAGGTGCAGTTAATACAGGTAATGAGTGGAGAACAGGAGGGCTTCTTAAAGATAAACTAACAGGTCTGTGAGAGCCGGAATTCTTACTGGTTGGTAGGTGATCAAATACTTATGTCATGCAATAAAATGCAAATTAATTATTTAAAAATCATACAATGTGATTTTCTGGATTTTTGTTTTAGATTCCGTCTCTCACAGTTGAAGTGTACCTATGATAAAAATTACAGACCTCTACATGCTTTGTAAGTAGGAAAACCTGCAAAATCGGCAGTGTATCAAATACTTGTTCTCCCCACTGTATATATTTACCCCCAAAAATATGGGGGATTGGAAATGATGCAGACAATTACATTGGAAGCAACATTCTTTCCGCAATTATAAGCTGATCCACCCCTAAAAAAAATAAAAAAAAATAAATAGACTAAAAAAATAAATAAAAAATATATCAAAAATAAAAACACTACACACACACACGTGCACTTTACACACATGTCCACAGTAGCTGGCCTTTTATGTGATTATGATGTTGAAGAGGCAGAAGTAACCTTAACCTGAGGGGGAGATAAAATGCCAGAGTCTCAATTATATCATAGAGGGCATGGTGGGGGTGATGGGTCTCTCTGTAAATGGGTTAGTCTTTATGTCAACACTGGACATGGACAATGGACCAGGGAGGGAGGGCGGGCGGGAGGGAGGGAGGGAGGGAGAGGTCACTGGCTCATTGGAAGTGCAGAGCCCCTTTATGATTGGATGAGTGCAACAGAGTGGGAGAAAGAGAGAGAGAGTTTTTACCTGTTAAACCATAATTAACTTATGTAGATGTCTCTGTGTATGTCTCTGTGCTGGTGTCCGTTGTGAGGGTTTGGTTTCCCGCTCAGCTGCTTGACACCCAACTAAATGACAGTCACAACTTCCTGTACTATAAATAAAGCTCTCAGAGTCAGACCAGGCATTTTTTACACACGCACGCACGCACGCACGCACGCACGCACGCACGCACGCACGCACACACACACACACACACACACACACACACACACACACACACACACACACACACACACACACACACGATTGTGCAGAAGGTGAATGAACATAACAGCTTGATGTGTATATGTGTGTGCATCTCTCTCTCTCTTTGTCACTCATTCTCTCTCTCTTGCTTTGCAAACATCACTCACTCACTGGAGTGATATATGTGTGTTCTATGTCCCTTCCTCATTCCCTTCCTCAGGGTGTTGAATTGGTAGACTGGTAAGGAGGAGAGGAAGGTCATTTATTTCCATAGAGTATGGCTAATGTATTCTGATGGCCTATCGACCTCCTCCTCCACAGCTCTGCTCCTCAAACTGGGGGGACTGACAGACGAGTGGGAGTGGAGGAGAGGAAATGTGGGGTGAGAGGATGGGGGATAAGCAACAACTGACTCATGAATCATGACTGAACTCTTATGAGAGCAGCTGTGTTATTGTGTGGAGAATCTCTGCTATATGCGATTCAGTCCAGTTGTGTCCTGCCTTGTCTTACCGTTCCATCCAGCTGAACAGTGACTGGTGGTGATCTGGAAGCATGTTATGCCAGTTGGTCTGCATTAGCTACTAGGCTGGCATCTAAATGTTGTATGACAGGACTCAGGGCCCTACAAGGGTGAGAAGGTCTGATGCATTATTTAACTCATCCCTTCTGCTGATTGGCTGACATACAGTAAGTACCAGGATGTATGGCTCCTTGTCCTATTACAGTGGGCTTAAATTGACTCATTTCCAGACAGGGACATTACTAACTCCCTCCTTCACTCCATCCATCTCTCTTTTCACCAATCCTCCCTCCCTCCCAATCTTTTTTCCATCCCTCCCTCATTTCCCTCCCTCCCTCCCTCCCTCCCTCCCTCCCTCCCTCCCTCCCTCCCTCCCTCCCTCCCTCCCTCCCTCCCTCCCTCCCTCCCTTCCTTCCTTCCTTCTTCCATCCTTCTCTCTTTCCTTCTCTCCCTCCCTCTGTCCCTGTTAGCTGTATTGATGGACAGTAACTGTAAAGTAATAATAGCTGTCAGGAGAAATGATCTACTGGTGCTTACTGGAAACCAGCCTGCACTTCATGAGGAAGAAACTGCTCTGTCACTGGAAACCAGCCTGCACTTCATGAGGAAGAAACTGCTCTGTCACTGGAAACCAGCCTGCACTTCATGAGGAAGAAACTGTTCTGTCACTGGAAACCAGCCTGCACTTCATGAGGAAGAAACTGCTCTGTCACTGGAAACCAGCCTGCACTTCATGAGGAAGAAACTGCTCTGTCACTGGAAACCAGCCTGCACTTCATGAGGAAGAAACTGCTCAGTCACTGGAAACCAGCCTGCACTTCATGAGGAAGAAACTGCTCTGTCACTGGAAACCAGCCTGCACTTCATGAGAAAGAAACTGCTCAGTCACTGGAAACCAGCCTGCACTTCATGAGGAAGAAACTGTTCTGTCACTGGAAACCAGCCTGCACTTCATGAGGAAGAAACTGCTCTGTCACTGGAAACCAGCCTGCACTTCATGAGGAAGAAACTGCTCTGTCACTGGAAACCAGCCTGCACTTCATGAGGAAGAAACTGCTCTGTCACTGGAAACCAGCCTGCACTTCATGAGGAAGAAACTGCTCTGTCACTGGAAACCAGCCTGCACTTCATGAGGAAGAAACTGCTCTGTCACTGGAAACCAGCTTGCACTTCATGAGGAAGAAACTGCTCTGTCACTGGAAACCAGCCTGCACTTCATGAGGAAGAAACTGCTCTGTCACTGGAAACCAGCCTGCACTTCATGAGGAAGAAACTGCTCAGTCACTGGAAACCAGCCTGCACTTCATGATTAAGAAACTGCTCAGTCATTGCTTCAGTACTGAGAAGACTAGTGCTTTTTTAATGTTTGTTTTTGTGTGTGTGTTTATTTGTCTGAGTCTGAGAGAGAAAGCCTGGTGGAGTAGCAGTACCGTACTGTATTACATCTATCATAACTCAGGTGGATTCTGTGAAAGCCAGCCACTTTGATAATGGTCTGAAAATAGCTCTTTCAGAATCCTCTCTCTCTCTCTCTCTCTCTCTCTCTCTCTCTCTCTCTCTCTCTCTCTCTCTCTCTCTCTCTCAATTCAATTCAATTCAATTCAAGGGGCTTTATTGGCATGGGAAACATGTGTTAACATTGCCAAAGCAAGTGAGGTAGATAATACACAAAAGTGAAATAAACAATACAAATTAACAGTAAACATTACACATACAGAAGTTTCAAAACAAGAAAGACATTACAAATGTCATATTATATATATACAGTGTTGTAACAATGTACAAATGGTTAAAGCACACAAGTTAAAATAAATAAACATAAATATGGGTTGTATTTACAATGGTGTTTGTTCTTCACTGGTTGCCCTTTTCTTGTGGCAACAGGTCACAAATCTTGCTGCTGTGATGGCACACTGGAATTTCACCCAGTAGATATGGGAGTTTATCAAAATTGGATTTGTTTTCAAATTCTTTGTGGATCTGTGTAATCTGAGGGAAATATGTCTCTCTAATATGGTCATACATTGGGCAGGAGGTTAGGAAGTGCAGCTCAGTTTCCACCTCATTTTGTGGGCAGTGAGCACATAGCCTGTCTTCTCTTGAGAGCCATGTCTGCCTACGGCGGCCTTTCTCAATAGCAAGGCTATGCTCACTGAGTCTGTACATAGTCAAAGCTTTCCTTAAGTTTGGGTCAGTCACAGTGGTCAGGTATTCTGCCACTGTGTACTCTCTGTTTAGGGCCAAATAGCATTCTAGTTTGCTCTGTTTTTTTGTTAATTCTTTCCAATGTGTCAAGTAATTATCTTTTTGTTTTCTCATGATTTGGTTGGGTCTAATTGTGCTGTTGTCCTGGGGCTCTGTGGGGTGTGTTTGTGTTTGTGAACAGAGCCCTAGGACCAGCTTGCTTAGGGGACTCTTCTCCAGGTTCATCTCTCTGTAGGTGATGGCTTTGTTATGGAAGGTTTGGGAATCGCTTCCTTTTAGGTGGTTGTAGAATTTAACGGCTCTTTTCTGGATTTTGATAATTAGTGGGTATCGGCCTAATTCTGCTCTGCATGCATTATTTGGTGTTCTACGTTGTACACGGAGGATATTTTTGCAGAATTCTGCATGCAGAGTCTCAATTTGGTGTTTGTCCCATTTTGTGAAATCTTGGTTGGTGAGCGGACCCCAGACCTCACAACCATAAAGGGCAATGGGCTCTATGACTGATTCAAGTATTTTTAGCCAGATCCTAATTGGTATGTTGAAATTTATGTTCCTTTTGATGGCATAGAATGCCCTTCTTGCCTTGTCTCTCAGATCGTTCACAGCTCTGTGGAAGCTACCTGTGGTGCTGATGTTTAGGCCGAGGTATGTATAGTTTTTTGTGTGCTCTAGGGCAACGGTGTCTAGATGGAATTTGTGGTCCTGGCGACTGGACCTTTTTTGGAACACCATTATTTTGGTCTTACTGAGATTTACTGCCAGGTCTGACAGAATCTGTGCAGAAGATCTAGGTGCTGTTGTAGGCCCTCCTTGGTTGGTGACAGAAGCACCAGATCATCAGCAAACAGTAGACATTTGACTTCGGATTCTAGTAGGGTGAGACCGGGTGCTGCAGACTGTTCTAGTGCCCGCGCCAATTCGTTGATATATATGTTGAAGAGGGTGGGGCTTAAGCTGCATCCCTGTCTCACCCCACGACCCTTTGAGAAGAAATGTGTGTGTTTTTTGCCAATTTTAACCGCACACTTGTTGTTTGTGTACATGGATTTTATAATGTTGTATGTTTTACCCCCAACACCACTTTCCATCAATTTGTATAGCAGACCCTCATGCCAAATTGAGTCGAAGGCTTTTTTGAAATCAACAAAGCATGAGAAGACTTTGCCTTTGTTTTGGTTTGTTTGGTTGTCAATTAGGGTGTGTAGGGTGAATACATGGTCTGTTGTACGGTAATTTGGTAAAAAGCCAATTTGACATTTGCTCAGTACATTGTTTTCATTGAGGAAATGTACGAGTCTGCTGTTAATGATAATGCAGAGTATTTTCCCAAGGTTACTGTTGACGCATATTCCACGGTAGTTATTGGGGTCAAATTTGTCTCCACTTTTGTGGATTGGGGTGATCAGTCCTTGGTTCCAAATATTGGGGAAGATGCCAGAGCTAAGGACGATGTTAAAGAGTTTTAATATAGCCAATTGGAATTTGTTGTCTGTATATTTGATCATTTCATTAAGGATACCATCAACACCACAGGCCTTTTTGGGTTGGAGGGTTTTTATTTTGTCCTGTAACTCATTCAAGGTAATTGGAGAATCCAGTGGGTTCTGGTAGTCTTTAATAGTTGATTCTAGGATTTGTATTTGATCATGTATATGTTTTTGCTCTTTATTCTTTGTTATAGAGCCAAAAAGATTGGAGAAGTGGTTTACCCATACATCTCCATTTTGGATAGATAATTCTTCGTGTTGTTGTTTGTTTAGTGTTTTCCAATTTTCCCAGAATTGGTTAGAGTCTATGGATTCTTCAATTACATTGAGCTGATTTCTGACGTGCTGTTCCTTCTTTTTCCGTAGTGTATTTCTGTATTGTTTTAGTGATTCACCATAGTGAAGGCGTAGACTCAGGTTTTCCGGGTCTCTATGTTTTTGGTTGGACAGGTTTCTCAATTTCTTTCTTAGATTTTTGCATTCTTTATCAAACCATTTGTCATTGTTGTTCATTTTCTTCGGTTTTCTATTTGAGATTTTTAGATTTTTAGATCTCTCTCTCTCTCTCTCTCTCTCTCTCTCTCTCTCTCTCTCTCTCTCTCGCTCTCTCTCTCGCTCTCTCGCTCTCGCTCTCTCTTTGGAGTTCTGAGCCAGGCTATCTCTCACTTCTGTAATGCTTTCTCTGGGGAATTCTGGATCAGAACACCAAAGACAGTGAGAGAGAGATCAGCAGATTCTGAAAGAGCTCTTTTCAGACCATTATCAAAGTGGCTGGCTTTCACAGAATCTACCTGAGCTATGATAGATGTAATACAGTACGGTACTGCTACTCCACCTGAGCTATGATAGATGTGATACAGTACGGTATGCTACTCCACTCTGAGAGAGAGCTTTGGGAATTTGTCAGAGTTGGATGTGAGTTGGAGCTCATCTTGTGAGAGTATACTGCCAGTCACTGTGAAGGCTAGACAAGGTTGTTGCTTTATTCCGTACACACTGCGCTGATTGTGAGGGGAATAAGAGAGTGTTGGGAATGCATCGTGCAAGGTTTATGTGTTGGTATGTACTTGTTTTTTTTTGCTTGTTTGTAGCCCTGTGCTGTTGAGAGTGAGATGTGTGTAACGTGTGTGTAACGTGTGTATGTTTTCTGTGTTTCAGCTAGCCCAGGATGAGGGAAGCCCGGTGCGAGGGTTCGGGGTGGTGGAGTATGAGAGTGCAGAGCAGGCAGAGGCCATACTGATAGAGATGGACAGAACACTGGTGGGAGGACAGGAGATCCGTCTCTCTCTCTGCACCCCCGGAACCTCAGGCAGGAGCACATTGGCAGCGCTCATCGCTGCTCAGGGTGTGGTAAGTAACTTGTCTAGAAGTTCAAATCACATACACGCACGGACGGACACATACATACATACACAAGCATGGCCACTTGCACACATACACACACACAATACTGTATGTTTACTGCAAATGTGGATAAACAATAGTGCTGAGTGATTAACCAAATGTTATTTAAACAACTCATTGACCAATGTTGGTTCCATTTTTTAAATTCAAATTTTTTCTGTGAACTCAATGTGCACATTGTGCAGTTTCTGTAAAGATATCAGATCAAGCCTGAACTGTGCAATGTAGTAGAGTGTTGTAGTTTCCAACAGGACAATATTCTACATAGTTTAGCGCAGAAAATGTGGTTTAACTAACTGCAATGACAATGACCATAATCCATTGCACGACTACTTGTCCGGTTCGTGTTTCTCGTACACCTGCTACATGAAAGAGAGAGAAGAATACACAATCGAGGGATAGAGAGCAGTTGCTTCGCGAGGTATCTCTACCTGAAAATACATGATCTAAGTGATTGTTGGTATTCAGCAGTCATAAACAGTCTCTATAGAGATGAGATGACTTGGAATGACTTGGAAGTCATCAAATGTAATATACACAACAACTGAAATATTTCATTAAAGTAATGTGAATAAATGATGGTTAATAAGTGATAAGCAGTCATGAGAAGTCACTACCATCATGGACTTTTAATAATAGTTTTATTCTGTGTTGTTACAGCATTCAACTCACATAATGCATAGTGCATTTAATGTTTAGAAAAATTATCGAACCTGAAACCAAACCAAACCAAAAGAAAAAAAAAACATTTTTTTTTTCACCTTTATTTAACCAGGTAGGCTAGTTGAGAACAAGTTCTCATTTGCAACTGCGACCTGGCCAAGATAAAGCATAGCAGTGTGAACAGACAACAACACAGAGTTACACATGGAGTAAACAATAAACAAGTCTATAACATGGTAGAAAAAAGAGAATCTATATACAATGTGTGCAAATGGCATGAGGAGGTAGGCAATAAATCGAATAATTACAATTTAGCAGATTAACACTGGAGTGATAAATCATCAGATGATCATGTGCAAGTAGAGATACTGGTGTGCAAAAGAGCAGAAAAGTAAATAAATAAAAGCAGTATGGGGGGTGAGGTAGGTAAATTGGGTGGGCTATATACCGATGGACTATGTACAGCTGCAGCGATCGGTTAGCTGCTCGGATAGCAGATGTTTAAAGTTGTTGAGGGAGATAAAAGTCTCCAACTTCAGAGATTTTTGCAATTCGTTCCAGTCGCAGGCAGCAGAGAACTGGAAGGAAAGGCGTCCAAATGAGGTTTTGGCTTTAGGGATGATCAGTGAGATACACCTGCTGGAGCGCGTGCTACGGGTGGGTGTAGCCATCGTGACCAGTGAACTGAGATAAGGCGGCACTTTACCTAGCATAGCCTTGTAGATGACCTGGAGCCAGTGGGTCTGACGACGAACATGTAGCGAGGGCCAGCCGACTAGGGCATACAGGTCGCAGTGGTGGGTCGTATAAGGTGCTTTAGTAACAAAACGGATGGCACTGTGATAAACTGCATCCAGTTTGCTGAGTAGAGTATTGGAAGCTATTTTGTAGATGACATCGCCGAAGTCGAGGATCGGTAGGATAGTCAGTTTTACTAGGGTAAGTTTGGCGGCGTGAGTGAAGGAGGCTTTGTTGCGAAATAGAAAGCCGACTCTAGATTTGATTTTGGATTGGAGATGTTTGATATGAGTCTGGAAGGAGAATTTGCAGTCTAGCCAGACACCTAGGTACTTATAGATGTCCACATATTCTAGGTCGGAACCGTCCAGGGTGGTGATGCTAGTCGGGCGTGCGGGTGCAGGCAGCGAACGGTTGAAAAGCATGCATTTGGTTTTACTAGCGTTTAAGAGCAGTTGGAGGCCACGGAAGGACTGTTGTATGGCATTGAAGCTCGTTTGGAGGTTAGATAGCACAGTGTCCAAGGAAGGGCCAGAAGTATACAGAATGGTGTCGTCTGCGTAGAGGTGGATCAGGGAATCGCCCGCAGCAAGAGCAACATCATTGATATATACAGAGAAAAGAGTCGGCCCGAGAATTGAACCCTGAGGTACCCCCATAGAGACTGCCAGAGGACCGGACAGCATGCCCTCCGATTTGACACACTGAACTCTGTCTGCAAAGTAGTTGGTGAACCAGGCAAGGCAGTCATTAGAAAAACCGAGGCTACTGAGTCTGCCGATAAGAATATGGTGATTGACAGAGTCGAAAGCCTTGGCCAGGTCGATGAAGACGGCTGCACAGTACTGTCTTTTATCGATGGCGGTTATGATATCGTTTAGTACCTTGAGCGTGGCTGAGGTGCACCCGTGACCGGCTCGGAAACCGGATTGCACAGCGGAGAAGGTATGGTGGGATTCGAGATGGTCAGTGATCTGTTTGTTGACTTGGCTTTCGAAGACCTTAGATAGGCAGGGCAGGATGGATATAGGTCTGTAACAGTTTGGGTCCAGGGTGTCTACCTCTTTGAAGAGGGGGATGACCGCGGCAGCTTTCCAATCCTTGGGGATCTCAGATGATACGAAGGAGAGGTTGAACAGGCTGGTAATAGGGGGTGCGACAATGGCGGTGGACAGTTTCAGAAATAGGGGGTCCAGATTGTCAAGCCCAGCTGATTTGTATGGGTCCAGGTTTTGCAGCTCTTTCAGAACATCTGCTATCTGGATTTGGGTAAAGGAGAAGCTGGGGAGGCTTGGGCGAGTAGCAGTGGGGGGGCGGGGCTGTTGGCCAAGGTTGGAGTCGCCAGGAGGAAGGCATGGCCAGCCGTTGAGAAATGCTTGTTGAAGTTTTCGATTATCACGGATTTATTGGTGGTGACCGTGTTACCTAGCCTCAGTGCAGTGGGCAGCTGGGAGGAGGTGCTCTTGTTCTCCATGGACTTTACAGTATCCCAGAACTTTTTGGAGTTAGAGCTACAGGATGCAAATTTCTGCTTGAAAAATCTGGCCTTTGCTTTCCTGACTGACTGCGTGTATTGGTTCCTGACTTCCCTGAACAGTTGCATATCGCGGGGGCTCTTCGATGCTATTGCAGTTCGCCACAGGATGTTTTTGTGCTGGTCGAGGGCAGTCAGGTCTGGAGTGAACCAAGGGCTATATCTGTTCTTAGTTCTGCATTTTTTGAACGGAGCATGCTTGTCTAATATGGTGAGGAAGTAACTTTTAAAGAATGACCAGGCATCCTCAACTGACGGGATGAGGTCAATATCCTTCCAGGGTACCCGGGCCAGGTCGATTAGAAAGGCCTGCTCGCAGAAGTGTTTTAGGGAGCGTTTGACAGTGATGAGGGGTGGTCGTTTGACCGCGGACCCGTAGCGGATACAGGCAATGAGGCAGTGATCGCTGAGATCTTGATTGAAGACAGCAGAGGTGTATTTGGAGGGCAGGTTGGTCAGGATAATGTCTATTAGGGTGCCCATGTTTACGGAATTAGGGTGGTACCTGGTGGGTTCCTTGATGATTTGTGTGAGATTGAGGGCATCTAGCTTAGATTGTAGGACTGCCGTGGTGTTAAGCATATCCCAGTTTAGGTCACCTAACAGAACAAACTCTGAAGCTAGATGGGGAGCGATCAATTCACAGATGGTGTCCAGGGCACAGCTGGGAGCTGAGGGGGGTCGGTAGCAGGCGGCAACAGTGAGAGACTTATTTCTGGAGAGATTAATTTTTAAAATTAGAAGTTCGAACTGTTTGGGCATAGACCTGGAAAGTATGACAGAACTTTGCAGGCTATCTCTGCAGTAGATTGCAACTCCTCCCCCTTTGGCAGTTCTATCTTGACGGAAAGTGTTATAGTTGGGTATGGAAATCTCAGAATTTTTGGTGGCCTTCCTAAGCCAGGATTCAGACACGGCAAGGACATCAGGGTTGGCAGAGTGTGCTAAAGCGGTGAGTAAGACAAACTTAGGGAGGAGGCTTCTGATGTTGACATGCATGAGGCCAATGCTTTTTCGATCACAGAAGTCAACAAATGAGGGTGCCTGGGGACATGCAGGGCCTGGGTTTACCTCCACATCACCCGAGGAACAGAGGAGTAGTAGGATGAGGGTGCGGCTAAAGGCTATCAAAACTGGTCGCCTAGAGCGTTGGGGACAAGGAATAAAAGGAGCAGATTTATGGGCGTGGTAGAATAGATTCTGGGCATAATGTGCAGACAGGGGTATGGTGGGGCACGGGTACAGCGGAGGCAAGCCCAGGCACTGGGTGATGATAAGAGAGGTTGTATCTCTGGACATGCTGGTCTCAATGGGTGAGGTCACCGCATGTGTGGGAGGTGGGACAAAGGAGGTATCAGAGGTATGGAGAGTGGAACTACGGGGTCCATTGCAAACCAAAACAATGATAACTAGCCTGAACAACAGTATACAAGGCATATTGATATTTGAGAGAGACATACAGTAAGGCATAAAGTTATTGCAGGTCTTGATTGGGAGAGCTAGCTAAAACAACAGGTGAGATAACAGCAGCTAGTCAGCTAACACAGCAACAGCAGGTAAAAATGGCGACGACTAGGCAGAGAGGGTCGGATTAACTACACACAGAGCCTGAGTTAAAACACAGAGCCGACAGATAAAACACAAATAAACAGAATGGAGTACCGTGAATTAATGGACAGTCCGGCAGGCATCAGCTATGTAGCCAAGTGATCATAGTGTCCAGGGGGCAGCCGTAGATGGAGCAGGGAAGCCGCCACTACGCTAGCACGCGGCGTTTAAAGTTAGTAGCCCGGGGGGTGGTCTGCTCAGACGGAGGGGGTCTGCTCAGACGGAGGCCGGTTGAGGGCACAGCGGATGGGGTATTCGTCTGCAGACCAGACGTGGTCGTGTCGACAGAGAATCCAAGCCGGATGGCGATGGCGAAAGAGGTATTGTAGAATTGTGTTTGCTAACTGGTGCTAGCTTCGTGGCAGTGGCGCTAGCTGCAAGCTAGCTGTGAGGATCAGAAGTAGTGGCTCAGGGATTACGGCAGGAATCCGGCGTTGTTGTGGAGAGACAGTCCGATGTTGGTAAATTGGTGAGTAATATCCAGGCTAATAACAGGGCTGGTGTCTGTGCAGAAGGTAAAAGCTGCTAGCAGTGGCTAAAAATGACTAAATAGCTTGTAGCTGATTAGCTGGTTAGCTACTGGGGGTTCTTGAATGTGTTCCAAAGTTAAAAAATAATAGCGATTCCGTATCACATTGGGTGAGGTAGGTTACCGGAAGGTATAATCGAATTAAAAATCAAAAAGAGATAGAATTTAAAAAATATATACAGTGGGGAGAACAAGTATTTGATACACTGACAATTTTGCAGGTTTTCCTACTTACAAAGCATGTAGAGGTCTGTAATTTTTATCATAGGTACACTTCAACTGTGAGAGAAGGAATCTAAAACAAAAATCCAGAAAATCACATTGTATGATTTTTAAGTAATTAATTTGCATTTTATTGCATGACATAAGTATTTGATACATCAGAAAAGCAGAACTGAATATTTGGTACAGAAACCTTAGTTTGCAATTACAGAGATCATACGTTTCCTGTAGTTCTTGACCAGGTTTGCACACACTGCAGCAGGGATTTTGGCCCACTCCTCCATACAGACCTTCTCCAGATCCTTCAGGTTTCGGGGCTGTCGCTGGGCAATACGGACTTTCGGCTCCCTCCAAAGATTTTCTATTGGGTTCAGGTCTGGAGACTGGCTAGGCCACTCCAGGACCTTGAGATGCTTCTTACGGAGCCACTCCTTAGTTGCCCTGGCTGTGTGTTTCGGGTCGTTGTCATGCTGGAAGACACAGCCACGACCCATCTTCAATGCTCTTACTGAGGGAAGGAGGTTGTTGGTCAAGATCTCGCGATACATGGCCCCATCCATCCTCCCCTCAATACGGTGCAGTCGTCCTGTCCCCTTTGCAGAAAAGCATCCCCAAAGAATGATGTTTCCACCTCCATGCTTCACGGTTGGGATGGTGTTCTTGGGGTTGTACTCATCCTTCTATTCCTCCAAACACGGCGAGTGGAGTTTAGACCAAAAAGCTCTATTTTTGTCTCATCAGACCACACGACCTTCTCCTATTCCTCCTCTGGATCATCCAGATGGTCATTGGCAAACTTCAGACGGGCCTGGACATGCGCTGGCTTGATCAGGGGGACCTTGCATGCGCTGCAGGATTTTAATCCATGATGGCGTAGTGTGTTACTAATGGTTTTCTTTGAGACTGTGGTCCCAGCTCTCTTCAGGTCATTGACCAGGTCCTGCTGTGTAGTTCTGGGCTGATCCCTCACCTTCCTCATGATCATTGATGCCCCACGAGGTGAGATCTTGCATGGAGCTCCAGACCGAGGGTGATTGACCGTCATCTTGAACTTCTTCCATTTTCTAATAATTGCGCCAACAGTTGTTGCCTTCTCACCAAGCTGCTTGCCTATTGTCCTGTAGCCCATCCCAGCCTTGTGCAGGTCTACAATTTTATCCCTGATGTCCTTACACAGCTCTCTGGTCTTGGCCATTGTGGAGAGGTTGGAGTCTGTTTGATTGAGTGTGTGGACAGGTGTCTTTTATACAGGTAACGAGTTCAAACAGGTGCAGTTAATACAGGTAATGAGTGGAGAACAGGAGGGCTTCTTAAAGAAAAACTAACAGGTCTGTGAGAGCCGGAATTCTTACTGGTTGGTAGGTGATCAAATACTTATGTCATGTAATAAAATGCAAATTAATTACTTAAAAATCATACAATGTGATTTTCTGGATTTTTGTTTTAGATTTCGTCTCTCACAGTTGAAGTGTACCTATGATAAAAATTACAGACCTCTACATGCTTTGTAAGTAGGAAAACCTGCAAAATCGGCAGTGTATCAAATACTTGTTCTCCCCACTGTATATACAAGAAATACGAAAAATACAAACGTACACGAGAGGACGAAACAAAACACGTCTACACTGCTACGCCATCTTGGATTCAGTAATCGGTAATCACTTAGCGTTAATAAACTGATAGATTTATAAAGTCCAATGATATACAAATGAATGCATATAAAAATCATCACTCACTATGCTTGCTTATACAGTATTCATACATGTATATAGACTGAGTGTAGAAACATTAAGGACACCTTCCTAATATTGAGTTGTACCCCTTTTGCCCTCAGAACGTCTTCAATTCTTTGTAGCATGGACTCTACAAGGTGTCGAAAGTGTTCCACAGGGATGCTGGCCCATGTTGACTCCACAGGGATGCTGGCCCATGTTGACTCCACAGGGATGCTGGCCCATGTTGACTCCACAGGGATGCTGGCCCATGTTGACTCCACAGGGATGCTGGCCCATGTTGACTCCACAGGGATGCTGGCCCATGTTGACTCCAATGCTTCCCACAGTTGTGTCAAGTTGGCTGGATGTCCTTTGGGTGGTGGACCATTCTTGATACACACGGGAAACTGTTGAGCGTGAAAACCCAGCAGCGTTGCATTTCTTGACACACTCAAACCGTTGCGCCAGGCACCTACTACGATACCTTCAAAGGCACTTAAATATTTTGTCTTGCCCATTCACCCTCTGAATGACACACAAACACAATTAATGTCTCAGTTGCCTCAAGGCTTAAAAATCCTTCTTTAACCTGTCTCTTCCCCTTCATCTACACTGATTGAAGTGCATTTAACAAGTGACATCATAGCTTTCACCTGGATTCACCTGGTCAGTCTATGTCATGGAAAGAGCAGGTGTTCCTAATGTTTTGTACAATCAGTGTTTTATTAAAGCAATAAGGCCCAAGGGGGTGTGGAATATGGCCAATATACCACGGCTAAGGGCTGTTTTTGCACGACGCAACACGGAGTACCTGTATACAGCCCGTAGTCGTTGTATATAGGCCATATACCACAAACCCCCGAGGTGACTTACTGCTGTTATAAACTGGTTACAAAGGTAATTAGAACAGTAAAAATAAATGTTTTGTCATACCCATGGTACACGGCCTCATACACCACGGCTTTCAGCCAATCAGCATTCAGGACTTGAACCACCCAGTTTATAAAGGGAAATAATGCACGCACTAGAATGCCCTTCAAACCAATCAGAAGCGAGTATTCAACGCCATGGTATACTGACAATTTAAACATAAATCTGCATACTGTATACATGCGCCCATATCACCTCCCGTTCCTTCTTCCTCTCGTACTGTGGTGCTGTCTGGCAGAAACAATAACAGTGGAAGTTATTTTAAGAGTTGTCCTAATGTAGCCCTGCCTCACAATGAGCCCACTCCTCTGTTTGCTTCTGATAGAAATCAACCCTGCTGTGCTCACTGCCCCTGACACACACATGCCTACACACATACAAAAACTGACACGCACACAAACAGACACACACACTACTGGAATGTACTCAAACACATGCACAGTCAAAGTCATCCACACACACATACACAACCATTGAAGTCGACACGAACACTTAAATACGTGCACACACAGTACTTTGAGCACCTCACCTCTACCCCACTCACTCTCTAATTTCTACCTTTTGAGACGAAAAGATGGTAGGAGGAACTGTCAATCTGTCAACACCTCAGCATCAACTTGGTCATACCAGGTGACTGTGGACAGTATAATGTATAGTACTGTGGTACATCCCAGGTATATTATCAGACAACCCCTGTGTCTCAGAGATAGTACTCTGGTACATCCCAGGTATATTATCAGACAACCTCTGTGTCTCAGAGATAGTACCGTGGTACATCCCAGGTATATTATCAGACAACCCCTGTGTCTCAGAGATAGTACTCTGGTACATCCCAGGTATATTATCAGACAACCTCTGTGTCTCAGAGATAGTACCGTGGTACATCCCAGGTATATTATCAGACAACCCCTGTGTCTCAGAGATAGTACTCTGGTACATCCCAGGTATATTATCAGATGATCCCTGTGTCTCAGAGATAGTACTCTGGTACATCCCAGGTATATTATCAGACGATCCCTGTGTCTCAGAGATAGTACACTGGTACATCCCAGGTATATTATCAGATGATCCCTGTGTCTCAGAGATAGTACTCTGGTACATCCCAGGTATATTATCAGACGATCCCTGTGTCTCAGAGATAGTACACTGGTACATCCCAGGTATATTATCAGACGACCCCTGTGTCTCAGAGATAGTACTCTGGTACATCCCAGGTATATTATCAGACGACCTCTGTGTCTCAGAGATAGTACTGTGGTACATCCCAGGTATATTATCAGACGACCTCTGTGTCTCAGAGATAGTACTGTGGTACATCCCAGGTATATTATCAGACGACCTCTGTGTCTCAGAGATAGTACCGTGGTACATCCCAGGTATATTATCAGACGACCTCTGTGTCTCAGAGATAGCACTGTGGTACATCCCAGGTATATTATCAGACGACCCCTGTGTCTCAGAGATAGCACTCTGGTACATCCCAGGTATATTATCAGACGACCTCTGTGTCTCAGAGATAGCACCGTGGTACATCCCAGGTATATTATCAGACGACCCCTGTGTCTCAGAGATAGTACTGTGGTACATCCCAGGTATATTATCAGACGACCTCTGTGTCTCAGAGATAGTACTGTGGTACATCCCAGGTATATTATCAGACGACCTCTGTGTCTCAGAGATAGTACTGTGGTACATCCCAGGTATATTATCAGACGACCTCTGTGTCTCAGAGATAGCACCGTGGTACATCCCAGGTATATTATCAGACGACCCCTGTGTCTCAGAGATAGCACTCTGGTACATCCCAGGTATATTATCAGACGACCTCTGTGTCTCAGAGATAGCACCGTGGTACATCCCAGGTATATTATCAGACGACCCCTGTGTCTCAGAGATAGTACTGTGGTACATCCCAGGTATATTATCAGACGACCTCTGTGTCTCAGAGATAGTACTGTGGTACATCCCAGGTATATTATCAGACGACCTCTGTGTCTCAGAGATAGTACTGTGGTACATCCCAGGTATATTATCAGACGACCTCTGTGTCTCAGAGATAGTACTGTGGTACATCCCAGGTATATTATCAGACGACCTCTGTGTCTCAGAGATAGTACCGTGGTACATCTCAGGTATATTATCAGACGACCCCTGTGTCTCAGAGATAGCACTCTGGTACATCCCAGGTATATTATCAGACGACCTCTGTGTCTCAGAGATAGCACTGTGGTACATCCCAGGTATATTATCAGACGACCCCTGTGTCTCAGAGATAGTACTGTGGTACATCCCAGGTATATTATCAGACGACCTCTGTGTCTCAGAGATAGTACTGTGGTACATCCCAGGTATATTATCAGACGACCTCTGTGTCTCAGAGATAGTACTGTGGTACATCCCAGGTATATTATCAGACGACCTCTGTGTCTCAGAGATAGTACCGTGGTACATCCCAGGTATATTATCAGACGACCTCTGTGTCTCAGAGATAGTACCGTGGTACATCCCAGGTATATTATCAGACGACCTCTGTGTCTCAGAGATAGTACCGTGGTACATCCCAGGTATATTATCAGACGACCCCTGTGTCTCAGAGATAGTACCGTGGTACATCCCAGGTATATTATCAGACGACCTCTGGGTCTCAGAGATAGTACCGTGGTACATCCCAGGTATATTATCAGACGACCTCTGTGTCTCAGAGATAGTACCGTGGTACATCCCAGGTATATTATCAGACGACCCCTTTGTCTCAGAGATAGCACTCTGGTACATCCCAGGTATATTATCAGACGACCCCTGTGTCTCAGAGATAGCACTCTGGTACATCCCAGGTATATTATCAGACGACCCCTGTGTCTCAGAGATAGTCTTAATAGTGCACTTAGAGACTGAATACTTTAAATACTCAGACAGTGAATAGGTTGAGTAGTTCTTAGAAAAGCAAGTATTTCCTAGAAAGTGAAGAGCACATAGAGATCCTATTTAATTCTGTAGAGGAGCATGCACCAGGCTCTTTCTGTTGAGTACATTACAAAATGAGATTCAGGCAGAAACAATAGCAACATAAGAACCCTGGAAGGAGAGGAGGAGGAGGAGAGCTGCTGTGCTCAGCAGAGGACTACTCCTGTCATTTCTTCAGTTTGTGAAACTGAGTGTGAACACAGTCGCAGATGGACCTCCCCCCTCCTATTTTCTTCTCTCTTCTCTGATGGTGAGGGAGCCTGGTTTTCTTGTGCTTGAGGGAACCAACCAACCAAACAGACTGATGCATAATGACATTTTCTCAAGGAGAAGGAGAGAATAAGAGACAGACAGAGAGAATGAGAGAGAGAGAGATACATATATATATATAGAGAGAAATAGAGAGAGAGGGAGAGAGAGGAATATATATAGAGAGAGAGGGAGGGAGAGAGAAATATATATAGAGAGAGGGAGGGAGAGAGAGCGGAAGAGAGTGATAAATATAGAGAGGGAGAGAGAGATAAATATAGAGATAGAGGGGGAGAGAGGGAGACAGAGAAATATATATATATAGAGAGAGAGAGATAGATAGAAAAGTATGTCTTGTTAACAAACTATAGTTTTGGCAAGTTGGTTATAGCGTCTACTTTGTGCATGACACAAGTAATTTTTCCAACAATTGTTTACAGACAGATTATTTCACTTATCCAGTGGGTCAGAAGTTTACATACACTAAGTGAACTGTGCCTTTAAACAGCTTGGAAAATTCCACAAAATTATGTCATGGCTTTGGAAGCTTCTGATAGCCTAATTGACATAATTTGAGTCAATTGGAGGTGTACCTGTGGATGTATTTCAAGGCCTACCTTCAAACTCAGGGCTTCTTTGCTTGACATTATGGGAAAATCAAAAGAAATCAGCCAAGACATCAGAAAAAAATTGTAGACCTCCACAAGTCTGGTTCATCCTTGGGAGCAATTTCCAAATGCCTGAAGGTACCAAGTTCATCTGTACAAACAATAGTACGCAAGTATAAACACCATGGGACCACGCAGCTGTCATACCGCTCAGGAAGGAGACGCGTTCTGTATCCTAGAGATGAATGTACTTTGGTGCGAAAAGTGCAAATCAATCCCAGAGCAACAGCAAAGGACCTTGTGAAGTTGCTGGAGGAAACAGGTACAAAAGTATCTATATCCACAGTAAATTGAGTCCTACATCGACATAACCTGAAAGGCCGTTCAGCAAGGAAGAAGCCACTGCTCCAAAACCGCCATAAAAAAGCCAGACTATGGTTTGCAACTGCACATGGGGACACAGATCGTACTTTTTGGCGAAATGTCCTCTCGTCTGATTAAACAAAAATAGAACTGTTTGGCCATAATGACCTTCGTTGTGTTTGGAGGAAAAAGGGGGAGGCTTGCAAGCCAAAGAACACCATCCCAACCGTGAAGCACGGGAGTGGCAGCATCATGTTGTGGGGGTGCTTTGCTGCAGGAGGGTCTGGTGCACTTCACAAAATAGATGGCATCATGAGAAAGGAAAATTATGTGGATATTGAGCATACCTGGAGGAGCAGAGAGAAGTGATTAGTGACAGTTTTATACCCTGAGCCCAGGTGGCTCCAATCACTAACGACCCTCCTCTGCCTGCAGGAGGTACCGCCCCCTGCACTGCAGAGGAGCCGTGACATATTGAAGCAACATCTCAAGACATCAGTCAAGAAGTTTAAGCTTGGTCGCAAATGGGTCTTCCAAATGGACAATGACCCCAAGCATACTTCCAAAGTTGTGGCAAAATGGCTTAAGGACAACAAAGTCAAGGTATTGGAGTGGCCATCACAAAGCTCTGACCTCAATCTGATATAAATTTTCTGGGCAGAACTGAAAAAGCGTGTGCGAGCAAGGAGGCCTATGAACCTGACTCAGTTACACCCGCTCTGTCAGGAGGAATGGGCCAAATTTCACCCAACTTATTGTGGAAAGCTTGTGGAAGGCTACCAGAAACGTTTGACCCAAGTTCAACAATTTAAAGGCAATGCTACCAAATACTAATTGAGTGTATGTAAACTTCTGACCCACTGGGAACGTGATGAAATAAATAAATGTCACATCTGCTCCCACTACGCCCCCTGGTGTTCATCCGGTGTTGTCCTAACCTGCAGTTCTCCCCCTGTATACACTCTCTCTCTCTCTCTTGGTGTGATTGTGTGGTTGGAGACACCTTCCTTGTACAATGTTCACTAGTGTTTGAGCAACAGCCCTACTCTTATGCTAGTGAACGTACAAACATTTATTTTTTGATTGGCTGCCTTCGGGGAGCAGCGCTCTCCTGGGCCACTGCGGTTTGGGAGAGACAGTCTTCTCCTACAGTGGATTCCCAGATGAGATGAGGAAGGTCTTCGACCAGCCGGTCTGTGGAAAGGATGCTGCTAAACGACTTCTGTCCCTTCGTCAAGGTTCTCAGAGTGTGGCTGAGATGGCATGTGAGTTCCGCACCCTCGCCGCAGAGAGCGGCTGGAATGACGAGGCCCTTCAGGGAGCATTACAGAACGCACTCACTGAGACCCTCAAAGGCGAGTTGGTATCCAGAGAAGAGCCTGATGGACTTGACAAACTAATTTCTCTCATTATCCGCATTGACAACCGTCTCGGTGAGCGTCGGAGGGAGAGGGAAGGTAGGGTTGCATGTCCCATAACGTCTGCTTCTGTGCCTTGCTCAATTTTTCCGACTGCATCACATCACCAGGTAGGTTCCAATCTTCAACCCATGCAGCTCGGCCGGACTCGTCTATCTCCAGAGGAGAGGCAGCGGCGTATCAGTACTAGGAGCTGTCTGTATTGTGGCCAGGTTGGTCACCTGGTCTCCACTTGTACCCTGTGTCCAGCAAAAGAGTGGGCTCAGCAGTAGTAGGGGATATACTGTTGAGCCAAACCGCCTGCCCATCATCTCCCAGACCCCTGCTTGAGGCCAACCTTGTGTGGCAGAGCCAGGCTTTTCCTCTGCCTGCTCTCATCGATTCAGGCACCGACAAGTGTTTTCTGGTCCGAGGGGTTGTTAAGCAGTTGGGCCTGGACACTGTTTTGCTTGATTCACCTCTGAAAGCCAACGCTCTCAATGGAAAGCTACTCTTCTGTGTTTTGGAGAGAACTGTTCCTGTTATCCTGCGTCTCTCTGGTAATCACCAGGAAAAGATCAGTTTCCATATCATCGACTGTTCTCACTCACCTCTGGTTCTGGGCCATCCATGGTTAAAGCTACACTTAAAGCTACACAACCCACAGATTGACTGGTCTACCGGAAGGGTTACTACTTGGAGTACATTTTGCCATTCTAATTGTCTACTTTCTGCCCTTCCTCCTGCCTTGTCTGCACCCCAGTCCATTCCAGAACCCCCAGACCTGTCTTCTGTTCCTCCAGGATATCACGGTCTAGCTCCTGTATTCAACAAGCACCACACCCCATCTCTGCCGCCTCATCGGCCTTACAACTGTGCTATCGAGCTTCAGCCTGGAGCTCCTCTCCCTAGTAGCAGGTTGTATAACCTCTCTCACCCCGAGCAAGAAGCCATGGAGGAATACATCCAGGACTCCCTGGCTGTCGGGCATGGCAGGCCTTCTTGACATTCCGGTGTCGGAAGGTGGACGCTTCCGACCCCGGGGTAGGTGCTGTTCTGTCTCAACGTTCTCCGCGGATCAGAAGCTCCATCCTTGTGCCTTCTTGTCCCGCAAGCTATCACCTGCAGAGAGAAATGTTGACGTAGGCAACCGGGAGCTCTTGGCTGTTAAGCTGGCTCTTGAGGAGTGGCGTCAGTGGTTAGAGGGTTCAGTAATTCCCATCATTGTGTGGATTGATCATAAAAATCTAGCCTACATCCAGATCGCCAAACGTCTCAACTCTCGGCAGGCCAGGTGGGCATTGTTTTTTGGAAGATTCAACTTCACACTCACTTATCACCCCGGATCTAAGAATACCAAGCCTGATGCCCTATCTCATCGGTTCACCGCAGACAACAACATTTCCGAGCCTGCATCGTTGCTGCTGTCTCCTGGGAGATTGAGTCTCGTGTTCGTCCAGCCTGATCCTAGAAACGGCCCTTGTAAGGCTCTGTTTGTGCCAGATTCAGTTTGTTCTGATGTTCTTCAATGGGCCCATTCTACTCACCTCACCTGTCACCCTGGCATGAACCGGACAGTCGCCTGCCTGCGTCAGCGATTTTGGTGGCCCACCATGGAGAGAGACACTCGGGAATTCATATCAGCCTGCTCAGTATGTGCCCGGAATAAAACCTCCACCAAACCTACATCTGGTCTGCTTCGTCCTCTTCCCATACCTAGTCGCCCCTGTTCACACATAGTTTTAGACTTCGTCGCTGGGCTTCCCCCATCAAATGGTAACTCAGTCATCCTCATTATTATTGACCGATTTTCTAAAGCGGCTGACTTCATTCCCCTCTCCAAGCTTCCGTCCTCCAGGGAGACTGCGGACCTGCTGGTATCCCATGTTTTTCGGCTGCATGGAATCCCCAGTGACATTGATTCTGACAGAGGACCCCGTTCACATCCCAGGTATGGAGAGCCTTCTGCACAGCTCTGGGTATTAAGGTCAGCCTTTCGTCTGGATATCACCCCCAGACCAACGGTCAGACCGAGCGGGCTAACCAGGAGTTGGAAACTGCCATAAGCTGTGTTACGACAGCTAACCCTTCCTCCTGGAGTGCCCAGCTATCCTGGGTGGAATATGCCCACAACACCCTCATCAATGCCTCATCAGGTATGTCTCCCTTTGAGTGTGCTTTGGGTTACCAACCTCCCTTATTCCCTGCCCAAGAGGTTGAAGTAGCGGTGCCCTCAGTCCAGGACCACATGCGCCGTTGTCGTCGCACCTGGAGAAGAGCCCGGTCTGCCCCCAATCCAAGGCTAACCGTCATCGTGCTGCAGCTCCAGTCTACACTCCAGGCCAAAGGGTATGGCTTTCTTCGAAGGACTTGCCTCTGAAAGTGGTTTCGAAAAAACTAGCTCCCCGATTCATTGGCCCCTTCGAGATTGATCATGTCATAAACCCCTCTGCTGTTCATCTAAAACTCCCCGACTCTCTCAAAATTCACCCCACCTTCCATGTATCATTGATCAAACCAGTCTGCTCCAGTTCCTTGTTCCCTCCTGATGCTGCTCCTCCACCCCCTTGTCTCATCGACGACCATCCTGCCTATATGGTCCGGCGGCTTTTGGAAGTGCGCCGTCGGGGGCGCGGTTGGCAGTATCTGGTGGACTGGGAAGGATTACAGGCCTGAGGGGCGTAGCTGGGTGCCCCGTCGTCACCTTCTGGATCCCTCCCTCTTACAGGATTTTTACACCTCACACCCAGACAAGCCGGGTCGGGTGCCAGGTGGCGTCCGTAGAGGGGGGGTACTGTCACATCTGCTCACACTACGCCCTCTGGAGTTCATCCGGTGTCGTCCTAACCAGCAGTTCTCCCCCTGTATACACTCTCTCTCTCGCTCTCTTGGTGTGATTGTGTGGTTGGAGACAGGTGTGCTGGAGTCAGAGCAGATCCCTACCAGCTGCAAATCGTCCCATAATCAAGACCTCTACATATACTCATTCCTGCCACCTCCACTCTGCCAGATCGTAAACTCTGCTCAGTCAGTCATTATCCTAGCCTTTTGTCAGTTCTCAAGATCCTATCGCCCTGCTGTGCTTGTTTCCCTGCCTTACACCGTTTTGTCCTCTCGTTGCAGTTACCGCTCTGTCTCTGGCTCCTGTCTCCTGTTCCACATCTAACCACCTTGCTCTGGACTTCACTCATCACCACACCCTTGCTCTGGACTTCACTCATTACCACACCCTTGCTCTGGACTTCACTCATCACCACCACCTTGGATTCCCCTCAGGACCTGTTTACCCTGTTCACTCAGTCAAGTTCAACCTCACTCTACAACTTCGGGATTTTCTGCAACTCATCTGAGCTACCCTGGTTCTGCACTCCATATCTCTCTGTGTACAAGAAACATTTTGGTTCATTCATCCCTGCTTACGCATCTGATTCCGCTCTTGGGTTCCCTGTGTTCTCTACGAGTAACAATAAAAGTTGAAATAAATCATTCTCTCTACTATTATTCTGACATTTCACATTCTTAAAATAAAGTGGTGATCCTAACTGGCCTAAGACAGGGAATTTGTACTAGGATTAAATGTCAGGAATTGTGAAAAACTGAGTTTAAAACTTATTAGGGCTGAGATCCCGCTAACAGGATCGATATGACAACAGCCAGTGAAAGTGCAGGGCGCCAAATTCAAACAGAAATCTCATAATTAAAATTCCTCAAACATACAAGTATTTCACACCATTTTAAAGATACACTTGTTGTTAATCTCACCACAGTGTCCGATTTCAAATAGGCTTTTCGGCGAAAGCACCACAAACGATTATGTTAGGTCAGAGCCAAGTCACAGAAAAACACAGCCATTTTTCCAGCCAAAGGGAGGAGTCACAAAAATCAGAAATAGAGATAGATATAATCACTAACCTTTGACGATCTTCATCAGATGACACTCATAGGACTTCAAGTTACACAATACATGTATGTTTTGTCCGATAAAGTTAATATTTATATAAAAAAATCTCAGTTTACATTGTCGCGTTATGTTCAGTAGTTCCAAAAACATCCGGTAATTTTGCAGAGAGCCACATCAATTTACAGAAATACTCATTATAAATGTTGAGGAAAATACAAGTGTTATACATGGAACTTTAGAAACACTTCTCTTTAATGCAACCGCTGTGTCAGATTTCAAAAAAGCTTTACGGAAAAAGCAAACCATGCAATAAGCTGAGTACGGCGCTCAAAGCCCAAACAAGCCAAAAAGATATCCGCCATATTCTGCAGTCAACAGAAGTCAGAAATAACATTATAAATATTCACTTACCTTTGATGATCTTCATCAGAATGCACTCCCAGGAATCCCAGTTCCACAATAAATGTTTGTTTTGTTCGATAATGTCCATCATTTATGTCAAAGTAGCTCATTTTGTTAGCGCATTTGGTAAACAAATCCAAACTCACGAAGGGCGTTCACTAGGAGCAGACGAAAAGTCAAAAAGTTTTGTTACAGTCCCTAGAAACATGTCAAACGAAGTATAGAATCAATCTTTAGGATGTTTTTAACATAAATCTTCAATAATGTTCCAACCGGAGAATTCCTTTGTCTTCAGAAATGCAATGGAACTCAAGCTAACTCTCACATGAACGCGCATGGTCAGCGCATGTTCAGCTCATGGCATACCTTACTCAATCCCCTCTCATTCGGCCCCCCTTCACAGTAGAAGCATCAAACAAGGTTCTAAAGACTGTTGACATCTAGTGGAAGCCTTAGGACGTGCAACATGACCAATATCCCACTGTATCTTCAATAGGGAATGAGTTGAAAAACGACCAACCTCAGATTTCCCACTTCCTGGTTGGATTTTTTTCTCAGGTTTTTGCCTGCCATATGAGTTCTGTTATACTCACAGACATCATTCAAACAGTTTTAGAAACTTCAGAGTGTTTTCTATCCAAATATACTAATAATATGCATATATTAGCAACTGGGACTGAGTAGCAGGCAGTTTACTCTGGGCACCTCTGGGCACCTTATTCATCCAAGCTACTCAATACTGCCCCCAGCCATAAGAAGTTAAATGTATTTGGCACAGCAGAGCAGCCCCAAAACATAACCAAACCTCCATGTTTCACTCTAGGTATGGTGTTTTTTTATTTGAAAGCTTAATTTTTCTTCTGATGTGACTTTCCAAAAAAGCTCCAGTTTTGACTCATCTGTCCAAAGGACATTCTCCCAGAAGGATTGTGGCTTGTCAATGTGCATTTTAGCAAATTCCAGTCCGGCTTTTTTATGTTTTTCTTTCAAAAGTGGAGTCCTCCTGGGTCTTCTTCCATGGAGCCCACTGTCGCTCAAAAAGTGATGGATGGTGCAATCAGAAACTGACGTACCTTCACCTTGGAGTTCAGCTTGTATTTCTTTGGCAGTTATCCTTGGTTCTTTACCATTCACACGATCCTTCTGTTCAATCTGGGGTCGATTTTCCTCTTGCGGCCATGCCCAGGGAGTTTGGCTCCAGTTCCTTGGACCTTAAACTTCTTAATAATATTTGCTGTTGTCACAGGAACATCAAACTGCTTGAAGATGGTCTTGTAGCCTTTACCTTTACCATGCTTGTCTATTATTTCCTTTCTGATCTCCTCAGACAAATCTCTCCTTTGCTTTCTCTGGTCCATGTTCAGTGTTGTGCACACAATGATACCAAACAGCACAGTGACTACTTTTCTCCATTTAAATAGGCAGAATGACTGATTACAAGATCGGAGACATGTGTGATACTAATTAAAGAAACAAATTAGTTTGAAATATCACTATAATCCAATTATTTATTATATTTTCTATGGGGTACCAACAAATGTGTCCAGGCCATTTTAGAATATCTTTGAAGAATAAGCAATAATTCATCTCTTATCACAGCGTCTTTGCTTTATTCTATGACATACCAAATGCATGCAAGTATACATGATAAAAATTGCTTTTCAGGAGGAATGAAGCATTATTTCAATGAGCTGTAAGGGTACCAACAAATTTGAGCATGTCTGTATATATAGAGAGAGGGAGATAAATATAGAGAGAGGAGACATAGAGAGATAAATAGAGAAAGAGAAGGAGACATAGAGAGAGAAATAGAGAGGGAGACTTAGAGAGAGAAATAGAGAGGGAGACATAGAGAGAGGGAGACATAGAGAGAGAAATAGAGAGGGAGAGAGAGGGAGACAGAGAGAGAAATATATAGAGAGAGAGGGAGACAGAGAGAGAAATAGAGAGGGAGAGAGGGATACAGAGAGATAAATATATAGAGAGAGGGAGACAGAGAGATAAATATAGAGAGAGAGTTGGGGAGAGAGATAGTGAGACAGAGAGATAAATATAGAGAGAGAGAGTGGGGGAGACAGAGAGATACATATAGAGAGAGAGTGGGGGAGAGAGAGGGAGAGAGAGATGGATACAGAGAGATAAATATAGAGAGAGAGTGGGGGAGATAGAGAGATGAATAGAGAGAGAGTGGGAGACAGAGAGATAAATATAGAGAGAGAGTGGGGGAGAGAGAGAGGGAGAGAGAGTGAGAGACAGAGAGATAAATATAGAGAGGGAGTGGGGGAGACAGAGAGATAAATATAGAGAGAGAGTGTGGGAGAGAGAGAGAGATATATAGAGAGAGAGGGAGAGAGATGGAGAGAGAGAGGTAGACAGAGATATAAATATAGAGAGAGAGTGGGGGAGAGAGAGGGAGACAGAGAGATAAATATATATATAGAGAGAGAGGGTGACAGCGAGATAAATATATATATAGAGAGAGAGGGCGACAGAGAGATACATATATAGAGAGAGAGGGAGACAGAGAGAGAGTGGGTGGGGGAGAGAGAGGGAGACAGAGTTAAATATATAGAGAGAGAGTGGGGGTGAGAGATGGAGACAGAGAGATAAATATGGAGAGAGAGGGAGAGAGAGAGGGAGACAGAGAGATACATATAGAGAGAGTGGGGGAGAGAGAGATAAATAGAGAGAGAGAAGGAGACATAGAGAGGTAAATATATAGAGAGAGGGAGACATAGAGAGAGAAAGAGAGAGGGAGACAGAGAGATAAATAGAGAGAGAAGGAGACATAGAGAGGTAAATATATAGAGAGAGGGAGACATAGAGAGAGAAAGAGAGAGGGAGACAGAGGGTTAAATATAGAGAGAGAGTGGGAGAGAGAGAGGGAGACAGCGAGATAAATATAGAGAGAGAGTGGAGGAGAGAGAAGGAGACAGAGAGATAAATATAGAGAGAGAAGGAGACAGAGATAAATAGTTAGGGAGACAGAGATAAATATAGAGAGAGGAGACAGAGGGATAAATAGAGAGGGAGACAGAGAGATAAATATAGAGAGAGAAGGAGACAGATAGATAAATATAGAGAGAGAAGGAGACATAGAGAGAGAAATAAAGAGGGAGAGAGTGGGGGAGAAGGAGACAGAGAGAGGAAGAGAGTGGGGGAGAGAGAGGGAGAGGGAGAAGGAGGAAGAGAGAGACATATAGAGAGAGAGGGAGAAAGAGAGAGGGAGAGAGAGAAATAGAGTGAGAATGAGAGAGAGAGAAATATATAATTTATATATAGAAAGAGAGAATTCCACTCCTCTATGAAATATGCGATCAGTGACAGATCACACTGTGCCTCGATCAATACCCAACTAACATAGACTCTATAATACACACTCTCACTGACAGGCTTAAACACACACACACTCTCAATCAGAGGCAGTAATACACACTGTACTCACTCAGCTGAACATGGCTCAAGGCTAGGGGAAATATCATCTGTTTATTGCTATTGTGAATGTCTACTCTGTGAGCCTGTGTATGTGGCTCTGTGATGAGAAGCTCAACCCTGCAGGTGATAGCACTTACACACTGAGCAAAAATAGAAACGAAACATGCAACAATTTCAAAGATTTTACTGAGTTACATTTCATATAAGAAAATCAGTCAATGTAAATAAATTCATTAGGCCCTAATCTATGTCTTCACAATACTGGGAATACAGATATGCATCTGTTGGTCACAAATGCCTTTAAAAAAAAAGTTAGGGTGTGGATCAGAAAACCAGTCAGTATCTGGTGTGACCACCATTTGCCTCATTCAGCGCGACACGTCTCCTTCGCATAGAGTTGATCAGGCTGTTGATTGTGGTCTGTGGAATGTTGATCCACTCCTATTCAATGGCTATGCACATTTTCTGGATATTGGAGGGAACTGGAACACTCTGTCATACACGTCGATCCAGAGCATCCCTAACATGCTCAATGGGTGATATGTCTGGTGAGTATGCAGGCCATGGAGTATGTAGCTTCCAGGAATTGTGTACAGACCCTTGCAGCATGGGGCCGTGCATTATCATGCTGAAATATGAGGTGATGACGGCAGATGAATGACACAACAATGGACCTCAGGATCTCGTCACGGTATCTGTGTGCATTGAAATTGCAATCGATAAAATGTAATTGTGTTCGTTGTCCGTAGTTTATGCCTGCCCGTACCATAACCCCACCGCCACCATGGGCCACTCTGTTCACAATGTTAACATCAGCAAAACCTCTCGCCCACACAACGCCATACACGGAAGGTACTGTTAAAACCGGGATTCATCCATGAAGAGCGCAGCTCCTGACCGAAGGGCGGCTCTGGCAGCTCCTGACCGACGGGCGGCTCTGGCAGCTCAGGACAGACGGGCGGCTCTGGCAGCTCCGGACTGACGAGAGAACCTGGAGGGAGGAGACGGAGAGACAGCCTGCTGCGTGGGGCTGCCACAGGACCCACCAGGCTGGGGAGACCTACAGGAAGCCTGGTGTGTGGAGGAGGCACCGGATGGACCGGGCTGTGGGGGAGCACTGGAGCTCTGGTGCGCAGCCTTGGCACCACTCCTCCAGGCTGGATGACCACTTTAGCCCGGACCCTCCAGAGTGCAGGCACAGGTTGAACCGGGCTGTGGGTGAGCACTGGAGATCTGGTGCATACTACTCGCACCTCTCCCTTAGGCTCACTGCCCACATTTGCCCGGCACGGGCGGAGCGCAGGAATAGGACGCACTGCACCCTCCCAGCGCCCCGGAGACACAGCACGCAGAGCCGGCGCAGGATACCCTGGACCGAAACGGCGTACCGGAGACCAGACACGCTGAGCCGGCACAGCACGCCCTGGCTGGATGCCCACTCTCGCATGGCACTTGCGGGGGGCTGGCCTATAGTGCTCTGGGCTATGAATGCGTACTGGCGACACCGTGCGCTCCACCGCATAACACGGTGCCTGACCAGTACAACGCTGCTTTCGGTAAGCAAGAGGAGTGGGCTCAGGTCTCCAACCTGACTCCGCCACACGCCCCGTGTGCCCCCCCCAAACATTTTTTTGGGGCTGCCTCTCGTGCCTGTCGCGCTGCCGTGCTACCTCCTCATATCGCCGCCGCTCAGCTCTCGTTGCCTCCAGTTCTTCCTTGGGGCGGCGATATTCCCCAGCCTGTGCCCAGGGTCCCTTACCGTCGAGTATCTCCTCCCAAGTCCAGGAGTCCAGAACCCTCTGCTCCTGGTTACCACGCTGCCTGGTCCTTTTTTTGGTGGGTAGTTCTGTAATGGTACTCGTCCTCGTCTAATGACGAGTATGAAAGATCGGACCAATGTGCAGCGTGGTAAGTGTCCATTTTAATGAAATCCAACTGAACACTGAATGACAAAACAACAAAAGAGAATGAACGAGACTGAAACAGTTCTGTATGGAAAAACACAGACACAGAAAACAACTACCCACAACCCATAGTGGGAAAACAGGCTCCCTAAGTATGGTTCTCAATCAGAGGCAGCTGTCGATCGTTGTCTCTGATTGAGAATCATACTTAGGTAGCCTGTATAGGGATTTTTATTTACTCAAATTACAGCGTGCCATGTAAAGGCACGGGGACGAAGACCAAACAAACACGTATACAAAACACAGGGTTGAAACCCAAACAAAAGAGCAAGGAGTACCTCGAATAAATACACAAGTGCACAATGATACCACACGGGACGAGACCCGTAATCACATGCGCAAATCAAGCGACATGAAAGCCAAAACAACACAGCACAGGTACTCACACGATAATCGACAGCCCAATGGAAACCAAAGGGCACATTTATACAATTATAATCACTGAAATGGGGACCAGGTGTGCGTAATGACACAGCTCCAGAGGGATCCATGACAATTATGGTGTGGGGGAGCTTTGCTGGTTACACTGTCTGTGATTTATTTAGAATTCAAGGCACACTTAACCAGCAACTACCACGGCAACCTCCAGGCTGTGTAAGGGCTATTTGACCAAGAAGGAGAGTGATGGAGTGCTGCATCAGATGACCTGGCCTCCACAAACCCCAAACCTCAACCAAATTGAGATGGTTTGGGATGAGTAGGACCGCAGAGTGAAGGAAAAGCAGCCAACAAGTGCTCAGCATATGTGGGAACTCCTTCAAGACTGTTGGAAAAGCATTCCTCATGAAGCTGTTTGAGAGAATGACAAGAGTGTGCAAAGCTGTCATGAAGGCAAAAAGTAGCTACTTTGAAGAAGCTGAAATAAAATATATTTTGATTTGTTCAACACTTTTTTTGGTTACTACATGATTCCATGTGTCATTTCATAGTTTTGATGTCTTCACTATTATTCTACAATGTAGAAAATAGTAAAAATAAAGAAAAACCCTTGAATGAGTAGGTGACCATAAGCGTTTCACTGTAAGGTCTACACTTGTTGTATTCGGGGCATGTGACTAATAAAATTTGATTTGTTCTAAAACTTTTGAACGGGAATGTATATACTGTATATAGCAAGCTGTGCTAATCTTTCCCTTTTGTGTGTGTGTGTGTGTGTGTGTGTGTGTGTGTGTGTGTGTGTGTGTTGCAGATGTTGAGTAATAAGAAGGGCTTACTGCCGGAGCCCAACTTGGCCCAGCTGCTGAACAGCATGACCAACCCAGCAGCCCTACAGGTCCTCATGAGGCCTTACCACACTGGCAAACGAGGAGGTCAGACACACACACACAGACTGGACTCCCTTATTTACAGGACTATTGTAAATGAAATAGAGAAACAACTTACTTCCTAAAGTTTATTGGGTTGTACAGATTAGATATTTTTATCCGTCTCATCCTCTGTGCCCCTAGAAAGATAGAAATGGCTTTCGATTAGCGTATCCTGTCTTATCAATTCTAAGCACGTTTCTTTTTGATGAATGCTTAATCATTTATTATAATGAACTTGTTCTCAGACTACACAGAGGAGAACAGGCAGGCAGGCAGGAAGGAGTGAAGGCTGAGGGCTGGCTCTTAAAAGAGGAGCACACACAATTAGTCTAAAATTAGCCCCTGATTAAATGTTAAACTTTCTACCTATTCTGGAGGAAGCTACCATTAGCTTTGACGCATACATGTATTATGAGTAGGTTGTGGATGTCTGGAGCTATTACTGAGATTATTATCTGGCTGCTGTGTGCTATGCTCTGTTGCATACAGCCATGGGAAGTCGAAATGCCAACACATAGATCGAAAATACCTCTTTACTATCTAACTTCCATTGTCTTCAAAGAGTGGCTGATTATTTTTCCCACATTCCGTTTGTTCATTCATTCATGCACCTTGGTTGGTCTGTGAGGCCACCACAGTGAGCCTTTTCCCTTGTCAATTGAGTGTCTCAGTCAAGTTTGATACCTCTGTTATACAATACACTGACCATGCCTGCTTCCTCCCTCTCTCTCTGTCTCCAGGGAAGTTTGGGCGGCCCCCAAGCCTGTCTCCATTCCTCAGACCTCCCCTCACAGCAGCCCTGTTCCAACTGGGGAAGGTACAGCAGGTAAGAATACTGTGGAGTGTGTGAGAGTGTGTGTGTGGGAGTGTGTGTGCATATGTGTGTGTGTGTACAGGAGTGGTTCACAGGGAATGGAGATGTGAGTGTGTGTGTGTATCTGTTTGATGACGTGTGTTGCAGCATGTTCTAAATGTGTATACTATTACAGTGTGTTCTAAATGTGTGTACTGTTACAATGTGTTCTGAATGTGTGTACTGTTACAGCGTGTTCTAAATGTGTATACTATTACAGTGTGTTCTAAATGTGTGTACTGTTACAATGTGTTCTAAATGTGTGTACTACTACAGTGTGTTCTGAATGTGTGTACTGTTACAGCGTGTTCTAAATGTGTATACTATTACAGTGTGTTCTAAATGTGTATACTATTACAGTGTGTTCTAAATGTGTGTAGTGTTACAGAGTGTTCTAAATGTGTGTACTGTTACAATGTGTTCTAAATGTGTGTACTACTACAGCGTGTTCTGAAGGTGTGTACTGTTACAGCGTGTTCTAAATGTGTGTACTGTTACAGCATGTTCTAAATGTGTGTACTGTTACAATGTGTTCTAAATGTGTGTACTGTTACAGAGTGTTCTAAATGTGTGTACTACTACAGCATGTTCTAAATGTTACAGCGTGTTCTAAATGTGTGTACTGTTACAGCATGTTCTAAATGTGTGTACTGTTACAGCGTGTTCTAAGTGTGTACTGTTACAGCGTGTTCTAAATGTGTGTACTGTTACAGCGTGTTCTAAATGTGTGTACTGTTACAGCGTGTTCTAAATGTGTGTACTGTTACAGCGTGTTCTAAATGTGTGTAGTGTTACAGCGTGTTCCAAATGTATGTACTGATACAGCGTGTTCTAAATGTGTGTACTGTTACAGCGTGTTCTAAATGTGTGTACTGTTACAGCGTGTTCTAAATGTGTGTAGTGTTACAGCGTGTTCCAAATGTATGTACTGATACAGCGTGTTCTAAATGTTACAGCGTGTTCTAAATGTGTGTACTGTTACATTGTATTCTTAATGTGTGTACTGTTACAGTGTGTTCTAAATGTGTGTACTACTACAGCATGTTCTAAATGTGTGTACTGTTACAGCGTGGTCTAAATGTGTGTACTGTTACAGCATGCTCTAAATGTGTGTACTGTTACAGCGTGTTCTAAATGTGTGTACTGTTACAGTGTGTCCTAAATGTGTGTACTGCTACAGCGTGTTCTAAATGTGTGTACTACTACATTGTGTTCTAAATGTGTGTAATACTACAGCGTGTTCTGAATGTGTGTACTGCTACAGCGTGTTCTAAATGTGTGTACTGCTACAGTTTGTTCTAAATGTGTGTACTGTTACAGCGTGTTCTAAATGTGTGTCCTATTATAGCGTGTTCTAAATGTGTGTACTGTTACAGCGTGTTCTAAATGTGTGTACTGTTACAGCATGGTCTAAATGTGTGTACTGTTACAGCATGCTCTAAATGTGTGTACTGTTACAATGTGTTCTAAATGTGTGTACTGTTACAGCGTGTTCTAAATGTGTGTACTGTTACAGCATGTTCTAAATGTGTGTACTATTACAGCATGTTCTAAATGTTACAGCGTGTTCTAAATGTGTGTACTGTTACAGCATGTCCTAAATGTGTGTACTGTTACAGCGTGTTCTAAATGTGTGTACTATTACAGCATGTTCTAAATGTTACAGCGTGTTCTAAATGTGTGTACTGTTACAGCGTGTTCTAAATGTGTGTACTACTACAGCATGTTCTAAATGTGTGTACTACTACAGCATGTTCTAAATGTGTGTACTACTACAGCATGTTCTAAATGTTACAGCATGTTCTAAATGTGTGTACTACTACAGCATGTTCTAAATGTTACAGCGTGTTCTAAATGTGTGTACTGTTACAGCGTGTTCTAAATGTGTGTAATGTTACAGCATGTTCTAAATGTTACAGCATGTTCTAAATGTGTGTACTACTACAGCATGTTCTAAATGTTACAGCGTGTTCTAAATGTGTGTACTGTTACAGCATGTTCTAAATGTGTGTACTGTTACAGCATGTTCTAAATGTGTGTACTGTTACAGCGTGTTCTAAATGTGTGTACTGTTACATCATGTTCTAAATGTTACAGCATGTTCTAAATGTGTGTACTACTACAGCATGTTCTAAATGTTACAGCGTGTTCTAAATGTGTGTACTACTACAGCGTGTTCTAAATGTGTGTACTGTTACAGCATGTTCTAAATGTGTGTACTGTTACAGCGTGTTCTAAATGTGTGTACTGTTACAGCATGTTCTAAATGTTACAGCATGTTCTAAATGTGTGTACTACTACAGCATGTTCTAAATGTTACAGCGTGTTCTAAATGTGTGTACTGTTACAGCATGTTCTAAATGTGTGTACTATTACAGCGTGTTCTAAATGTGTGTACTATTACAGCATGTTCTAAATGCTACAGCGTGTTCTAAATATGTGTACTGTTACAGCGTGTTCTAAATGTGTGTACTATTACAGCGTGTTCTAAATGTGTGTACTATTACAGCGTGTTCTAAATGTGTGTACTGTTACAGCATGTTCTAAATGTGTGTACTGTTACAGCATGTTCTAAATGTGTGTACTACTACAGCGTGTTCTAAATGTGTGTACTGTTACAGCATGTTCTAAATGTGTGTACTATTACAGCGTGTTCTAAATGTGTGTACTACTACAGCATGTTCTAAATGTTACAGCGTGTTCTAAATGTGTGTACTGTTACAGCATGTTCTAAATGTGTGTACTGTTACAGCGTGTTCTAAATGTGTGTACTATTACAGCATGTTCTAAATGTTACAGCATGTTCTAAATGTGTGTACAGCTACAGCGTGTTCTAAATGTGTGTACTGTTACAGCATGTTCTAAATGTTACAGCGTGTTCTAATTGTGTGTACTGTTACAGTGTGTTCTAAATGTGTGTACTATTACAGCATGTTCTAAATGTTACAGCATGTTCTAATTGTGTGTTCTAAATGTGTGTACTGTTACAGCGTGTTCTAAATGTATGTACTATTACAGCGTGTTCTAAATGTTACAGCGTGTTCTAAATGTGTGTACTATTACAGCGTGTTCTAAATGTGTGTACTATTACAACGTGTTCTAAATGTGTGTACTACTACAGCGTGTTCTAAATGTTACAGCGTGTTCTAAATGTGTGTACTGTTACAGCGTGTTCTAAATGTGTGTACTGTTACAGCGTGTTCTAAATGTGTGTACTGTTACAGCGTGTTCTAAATGTGTGTACTGTTACAGCGTGTTCTAAATGTGTGTACTGTTACAGCGTGTTCTAAATGTGTGTACTGTTACAGCGTGTTCTAAATGTGTGTAGTGTTACAGCGTGTTCTAAATGTGTGTACTGTTACAGCGTGTTCTAAATGTGTGTACTGTTACAGCGTGTTCTAAATGTGTGTACTGTTACAGCATGTTCTAAATGTGTGTACTGTTACAGCGTGTTCTAAATGTGTGTACTGTTACAGCATGTTCTAAATGTGTGTACTGTTACAGCATGTTCTAAATGTGTGTACTGTTACAGCATGTTCTAAATGTGTGTACTATTACAGCGTGTTCTAAATGTGTGTACTACTACAGCATGTTCTAAATGTTACAGCGTGTTCTAAATGTGTGTAGTGTTACAGCGTGTTCCAAATGTATGTACTGATACAGCGTGTTCTAAATGTGTGTACTGTTACAGCGTGTTCTAAATGTGTGTACTGTTACAGCGTGTTCTAAATGTGTGTAGTGTTACAGCGTGTTCCAAATGTATGTACTGATACAGCGTGTTCTAAATGTTACAGCGTGTTCTAAATGTGTGTACTGTTACATTGTATTCTTAATGTGTGTACTGTTACAGTGTGTTCTAAATGTGTGTACTACTACAGCATGTTCTAAATGTGTGTACTGTTACAGCGTGGTCTAAATGTGTGTACTGTTACAGCATGCTCTAAATGTGTGTACTGTTACAGCGTGTTCTAAATGTGTGTACTGTTAGTGTGTCCTAAATGTGTGTACTGCTACAGCGTGTTCTAAATGTGTGTACTACTACATTGTGTTCTAAATGTGTGTAATACTGCAGCGTGTTCTGAATGTGTGTACTGCTACAGCGTGTTCTAAATGTGTGTACTGCTACAGTTTGTTCTAAATGTGTGTACTGTTACAGCGTGTTCTAAATGTGTGTCCTATTATAGCGTGTTCTAAATGTGTGTACTGTTACAGCGTGTTCTAAATGTGTGTACTGTTACAGCATGGTCTAAATGTGTGTACTGTTACAGCATGCTCTAAATGTGTGTACTGTTACAATGTGTTCTAAATGTGTGTACTGTTACAGTGTGTTCTAAATGTGTGTACTGTTACAGCGTGTTCTAAATGTGTGTACTGTTACAGCATGTTCTAAATGTGTGTACTATTACAGCATGTTCTAAATGTTACAGCGTGTTCTAAATGTGTGTACTGTTACAGCATGTTCTAAATGTGTGTACTGTTACAGCGTGTTCTAAATGTGTGTACTATTACAGCATGTTCTAAATGTTACAGCGTGTTCTAAATGTGTGTACTGTTACAGCGTGTTCTAAATGTGTGTACTACTACAGCATGTTCTAAATGTGTGTACTACTACAGCATGTTCTAAATGTGTGTACTACTACAGCATGTTCTAAATGTTACAGCATGTTCTAAATGTGTGTACTACTACAGCATGTTCTAAATGTTACAGCGTGTTCTAAATGTGTGTACTGTTACAGCGTGTTCTAAATGTGTGTAATGTTACAGCATGTTCTAAATGTTACAGCATGTTCTAAATGTGTGTACTACTACAGCATGTTCTAAATGTTACAGCGTGTTCTAAATGTGTGTACTACTACAGCGTGTTCTAAATGTGTGTACTGTTACAGCATGTTCTAAATGTGTGTACTGTTACAGCGTGTTCTAAATGTGTGTACTGTTACAGCATGTTCTAAATGTTACAGCATGTTCTAAATGTGTGTACTACTACAGCATGTTCTAAATGTTACAGCGTGTTCTAAATGTGTGTACTACTACAGCGTGTTCTAAATGTGTGTACTGTTACAGCATGTTCTAAATGTGTGTACTATTACAGCGTGTTCTAAATGTGTGTACTATTACAGCATGTTCTAAATGCTACAGCGTGTTCTAAATATGTGTACTGTTACAGCGTGTTCTAAATGTGTGTACTATTACAGCGTGTTCTAAATGTGTGTACTATTACAGCGTGTTCTAAATGTGTGTACTGTTACAGCATGTTCTAAATGTGTGTACTGTTACAGCATGTTCTAAATGTGTGTACTACTACAGCGTGTTCTAAATGTGTGTACTACTACAGCGTGTTCTAAATGTGTGTACTGTTACAGCATGTTCTAAATGTGTGTACTGTTACAGCATGTTCTAAATGTGTGTACTATTACAGCGTGTTCTAAATGTGTGTACTACTACAGCATGTTCTAAATGTTACAGCGTGTTCTAAATGTGTGTACTGTTACAGCATGTTCTAAATGTGTGTACTGTTACAGCGTGTTCTAAATGTGTGTACTATTACAGCATGTTCTAAATGTTACAGCATGTTCTAAATGTGTGTACAGCTACAGCGTGGTCTAAATGTGTGTACTGTTACAGCATGTTCTAAATGTTACAGCGTGTTCTAATTGTGTGTACTGTTACAGTGTGTTCTAAATGTGTGTACTATTACAGCATGTTCTAAATGTTACAGCATGTTCTAATTGTGTGTACTGTTACAGCGTGTTCTAAATGTGTGTACTGTTACAGCGTGTTCTAAATGTATGTACTATTACAGCGTGTTCTAAATGTTACAGCGTGTTCTAAATGTGTGTACTATTACAGCGTGTTCTAAATGTGTGTACTATTACAACGTGTTCTAAATGTGTGTACTGTTACAGCGTGTTCTAAATGTGTGTACTGTTACAGTGTGTTCTAAATGTGTGTACTATTACAGCATGTTCTAAATGTGTGTACTATTACAGCGTGTTCTAAATGTGTGTACTATTACAGCATGTTCTAAATGCTACAGCGTGTTCTAAATGTGTGTACTGTTACAGCGTGTTCTAAATGTGTGTACTATTACAGCGTGTTCTAAATGTGTGTACTATTACAGCGTGTTCTAAATGTGTGTACTGTTACAGCATGTTCTAAATGTGTGTACTGTTACAGCATGTTCTAAATGTGTGTACTACTACAGCGTGTTCTAAATGTGTGTACTACTACAGCGTGTTCTAAATGTGTGTACTGTTACAGCATGTTCTAAATGTGTGTACTATTACAGCGTGTTCTAAATGTGTGTACTACTACAGCATGTTCTAAATGTTACAGCTGTTCTAAATGTGTGTACTGTTACAGCATGTTCTAAATGTGCGTACTGTTACAGCGTGTTCTAAATGTGTGTACTATTACAGCATGTTCTAAATGTTACCACATGTTCTAAATGTGTGTACAGCTACAGCGTGTTCTAAATGTGTGTACTGTTACAGCATGTTCTAAATGTTACAGCGTGTTCTAATTGTGTGTACTGTTACAGCGTGTTCTAAATGTGTGTACTGTTACAGCGTGTTCTAAATGTGTGTACTGTTACAGCATGTTCTAAATGTGTGTACTGTTACAGCATGTTCTAAATGTGTGTACTGTTACAGCGTGTTCTAAATGTGTGTACTGTTACAGCGTGTTCTAAATGTGTGTACTGTTACAGCATGTTCTAAATGTTACAGAGTGTTCTAAATGTGTGTACTGTTACAGCATGTTCTAAATGTTACAGCGTGTTCTAATTGTGTGTACTGTTACAGCATGTTCTAAATGTTACAGCGTGTTCTAATTGTGTGTACTGTTACAGCATGTTCTAAATGTGTGTACTGTTACAGCGTGTTCTAAATGTGTGTACTGTTACAGCGTGTTCTAAATGTGTGTACTGTTACAGCATGTTCTAAATGTTACAGAGTGTTCTAAATGTGTGTACTGTTACAGCGTGTTCTAAATGTTACAGCGTGTTCTAAATGTGTGTACTGTTACAGCGTGTTCTAAATGTGTGTACTGTTACAGCATGTTCTAAATGTGTGTACTGTTACAGCATGTTCTAAATGTTACAGCGTGTTCTAAATGTGTGTACTGTTACAGCGTGTTCTAAATGTTACAGAGTGTTCTAAATGTGTGTACTGTTACAGCGTGTTCTAAATGTGTGTACTGTTACAGCATGTTCTAAATGTTACAGAGTGTTCTAAATGTGTGTACTGTTACAGCGTGTTCTAAATGTGTGTACTGTTACAGCATGTTCTAAATGTTACAGAGTGTTCTAAATGTGTGTACTGTTACAGCATGTTCTAAATTCTACAGCGTGTTCTAAATGTGTGTACTGTTACATTATGTTCTAAATGTGTGTACTATTACAGCATGTTCTAAATGTTACAGCGTGTTCTAAATGTGTGTACTGTTACAGCGTGTTCTAAATGTGTGTACTGTTACAGCATGTTCTAAATGTGTGTACTGTTACAGCATGTTCTAAATGTGTGTACTGTTACAGCGTGTTCTAAATGTGTGTACTGTTACAGCGTGTTCTAAATGTGTGTACTATTACAGCATTTTCTAAATGTTACAGCATGTTCTAAATGTGTGTACTACTACAGCATGTTCTAAATGTTACAGCGTGTTCTAAATGTGTGTACTGTTACAGCGTGTTCTAAATGTGTGTTCTGTTACAGCTTGTTCTAAATGTGTGTACTGTTACAGCATGTTCTAAATCTGTGTACTACTACAGCATGTTCTAAATGTTACAGCATGTTCTAAATGTGTGTACTGTTACAGCATGTTCTAAATGTGTGTACTGTTACAGCGTGTTCTAAATGTGTGTACTGTTACAGCGTGTTCTAAATGTGTGTACTATTACAGCATGTTCTAAATGTGTGTACTATTACAGCGTGTTCTAAATGTGTGTACTATTACAGCGTGTTCTAAATGTGTGTACTATTACAGCGTGTTCTAAATGTGTGTACTGTTACAGCGTGTTCTAAATGTGTGTACTATTACAGCGTGTTCTAAATGTGTGTACTATTACAGCGTGTTCTAAATGTGTGTACTGTTACAGCATGTTCTAAATGTTTGTACTGTTACAGCGTGTTCTAAATGCTACAGCGTGTTCTAAATGTGTGTACTATTACAGCATGTTTTAAATGTTTGTACTGTTACAGCATGTTCTAAAGGGTACAGTGTGTTCTAAATATGTGTACTGTTACAGCGTGTTCTAAATGTGTGTACTATTACAGCGTGTTCTAAATGTGTGTACTGTTACAGTGTGTTCTAAATATGTGTACTGTTCCAGCGTGTTCTAAATGTGTGTACTATTACAGCGTGTTCTAAATGTTACAGCGTGTTCTAAATGTGTGTACTATTACAGCGTGTTCTAAATGTGTGTACTGTTACAGCATGTTCCAAATGTTTGTACTGTTAGTGTGTTCTAAATGTTACAGTGTTCTAAATATGTGTACTGTTCCAGCGTGTTCTAAATGTGTGTACTATTACAGCGTGTTCTAAATGTTACAGCGTGTTCTAAATGTGTGTACTGTTACAGCGTGTTCTAAATGTGTGTACTGTTACAGCGTGTTCTAAATGTGTGTACTATTACAGCATGTTCTAAATGTGTGTACTGTTACAGCGTGTTCTAAATGTGTGTACTGTTACAGCGTGTTCTAAATGTGTGTACTATTACAGCATGTTCTAAATGTTTGTACTGTTACAGCGTGTTCTAAATGTGTGTACTGTTACAGTGTGTTCTAAATGTGTGTACTGTTCCAGCATGTTCTAAATGCTACAGCGTGTTCTAAATGTGTGTACTGTTACAGCGTGTTCTAAATGTGTGTACTATTACAGTGTGTTCTAAATGTGTGTACTATTACAGCGTGTTCTAAATGTGTGTACTGTTACAGCGTGTTCTAAATGTGTGTACTGTTACAGCGTGTTCTAAATGCTACAGCGTGTTCTAAATGTGTGTCCTATTACAGCGTGTTCTAAATGTGTGTACTATTACAGCGTGTTCTAAATGTGTGTACTATTACAGCGTGTTCTAAATGTGTGTACTGTTACAGCGTGTTCTAAATGTGTGTACTGTTACAGCGTGTTCTAAATGTGTGTACTGTTACAGCGTGTTCTAAATGTGTGTACTATTACAGCATGTTTTAAATGTTTGTACTGTTACAGCATGTTCTAAATGCTACAGCGTGTTCTAAATGTGTGTACTATTACAGCGTGTTCTAAATGTGTGTACTATTACAGCGTGTTCTAAATGTGTGTACTGTTACAGCGTGTTCTAAATGTGTGTACTATTACAGCGTGTTCTAAATGTGTGTACTATTACAGCGTGTTCTAAATGTGTGTACTGTTACAGCGTGTTCTAAATGCTACAGCGTGTTCTAAATGTGTGTACTATTACAGCATGTTTTAAATGTTTGTACTGTTACAGCATGTTCTAAAGGGTACAGTGTGTTCTAAATATGTGTACTGTTACAGCGTGTTCTAAATGTGTGTACTATTACAGCGTGTTCTAAATGTGTGTACTGTTACAGCATGTTCTAAATGTTTGTACTGTTACAGTGTGTTCTAAATATGTGTACTGTTCCAGCGTGTTCTAAATGTGTGTACTATTACAGCGTGTTCTAAATGTTACAGCGTGTTCTAAATGTGTGTACTATTACAGCGTGTTCTAAATGTGTGTACTGTTACAGCATGTTCCAAATGTTTGTACTGTTACAGTGTGTTCTAAATGTTACAGTGTTCTAAATATGTGTACTGTTCCAGCGTGTTCTAAATGTGTGTACTATTACAGCGTGTTCTAAATGTTACAGCGTGTTCTAAATGTGTGTACTGTTACAGCGTGTTCTAAATGTGTGTACTGTTACAGCGTGTTCTAAATGTGTGTACTATTACAGCATGTTCTAAATGTGTGTACTGTTACAGCGTGTTCTAAATGTGTGTACTGTTACAGCGTGTTCTAAATGTGTGTACTATTACAGCATGTTCTAAATGTTTGTACTGTTACAGCGTGTTCTAAATGTGTGTACTGTTACAGTGTGTTCTAAATGTGTGTACTGTTCCAGCATGTTCTAAATGCTACAGCGTGTTCTAAATGTGTGTACTGTTACAGCGTGTTCTAAATGTGTGTACTATTACAGTGTGTTCTAAATGTGTGTACTATTACAGCGTGTTCTAAATGTGTGTACTGTTACAGCGTGTTCTAAATGTGTGTACTGTTACAGCGTGTTCTAAATGCTACAGCGTGTTCTAAATGTGTGTCCTATTACAGCGTGTTCTAAATGTGTGTACTATTACAGCGTGTTCTAAATGTGTGTACTATTACAGCGTGTTCTAAATGTGTGTACTGTTACAGCGTGTTCTAAATGTGTGTACTGTTACAGCGTGTTCTAAATGTGTGTACTGTTACAGCGTGTTCTAAATGTGTGTACTATTACAGCATGTTTTAAATGTTTGTACTGTTACAGCATGTTCTAAATGCTACAGCGTGTTCTAAATGTGTGTACTATTACAGCGTGTTCTAAATGTGTGTACTATTACAGCGTGTTCTAAATGTGTGTACTGTTACAGCGTGTTCTAAATGTGTGTACTATTACAGCGTGTTCTAAATGTGTGTACTATTACAGCGTGTTCTAAATGTGTGTACTGTTACAGCGTGTTCTAAATGCTACAGCGTGTTCTAAATGTGTGTACTATTACAGCATGTTTTAAATGTTTGTACTGTTACAGCATGTTCTAAAGGGTACAGTGTGTTCTAAATATGTGTACTGTTACAGCGTGTTCTAAATGTGTGTACTATTACAGCGTGTTCTAAATGTGTGTACTGTTACAGCATGTTCTAAATGTTTGTACTGTTACAGTGTGTTCTAAATATGTGTACTGTTCCAGCGTGTTCTAAATGTGTGTACTATTACAGCGTGTTCTAAATGTTACAGCGTGTTCTAAATGTGTGTACTATTACAGCGTGTTCTAAATGTGTGTACTGTTACAGCATGTTCCAAATGTTTGTACTGTTACAGTGTGTTCTAAATGTTACAGTGTTCTAAATATGTGTACTGTTCCAGCGTGTTCTAAATGTGTGTACTATTACAGCGTGTTCTAAATGTTACAGCGTGTTCTAAATGTGTGTACTGTTACAGCGTGTTCTAAATGTGTGTACTGTTACAGCGTGTTCTAAATGTGTGTACTATTACAGCATGTTCTAAATGTGTGTACTGTTACAGCGTGTTCTAAATGTGTGTACTGTTACAGCGTGTTCTAAATGTGTGTACTATTACAGCATGTTCTAAATGTTTGTACTGTTACAGCGTGTTCTAAATGTGTGTACTGTTACAGTGTGTTCTAAATGTGTGTACTGTTACAGCATGTTCTAAATGCTACAGCGTGTTCTAAATGTGTGTACTGTTACAGCGTGTTCTAAATGTGTGTACTATTACAGCGTGTTCTAAATGTGTGTACTATTACAGCGTGTTCTAAATGTGTGTACTATTACAGCGTGTTCTAAATGTGTGTACTGTTACAGCGTGTTCTAAATGTGTGTACTATTACAGCATGTTTTAAATGTTTGTACTGTTACAGCATGTTCTAAATGCTACAGCGTGTTCTAAATGTGTGTACTATTACAGCGTGTTCTAAATGTGTGTACTATTACAGCGTGTTCTAAATGTGTGTACTATTACAGCGTGTTCTAAATGTGTGTACTATTACAGCATGTTCTAAATGTTACAGCATGTTCTAAATGTGTGTACTGTTACAGTGTGTTCTAAATGTTAGTGTTTTCTAAATGTGTGTACTATTACAGCATGTTCTAAATGTTACATCATGTTCTAAATGTGTGTACTGTTACAGTGTGTTCTAAATGTTACAGTGTGTTCTAAATGTGTGTACTGTTACAGCGTGTTCTAAATGTGTGTACTATTACAGCGTGTTCTAAATGTGTGTACTATTACAGCATGTTCTAAATGTTACAGCATGTTCTAAATGTGTGTACTGTTACAGTGTGTTCTAAATGTGTGTACTATTACAGCGTGTTCTAAATGTGTGTACTATTACAGTGTGTTCTAAATGTGTTTACTATTACAGCGTGTTCTAAATGTGTGTACTATTACAGCGTGTTCTAAATGTGTGTACTATTACAGTGTGTTCTAAATGTGTGTACTATTACAGTGTGTTCTAAATGTGTGTACTGTTACAGTGTGTTCTAAATGTGTGTACTATTACAGCGTGTTCTAAATGTGTGTACTATTACAGCATGTTCTAAATGTTACAGCATGTTCTAAATGTGTGTACTATTACAGCATGTTCTAAATGTTACAGCATGTTCTAAATGTGTGTACTGTTACAGTGTGTTCTAAATGTTACAGCGTGTTCTAATTGTGTGTACTGTTACAGCATGTTCTAAATGTTACAGCGTGTTCTAATTGTGTGTACTGTTACAGCGTGTTCTAAATGTGTGTACTGTTACAGCGTGTTCTAAATGTGTGTACTGTTACAGCATGTTCTAAATGTTACAGAGTGTTCTAAATGTGTGTACTGTTACAGCGTGTTCTAAATGTGTGTACTGTTACAGCATGTTCTCAATGTGTGTACTGTTACAGCATGTTCTAAATGTTACAGAGTGTTCTAAATGTGTGTACTGTTACAGCGTGTTCTAAATGCTACAGCGTGTTCTAAATGTGTGTACTGTTACAGCGTGTTCTAAATGTGTGTACTGTTACAGAGTGTTCTAAATGTGTGTACTGTTACAGCGTGTTCTAAATGTGTGTACTGTTACAGCGTGTTCTAAATGTGTGTACTGTTACAGCGTGTTCTAAATGTGTGTACTGTTACAGCATGTTCTAAATGTTACAGAGTGTTCTAAATGTGTGTACTGTTACAGCATGTTCTAAATTCTACAGCGTGTTCTAAATGTGTGTACTGTTACATTATGTTCTAAATGTGTGTACTATTACAGCATGTTCTAAATGTTACAGCGTGTTCTAAATGTGTGTACTGTTACAGCGTGTTCTAAATGTGTGTACTGTTACAGCGTGTTCTAAATGTGTGTACTGTTACAGCGTGTTCTAAATGTGTGTACTATTACAGCATTTTCTAAATGTTACAGCATGTTCTAAATGTGTGTACTACTACAGCATGTTCTAAATGTTACAGCGTGTTCTAAATGTGTGTACTGTTACAGCGTGTTCTAAATGTGTGTTCTGTTACAGCTTGTTCTAAATGTGTGTACTGTTACAGCATGTTCTAAATCTGTGTACTACTACAGCATGTTCTAAATGTTACAGCATGTTCTAAATGTGTGTACTGTTACAGCATGTTCTAAATGTGTGTACTGTTACAGCGTGTTCTAAATGTGTGTACTGTTACAGCGTGTTCTAAATGTCTGTACTGTTACAGCGTGTTCTAAATGTGTGTACTATTACAGCGTGTTCTAAATGTGTGTACTATTACAGCGTGTTCTAAATGTGTGTACTGTTACAGCGTGTTCTAAATGTGTGTACTATTACAGCGTGTTCTAAATGTGTGTACTATTACATCGTGTTCTAAATGTGTGTACTTTTACAGCATGTTCTAAATGTTTGTACTGTTACAGCGTGTTCTAAATGCTACAGCGTGTTCTAAATGTGTGTACTATTACAGCATGTTTTAAATGTTTGTACTGTTACAGCATGTTCTAAAGGGTACAGTGTGTTCTAAATATGTGTACTGTTACAGCGTGTTCTAAATGTGTGTACTATTACAGCGTGTTCTAAATGTGTGTACTGTTACAGCATGTTCTAAATGTTTGTACTGTTACAGTGTGTTCTAAATATGTGTACTGTTCCAGCGTGTTCTAAATGTGTGTACTATTACAGCGTGTTCTAAATGTTACAGCGTGTTCTAAATGTGTGTATTATTACAGCGTGTTCTAAATGTGTGTACTGTTACAGCATGTTCTAAATGTTTGTACTGTTACAGTGTGTTCTAAATGTTACAGTGTTCTAAATATGTGTACTGTTCCATCGTGTTCTAAATGTGTGTACTATTACAGCGTGTTCTAAATGTTACAGCGTGTTCTAAATGTGTGTACTGTTACAGCGTGTTCTAAATGTGTGTACTGTTACAGCGTGTTCTAAATGTGTGTACTATTACAGCATGTTCTAAATGTGTGTACTGTTACAGCGTGTTCTAAATGTGTGTACTGTTACAGCGTGTTCTAAATGTGTGTACTATTACAGCATGTTCTAAATGTTTGTACTGTTACAGCGTGTTCTAAATGTGTGTACTGTTACAGTGTGTTCTAAATGTGTGTACTGTTACAGCATGTTCTAAATGCTACAGCGTGTTCTAAATGTGTGTACTGTTACAGCGTGTTCTAAATGTGTGTACTATTACAGCGTGTTCTAAATGTGTGTACTATTACAGCGTGTTCTAAATGTGTGTACTGTTACAGCGTGTTCTAAATGCTACAGCGTGTTCTAAATGTGTGTACTATTACAGCGTGTTCTAAATGTGTGTACTATTACAGCGTGTTCTAAATGTGTGTACTGTTACAGCGTGTTCTAAATGTGTGTACTGTTACAGCGTGTTCTAAATGTGTGTACTATTACAGCGTGTTCTAAATGTGTGTACTATTACAGCATGTTTTAAATGTTTGTACTGTTACAGCATGTTCTAAATGCTACAGCGTGTTCTAAATGTGTGTACTATTACAGCGTGTTCTAAATGTGTGTACTATTACAGCGTGTTCTAAATATGTGTACTATTACAGCGTGTTCTAAATGTGTGTACTATTACAGCATGTTCTAAATGTTACAGCATGTTCTAAATGTGTGTACTGTTACAGTGTGTTCTAAATGTTAGTGTTTTCTAAATGTGTGTACTATTACAGCATGTTCTAAATGTTACAGCATGTTCTAAATGTGTGTACTGTTACAGTGTGTTCTAAATGTTACAGTGGGTTCTAAATGTGTGTACTCTTACAGCGTGTTCTAAATGTGTGTACTATTACAGCGTGTTCTAAATGTGTGTACTATTACAGTGTGTTCTAAATGTGTTTACTATTACAGCGTGTTCTAAATGTGTGTACTATTACAGCGTGTTCTAAATGTGTGTACTGTTACATTATGTTCTAAATGTGTGTACTATTACAGTGTGTTCTAAATGTGTGTACTATTACAGTGTGTTCTAAATGTGTGTACTGTTACAGTGTGTTCTAAATGTGTGTACTATTACAGCGTGTTCTAAATGTGTGTACTATTACAGCATGTTCTAAATGTTACAGCGTGTTCTAAATGTGTGTACTGTTACAGTGTGTTCTAAATGTTACAGTGTGTTCTAAATGTGTGTACTGTTACAGTGTGTTCTAAATGTGTGTACTATTACAGCGTGTTCTAAATGTGTGTACTATTACAGCATGTTCTAAATGTTACAGCATGTTCTAAATGTGTGTACTATTACAGCATGTTCTAAATGTTACAGCATGTTCTAAATGTGTGTACTGTTACAGTGTGTTCTAAATGTTACAGTGTGGTCTAAATGTGTGTACTATTACAGCATGTTTTAAATGTGTGTACTGTTACAGCGTGTTCTAAATGTGTGTACTATTACTGCGTGTTCTAAATGTGTGTACTGTTACAGCGTGTTCTAAATGTGTGTACTACTACAGCATGTTCTAAATGTTTGTACTGCTACAGCGTGTTCTAAATGTGTGTACTATTACAGCGTGTTCTAAATGTGTGTACTATTACAGTGTGTTCTAAATGTGTGTACTGTTACAGCATGTTCTAAATGTTTGTACTGTTACAGCGTGTTCTAAATGTTTGTACTATTACAGCGTGTTCTTAATGTGTGTACTGTTACAGCGTGTTCTAAATGCTACAGTGTGTACTAAATGTGTGTACTATTACAGCATGTTTTAAATGTTTGTACTGTTACAGCGTTTTCTAAATGCTACAGTGTGTACTAAATGTGTGTACTATTACAGCATGTTTTAAATGTGCGTGTACTGTTACAGCGTCTACTAAATATGTGTGTACTGTGTCTTTCCCAGAGTTCCATGTTGGGGAACGGTCTGGTGCTTCAGAATCTATTGCACATGCAGTTGGCCCAGCAGCAGCTCCTGCATATCAAAGACAAGCACATCAGCAATGTGAGGCATGCCAACACGTGTGTGTGTGTGTGTGTGTGTGTGTGTGTGTGTGTGTGTGTGTGTGTGTGTGTGTGTGTGTGTGTTTTTCCTATCCTTGTGGGGACCAGAAGTCCTCACAAGGACGGTAAAACAAGGAAAATATATTTCGCCGGGCCCCACAAGGAAAAATGCTTTTTTCGGCTTAGGGGCTAGGTTTAGAGTTGGGGTTAGAATTACGGTTTGGAGTTAGGGTTAGGATTAATAAGAATTAAGATTAGGGTTAGGTTTAGGGTTAGGGGTTCGAGAAAATAGGATTTTGAATAGGAATCAATTGTTTGATCCCCACAAGGATAGTAAAACAAACGTGTGTGCTTGAGCCTGTGTGTGTTGGGTTTTCGGTTGGCTGCTTCTGTCAGTCATTCCTAATGAAATATAACAACATTAGGAAAGCTCTACTCTGCACAGCTAATGGGTTCTCTTTATTGCCCGAATGGTCATGTCAGGTATAGCAATATAAATAATAATTATAATACTCTGGATGTCTGCGTATTTCATGTAGTTTTAAAAGGACAGACTTGAGAGAGAGAGGGAAAAGAGAGAAGAGAGATAGTGTGTGTGTGTGCTCTGTTAGCTCCATCTATCCTGCTGTACATGTAGTACTGCTCTCAGTGCATGTGGAGTGGAGACACGCTAAGTTGAGTTGTGAGATCATTATCCATTTCTGCATTAGTCTCACAACCCTTTTCTTAGCCTTTCCTCTACTTCTCTCCTCCCACAATCCCTTTCTCTCTTGCTCTCTTCACTCTCAATGTATCGCCTTTTGCCTCTCCTCTCACTATCATTCATCTCTTATTCACCTCCTTTCTCCTCCCCTCTCCCTTTGTATTTCCTCCCCTCTCCCTCCCTCTCTCTATTTCCTCTCCTCTTCCTCCTCTCTTTCTTCCCCTCCCTAGGTATCTAGTCTGTTGGGTGACCCCTCTCGTCTACTCCTACAGAAAGTCCTTGGTCTCAGACCCCCAGCCCCCATGGCCCTGGGACAGGGTCTGCTGGGTGACTCCCCCACTGGTGAGTGCCCTGGGCTCGGTACGCATAGCCCTATAGCCCCCTTAGCACCACCTAGCCTGGACGTTCGGCCTCTCTCTCTAACTGTTCTTCTCAGACAGACCAACCACATTTGCAATTCAAATCTTCCAAATGAGAATGTCACTATTTATGCAAATGTATTGAAATCTCTGTGGTTGTGATCCATTTATCTATGTTTGCTCGTGTTTGTTTGCTAGCATTGTTTTGTTTGCTGCAGGCCCGTAAGGGCTGAGGCTGCTCTGGGCTATGCAGGTCATTCATCACAGGGATATTAACAGTTGGAATGAATGTAGTCTGGGTGTTCCAGGATGAAACAGAGAAACAGAGTAGTGTTCCGTGCTGTGCTGCAGTGCTACTGGTAAATAGATAATAACGTATGAGGTGTTCCATTCAGAAATGTCATAACCTGAGTTAATGTAATCTTTACTTTCTCCTGGGTAGTAAAGATAAAATAATGGTATTTTAGTTTTGCAAATATGGCGCTGTATACTGTATTATAAACCGGGTGGTTCGAGCCCTGAATGCTGATATGCTGAAAGACATGGTATGAAAGACCACGGGTGTGACAAAAAGTTACTTTTTACTCTTCTAATTACGTTGGTAGTAAAGAACAAGGAGGCTGTCACACTGTTAAAACTCCCAATAGTTCTTTACTAGTAGTCTTTATTAGCCCACGCAAACTTTTTTAATTACGTTGGTAACCAGTTTATAACAGCAGTAAGGCACCTCGGGAGTTTGTGGTATATGGCCAATATACCACGGCTAAGTGCTGTATCCAGAACAGCCCTTAGCCATGGTATATTGGCCATATACTACACGTCATCGGGCCTTATTGCTTAATTAACAGTGTGCTTGATAGTATAGTTAGGATACACCTAATCTCTTTAAAGCCTATAGCTTGAGCATAGCATATATACTATAATGTGTGCACTGCTAGCAGTGTTTATTGGTTTATTGTAGGCTAGCAGTAAGTGAGGGGACCAGTCTGACTGTAGTTTACTGTAGACTAGCAGTAAGTGAGGGGACCAGTCTAAGTGTAGTTTACTGTAGGCTAGTAGTAAGTAGGGGATCAGTCTGTGACTGTAGTTTATTGTAGGCTAGCAGTAAGTGAGGGGACCAGTCTGACTGTAGTTTACTGTAGGCTAGCAGTAAGTGAGGGGACCAGTCTGTGACTGTAGTTTACTGTAGACTAGCAGTAAGTGAGGGGACCAGTCTGTGGCTGTAGTTTACTGTAGACTAGCAGTAAGTGAGGGGACCAGTCTGACTGTAGTTTACTGTAGGCTAGCAGTAAGTGTGGGGACCAGTCTGTGGCTGTAGTTTACTGTAGACTAGCAGTAATTAGGGGACCAGTCTGTTGCTGTAGTTTACTGTAGACTAGCAGTAAGTAGGGGTCCAGTCTGTGGCTGTAGTTTACTGTAGACTAGCAGTAAGTAGGGGACCAGTCTGTGGCTGTAGTTTACTGTAGACTAGCAGTAAGTGAGGGGACCAGTCTGTGGCTGTAGTTTACTGTAGACTAGCAGTAAGTAGGGGACCAGTCTGTGGCTGTAGTTTACTGTAGACTAGCAGTAAGTAGGGGACCAGTCTGTGGCTGTAGTTTACTGTAGACTAGCAGTAAGTAGGGGACCAGTCTGTGGCTGTAGTTTACTGTAGGCTAGCAGTAAGTGAGGGGACCAGTCTGACTGTAGTTTACTGTAGTCTAGCAGTAAGTGAGGGGACCAGTCTGACTGTAGTTTACTGTAGGCTAGCAGTAAGTAGGGGACCAGTCTGTGACTGTAGTTTACTGTAGGCTAGCAGTAAGTGAGGGGACCAGTCTGACTGTAGTTTACTGTAGGCTAGCAGTAAGTGAGGGGACCAGTCTGTGACTGTAGTTTACTGTTGGGGACCAGTCTGTGACTGTAATTTACTGTAGGCTAACAGTAAGTGGGGGGACCAGTCTGTAGCTGTAGTTTACTGTAGGCTAGCAGTAAGTAAGGGAACCAGTCTGTGACTGTAGTTTACTGTAGGCTAGCAGTAAGTAGGGGACCAGTCTGACTGTAGTTTACTGTAGGCTAGCAGTAAGTGAGGGGACCAGTCTGTGACTGTAGTTTACTGTAGGCTAGCAGTAAGTGAGGGGACCCGTCTGACTGTAATTCACTGTAGGCTAGCAGTAATTAGGGGACCAGTCTGTGACTGTAGTTTACTGTAGACTAGCAGTAAGTGAGGGGACCAGTCTGACTGTAGTTTACTGTAGGCTAGCAGTAAGTGAGGGGACCAGTCTGACTGTAGTTTACTGTAGGCTAGCAGTAAGTAGGGGACCAGTCTAGCTATAGTTTACTGTAGGCTAGCAGTAAGTAGGGGACCAGTCTGTGACTGTAGTTTACTGTAGGCTAGCAGTAAGTGAGGGGACCAGTCTGATTGTAGTTTACTGTAGGCTAGCAGTAAGTGAGGGGACCAGTCTGTGACTGTAGTTTACTGTTGGGGACCAGTCTGTGACTGTAATTTACTGTAGGCTAGCAGTAAGTGAGGGGACCAGTCTGTGACTGTAGTTTACTGTAGACTAGCAGTAAGTAGGGGGCCAGTCTGTGACTGTAATTTACTGTAGGCTATCAGTAAGTGAGGGGACCAGTCTGTGACTGTAGTTTATTGTAGGCTATCAGTAAGTGAGGGGACCAGTCTGTGACTGTAGTTTACTGTAGACTAGCAGTAAGTAGGGGACCTGTCTGTGACTGTAGTTTACTGTAGACTAGCAGTAAGTAGGGGACCAGTATGTGACTGTAGTTTACTGTAGGCTAGCAGTAAGTAGGGGACCAGTCTGTGACTGTAGTTTACTGTAGGCTAGCAGTAAGTAGGGGACCAGTCTGTGACTGTAGTTTACTGTAGACTAGCAGTAACTCAGGGGACCAGTCTAGCTGTAGTTTACTGTAGGCTAGCAGTAAGTAGGGGACCAGTCTGTGACTGTAGTTTACTGTAGGCTAGCAGTAAGTAGGGGACCAGTCTGTGACGGTAGTTTACTGTAGACTATCAGTAAGTGAGGGGACCAGTCTGTGACTGTAGTTCACTGTAGGCTAGCAGTAAGTAGGGGACCAGTCTTTGAATGATACTAGGTCTTGTGTCTATCCTCTATCCATTCTCGCCCCCCCCCCTCTCTCTCTTTCTCTCTCTCTTGCCTCTCTCTCCCAATCCAGAGTTGGGTCAGGAGTCCCTGCCAATGTCCAGTCAGGCCTCAGTGTCGGCAGCGGGCATGATGCCCTACCTGCAGGCGCAGGCACACCTGGGAACAGCCGGGGGAGGGGAACAGAACGGGGCCTGCATCTACACCACAGCCTCTGACAGGCAACCAGCCCCTCCTGGGACCACGGTGAATGCTCAGCCCCAGGGACAGAGCTACTTCCTGGGTCCCCCACCACCCAAAGCTCAAGGGGGCCACCAGCCCGGCCTACACAGCTACAGCAGCACTGAGAGTAGCCCAGCTAGTGGAGTGAGTATAGAGCACAGACACAGCACAACAATATAACAGCACAACAACACAAGAGCACAACAATACAACAACACAACATTACAACAGCACAACAAGACAACAACACATTGGCACTGACTGAGACACCGGTAGCTCTCTTTTCTGCCAGCCAGCACTAGCTCTCCTGCCCTACCTTCTGCCTCTCGTTTCCTTGGCTGTTGGTTCCTGTCTCTCTTTTCTTCATCAGTGTGTCTCTACCTATCTACTGTATCTGTCTGTTTGTCCGTCCACCTCACCTCCTCCTTTCTCTCCTTCACTCCTTCACTCTAGAGAGAGAGATGGCCCTAGGGTTCGCTGGTTTTAGACTGTCGTCAGTCAGTCAGTCAGTCTGTCTCTGTCTCGCTCTCCTCCTCCTCTCGTTTCCTTTCTGTCTCTGTCTGTCCTCCTCTCGCTCTCCTCCTCCTCTCTCTCGCACCTTTCTGTCTCTGTCGGAGTCCTCTGACAGGTCTGATTTGTTTATGAGTTGGTGTTCTGTGGTCTAGGGCCTTTTCGCCCGATTTAGCCCTCAGAAACGCTGGCTTCTTTCACAGACAGACAGACAGACAGACAGACAGACAGACAGACAGACAGACAGACAGACAGACAGACAGACAGACAGACAGACAGACAGACAAAGAAACTGATTCCAGACCCTGAAGGGTCTGTTGCCTCAGTATTGAACTTAAATGCACCCCCCCACACACTCACTCGCGCTCTCTTTATCTGTCTGTCGCTCTCTTTATCTGTCTGTCGCTCTCTTTCTCGTCTGGCTCGTCTCTTTCTCGTCTCTCTCTCTCTCTCTCTCTCTCTCTCTCTCTCTCTCTCTCTCTCTCTCTCTCTCTCTCTCTCTCTCTGTCTCTCTGTCTCTCTGTCTCTCTGTCTCTCTGTCTCTCTGTCTCTGTGTGTGTGTGTGTGATGACATGACCTGTGTTTCATCATTAGTTTTCTCCCACTCTGGAGAGCCTCTTACAGAAGCCACAGGGTCACCATAACAGAGCCCACATAACACTATGTGTCCACCATGCAACCAGGCACTGACATCTGACCTCCACTGTGGGTGGAGTTTATGGGGAGGATAGAAAGGACCTTAAGTTACATGATAGAATAACAAGCTGAGATACACACGGCTGTATGGGGGGGGCTAGGTAGTTATATAGAGGGCTGATTGTGAGGCAAGCTGAGATACACACGGCTGTATGGGGTGGCTAGGTAGTTATATAGAGGGCTGATTGTGAGGCAAGCTGAGATACACACGGCTGTATGGGGTGGCTAGGTAGTTATATAGAGGGCTGATTGTGAGGCAAGCTGAGATACACACGGCTCTATGGGGTGGCTAGGTAGTTATATAGAGGGCTGATTGTGTGGCAAGCTGAGATACACACAGCTGTATGGGGTGGCTAGGTAGTTATATAGAGGGCTGATTGTGAGGCAAGCTGAGATACACACGGCTGTATGGGGTGGCTAGGTAGTTATATAGAGGGCTGATTGTGAGGCAAGCTGAGATACACACGGCTGTATGGGGTGGCTAGGTAGTTATATAGAGGGCTGACTGTGAGCTAGGTGGCAACACAGTCTGAAAGGGTGTACAGCATTTTGACTTGAACATCTACAGCATTGTTGAATGCATTAATGATACGTTAGTACGATGGGTTGTTCATGATTTGGGTAATTACTTAGGTAACAGTGTAGTAAAGTCCAATGTTATCCATCTCTGTCTGTCTCCAGGCTCCCAGCAGTCAGTTCTCTCTCCTGGGTGAACCCCCTAAAGAGATGAAGCTACCCTCCAATCCATACCTGAATCTAGCTAGTGTGTTACCTGGCATGGTGCTGCAAGGTAAAGCACACACACACACACAGATACATTCATTGTTATTGATCAGTATAAAGGACATGTCGCTCGTTTTAACATGTTTCTTATAACTTGTTGGGGCTTGTTGTTAAAAAATGACTCACATTAACTATTACAGATGATGTCCTCTTTTTCTATTGCTGTGTGTACTTGACTGTATTCTCTGTGTGGTTGTTTGGTCTGTCATGCAGCCCCGGCAGCCTGTAAAACGCAGACAGGGCAGCCTCTAGTTGGGGTGTACAGCAGTGCTATGCCCCCTGTCTCCCAACCCTCCACTTCCCAAACTCCAGCACCCTACAGCACCGATACCTCTACGGACTACAGTCACTACAGCCAGGCATACTCACAGGTAACACACACACACACATGCACACGCAGACACGCGTGTTTACGCAGGGGTGAGCACACACCCAAACTGTTCAGCTCTGCACAGTAAGTCATTATGTCTTCCGTGCTTCCTCATGGAGACAGGTTGTTTTTGCAATTACTCACAATTAATTGAGGGGGGTGTGTTGCGGTAGACAGGGTAGTGAAAAGAGAGAGAGAGGGGGGTGTGTTGCGGTAGACAGGGTAGTGAAAAGAGAGAGAGAGGGGTGTGTTGCGGTAGACAGGGTAGTGAAAAGAGAGAGAGGGGGGGTGTTGCGGTAGACAGGGTAGTGAAAAGAGAGAGAGGGGGGTGTGTTGCGGTAGACAGGGTAGTGAAAAGAGAGAGAGGGGTGTGTTGCGGTAGACAGGGTAGTGAAAAGAGAGAGAGGGGGGGTGTTGCGGTAGACAGGGTAGTGAAAAGAGAGAGAGGGGGGTGTGTTGCGGTAGACAGGGTAGTGAAAAGAGAGAGAGAGGGGGGTGTGTTGCGGTAGACAGGGTAGTGAAAAGAGAGAGAGGGGGGGTGTTGCGGTAGACAGGGTAGTGAAAAGAGAGAGAGGGGGGTGTGTTGCGGTAGACAGGGTAGTGAAAAGAGAGAGAGAGGGGGGTGTGTTGTGGTAGACAGGGTAGTGAAAAGAGAGAGAGAGGGGTGTGTTGCGGTAGACAGGGTAGTGAAAAGAGAGAGAGGGGGGGGTGTTGCGGTAGACAGGGTAGTGAAAAGAGAGAGAGAGGGGGGTGTGTTGCGGTAGACAGGGTAGTGAAAAGAGAGAGAGAGGGGGGTGTGTTGCGGTAGACAGGGTAGTGAAAAGAGAGAGAGGGGGGTGTGTTGCGGTAGACAGGGTAGTGAAAAGAGAGAGAGAGGGGGGGTGTTGCGGTAGACAGGGTAGTGAAAAGAGAGAGAGAGGGGGGTGTGTTGCGGTAGACAGGGTAGTGAAAAGAGAGAGAGTGGGGTGTGTTGCGGTAGACAGGGTAGTGAAAAGAGAGAGAGAGGGGGGGGTGTTGCGGTAGACAGGGTAGTGAAAAGAGAGAGAGAGTGGGGTGTGTTGCGGTAGACAGGGTAGTGAAAAGAGAGAGAGGGGGGGGTGTTGCGGTAGACAGGGTAGTGAAAAGAGAGAGAGAGGGGGGGGTGTTGCGGTAGACAGGGTAGTGAAAAGAGAGAGAGAGGGGTGTGTTGCGGTAGACAGGGTAGTGAAAAGAGAGAGAGTGGGGTGTGTTGCGGTAGACAGGGTAGTGAAAAGAGAGAGAGAGGGGGGGGTGTTGCGGTAGACAGGGTAGTGAAAAGAGAGAGAGAGGGGGGGGTGTTGCGGTAGACAGGGTAGTGAAAAGAGAGAGAGAGGGGGGGGTGTTGCGGTAGACAGGGTAGTGAAAAGAGAGAGAGAGGGGGGTGTGTTGCGGTAGACAGGGTAGTGAAAAGAGAGAGAGTGGGGTGTGTTGCGGTAGACAGGGTAGTGAAAAGAGAGAGAGTGGGGTGTGTTGCGGTAGACAGGGTAGTGAAAAGATAGAGAGAGGGGGGTGTGTTGCGGTAGACAGGGTAGTGAAAAGAGAGAGAGAGGGGGTGTGTTGCGGTAGACAGGGTAGTGAAAAGAGAGAGAGAGGGGGGGGTGTTGCGGTAGACAGGGTAGTGAAAAGAGAGAGAGAGGGGGGGGTGTTGCGGTAGACAGGGTAGTGAAAAGAGAGAGAGTGAGGTGTGTTGCGGTAGACAGGGTAGTGAAAAGAGAGAGAGAGGGGGGGGGTTAATGAAGAGAGGGAGAGAGAGATGGGTTAATGAAGAGAGGGAGAAAGAGATGGGTTAATGAAGAGAGGGAGAGAGAGATGGGTTAATGACGAGAGGGAGAGAGAGATGGGTTAATGAAGAGAGGGAGAGAGATGGGTTAATGAAGAGAGAAAGAGAGATGGGTTAATGAAGAGAGGGAGAGAGAGATGGGTTAATGAAGAGAGGGAGAGAGATGGGTTAATGAAGAGAGGGAGAGAGAGATGGGTTAATGAAGAGAGGGAGAGAGAGATGGGTTAATGAAGAGAGGGAGAGAGAGATGGGTTAATGAAGAGAGGGAGAGAGAGATGGGTTAATGACGAGAGGGAGAGAGATGGGTTAATGACGAGAGGGAGAGAGAGATGGATTAATGAAGAGAGGGAGAGAGAGATGGGTTAATGAAGAGAGGGTGAGAGATGGGTTAATGACGAGAGGGAGAGAGAGATGGGTTAATGACGAGAGGGAGAGAGATGGGTTAATGAAGAGAGGGAGAGAGAGATGGGTTAATGAAGAGAGGGAGAGAGATGGGTTAATGACGAGAGGGAGAGAGAGATGGGTTAATGAAGAGAGGGTGAGAGATGGGTTAATGACGAGAGGGAGAGAGAGATGGGTTAATGAAGAGAGGGAGAGAGAGATGGGTTAATGAAGAGAGGGAGAGAGAGATGGGTTAATGAGAAGAGAGTAAGAGAGATGGGTTAATGAAGAGAGGGAGAGAGAGATGGGTTAATGACGAGAGGGAGAGAGAGATGGGTTAATGACGAGAGGGAGAGAGAGACGGGTTAATGAAGAGAGGGAGAGAGAGATGGGTTAATGAAGAGAGGGAGAGAGAGATGGGTTAATGAAGAGAGGGAGAGAGAGATGGGTTAATGAAGAGAGGGAGAGAGAGATGGGTTAATGAAAAGAGGGAGAGAGAGATGGGTTAATGAAGAGAGGGAGAGAGAGATGGGTTAATGACGAGAGGGAGAGAGATGGGTTAATGACGAGAGGGAGAGAGAGATGGGTTAATGAAGAGAGGGAGAGAGATGGATTAATGACGAGAGGGAGAGAGATGGGTTAATGACGAGAGGGAGAGAGAGATGGGTTAATGAAGAGAGGGAGAGAGAGATGGGTTAATGAAGAGAGGGAGAGAGATGGGTTAATGAAGAGAGGGAGAGAGATGGGTTAATGACGAGAGGGAGAGAGAGATGGGTTAATGAAGAGAGGGAGAGAGATGGGTTAATGACGAGAGGGAGAGAGAGATGGGTTAATGAAGAGAGGGAGAGAGATGGGTTAATGAAGAGAGGGAAAGAGAGATGGGTTAATGAAGAGAGGGTGAGAGATGGGTTAATGACGAGAGGGAGAGAGAGATGGGTTAATGACGAGAGGGAGAGAGATGGGTTAATGAAGAGAGGGAGAGAGAGATGGGTTAATGAAGAGAGGGAGAGAGATGGGTTAATGACGAGAGGGAGAGAGAGATGGGTTAATGAAGAGAGGGAGAGAGATGGGTTAATGACGAGAGGGAGAGAGAGATGGGTTAATGAAGAGAGGGAGAGAGATGGGTTAATGAAGAGAGGGAAAGAGAGATGGGTTAATGAAGAGAGGGTGAGAGATGGGTTAATGACGAGAGGGAGAGAGAGATGGGTTAATGACGAGAGGGAGAGAGATGGGTTAATGAAGAGAGGGAGAGAGAGATGGGTTAATGAAGAGAGGGTGAGAGATGGGTTAATGACGAGAGGGAGAGAGAGATGGGTTAATGAAGAGAGGGTGAGAGATGGGTTAATGACGAGAGGGAGAGAGAGATGGGTTAATGACGAGAGGGAGAGAGAGATGGGTTAATGAAGAGAGGGAGAGAGAGATGGGTTAATGAAGAGAGGGAGAGAGAGATGGGTTAATGAAGAGAGGGAGAGAGATGGGTTAATGAAGAGAGGGAGAGAGAGATGGGTTAATGAAGAGAGGGAGAGAGAGATGGGTTAATGAAGAGAGGGAGAGAGATGGGTTAATGAAGAGAGGGAGAGAGAGATGGGTTAATGACGAGAGGGAGAGAGAGATGGGTTAATGAAGAGAGGGAGAGAGATGGGTTAATGAAGAGAGGGAGAGAGAGATGGGTTAATGAAGAGAGGGTGAGAGATGGGTTAATGACGAGAGGGAGAGAGAGATGGGTTAATGACGAGAGGGAGAGAGAGATGGGTTAATGAAGAGAGGGAGAGAGAGATGGGTTAATGAAGAGAGGGAGAGAGAGATGGGTTAATGAAGAGAGGGAGAGAGATGGGTTAATGAAGAGGGAGAGAGAGATGGGTTAATGAAGAGATGGAGAGAGAGATGGGTTAATGAAGAGAGGGAGAGAGAGATGGGTTAATGAAGAGAGGGAGAGAGAGATGGGTTAATGAAGAGAGGGAGAGAGAGATGGGTTAATGAAGAGAGGGAGAGAGAGATGGGTTAATGAAAAGAGGGAGAGAGAGATGGGTTAATGAAGAGAGGGAGAGAGAGATGGGTTAATGAAGAGAGGGAGAGAGATGGGTTAATGAAGAGATGGAGAGAGAGATGGGTTAATGAAGAGAGGGAGAGAGAAATGGGTTAATGAAGAGAGGGAGAGAGAGATGGGTTAATGAAAAGAGGGAGAGAGAGATGGGTTAATGAAGAGAGGGTGAGAGATGGGTTAATGACGAGAGGGAGAGAGAGATGGGTTAATGAAGAGAGGGAGAGAGAGATGGGTTAATGAAGAGAGGGAGAGAGATGGGTTAATGAAGAGAGGGAGAGAGATGGGTTAATGAAGAGAGGGAGAGAGATGGGTTAATGAAGAGAGGGAGAGAGAGATGGGTTAATGAAGAGAGGGTGAGAGATGGGTTAATGAAGAGAGGGAGAGAGAGATGGGTTAATGAAGAGAGGGAGAGAGAGATGGGTTAATGAAGAGAGGGAGAGAGAGATGGGTTAATGAAGAGAGGGAGAGAGAGATGGGTTAATGAAGAGAGGGAGAGAGAGATGGGTTAATGAAGAGAGGGAGAGAGAAATGGGTTAATGAAGAGAGGGAGAGAGAGATGGGTTAATGAAGAGAGGGAGAGAGAGATGGGTTAATGACGAGAGGGAGAGAGAGATGGGTTAATGACGAGAGGGAGAGAGAGATGGGTTAATGAAGAGAGGGAGAGAGAGATGGGTTAATGAAGAGAGGGAGAGAGAGATGGGTTAATGACGAGAGGGAGAGAGAGATGGGTTAATGACGAGAGGGAGAGAGAGATGGGTTAATGAAAAGCGGGAGAGAGGTGGGTTAAGGAAGAGATGGAGAGAGAGATGGGTTAATGAAGAGAGGGAGAGAGATGGGTTAATGAAGAGAGGGAGAGAGAGATGGGTTAATGAAGAGAGGGAGAGAGAGATGGGTTAATGAAGAGAGGGAGAGAGAGATGGGTTAATGAAAAGAGGGAGAGAGATGGGTTAATGAAGAGAGGGAGAGAGAGATGGGTTAATGAAGAGAGGGAGAGAGATGGGTTAATGAAGAGAGGGAGAGAGAGATGGGTTAATGAAGAGAGGGAGAGAGATGGGTTAATGAAGAGAGGGAGAGAGAGATGGGTTAATGAAAAGAGGGAGAGAGATGGGTTAATGAAGAGAGGGAGAGAGAGATGGGTTAATGAAAAGAGGGAGAGAGATGGGTTAATGAAGAGAGGGAGAGAGAGATGGGTTAATGAAGAGAGGGAGAGAGATGGGTTAATGAAGAGAGGGAGAGAGAGATGGGTTAATGAAAAGAGGGAGAGAGATGGGTTAATGAAGAGAGGGAGAGAGAGATGGGTTAATGAAGAGATGGAGAGAGAGATGGGTTAATGAAGAGAGGGAGAGAGATGGGTTAATGAAGAGAGGGAGAGAGATGGGTTAATGAAGAGAGGGAGAGAGAGATGGGTTAATGAAGAGATGGAGAGAGAGATGGGTTAATGAAGAGAGGGAGAGAGATGGGTTAATGACGAGAGGGAGAGAGAGATGGGTTAATGAAGAGAGGGAGAGAGAGATGGGTTAATGAAGAGAGGGAGAGAGATGGGTTAATGACGAGAGGGAGAGAGAGATGGGTTAATGAAGAGAGGGAGAGAGAGATGGGTTAATGAAGAGAGGGAGAGAGAGATGGGTTAATGAAGAGAGGGAGAGAGAGATGGGTTAATGAAAAGAGGGAGAGAGATGGGTTAATGAAGAGAGGGAGAGAGAAATGGGTTAATGAAGAGAGGGAGAGAGTTGGGTTAATGAAGAGAGGGAGAGAGAGATGGGTTAATGAAGAGAGGGAGAGAGATGGGTTAATGAAGAGAGGGAGAGAGAGATGGGTTAATGAAAAGAGGGAGAGAGATGGGTTAATGAAGAGAGGGAGAGAGAGATGGGTTAATGAAAAGAGGGAGAGAGATGGGTTAATGAAGAGAGGGAGAGAGAGATGGGTTAATGAAGAGAGGGAGAGAGATGGGTTAATGAAGAGAGGGAGAGAGAGATGGGTTAATGAAAAGAGGGAGAGAGATGGGTTAATGAAGAGAGGGAGAGAGAGATGGGTTAATGAAGAGATGGAGAGAGAGATGGGTTAATGAAGAGAGGGAGAGAGATGGGTTAATGAAGAGAGGGAGAGAGATGGGTTAATGAAGAGAGGGAGAGAGAGATGGGTTAATGAAGAGATGGAGAGAGAGATGGGTTAATGAAGAGAGGGAGAGAGATGGGTTAATGACGAGAGGGAGAGAGAGATGGGTTAATGAAGAGAGGGAGAGAGAGATGGGTTAATGAAGAGAGGGAGAGAGATGGGTTAATGACGAGAGGGAGAGAGAGATGGGTTAATGAAGAGAGGGAGAGAGAGATGGGTTAATGAAGAGAGGGAGAGAGAGATGGGTTAATGAAGAGAGGGAGAGAGAGATGGGTTAATGAAGAGAGGGAGAGAGAAATGGGTTAATGAAGAGAGGGAGAGAGATGGGTTAATGAAGAGAGGGAGAGAGATGGGTTAATGAAGAGAGGGAGAGAGAGATGGGTTAATGAAGAGAGGGAGAGAGAGATGGGTTAATGAAGAGAGGGAGAGAGAGATGGGTTAATGAAGAGAGGGAGAGAGAGATGGGTTAATGAAGAGAGGGAGAGAGATGGGTTAATGAAGAGAGGGAGAGAGAGATGGGTTAATGAAGAGAGGGAGAGAGAGATGGGTTAATGACGAGAGGGAGAGAGAAATGGGTTAATGAAGAGAGGGAGAGAGAGATGGGTTAATGAAGAGAGGGAGAGAGAGATGGGTTAATGAAGAGGGGAGAGAGAGATGGGTTAATGACGAGAGGGAGAGAGAGATGGGTTAATGAAAAGAGGGAGAGAGATGGGTTAATGAAGAGAGGGAGAGAGAGATGGGTTAATGAAGAGAGGGAGAGAGAGATGGGTTAATGAAAAGAGGGAGAGAGAGATGGGTTAATGAAGAGAGGGAGAGAGAGATGGGTTAATGAAAAGAGGGAGAGAGATGGGTTAATGAAGAGAGGGAGAGAGAGATGGGTTAATGAAAAGAGGGAGAGAGATGGGTTAATGAAGAGAGGGAGAGAGAGATGGGTTAATGACGAGAGGGAGAGAGAGATGGGTTAATGAAAAGAGGGAGAGAGATGGGTTAATGAAGAGAGGGAGAGAGAGATGGGTTAATGAAGAGAGGGAGAGAGAGATGGGTTAATGAAAAGAGGGAGAGAGAAATGGGTTAATGAAGAGAGGGAGAGAGATGGGTTAATGAAGAGGGAGAGAGAGATGAGAGAGAGGGGGTAAGGAAGAGAGGGAGAGAGAGAGGAAAGAGATGGGTAAGGGAAGAAAGGGAGAGATAAAGAGGAAAGAGATGGGCAAGGGAAGAGAGGGAGAGATGGAGAGGAAAGAGAGGACAGAGATAGAGGTGAAAGAGATGGGTAAGGGAAGAGAGGGAGAGATGGAGAGGGAAGAGAGGGAGAGATAGAGGGGAAAGAGATGGGTAAGGGAAGAGAGACAGGGAAAGATGGGAAGGAAAGAGATGGGTAAGGGAAGAGAGACAGGGAAAGATAGAGAGGAAAGAGATGGGTAAGGGAAGAGAGACAGGGAAAGATAGAGAGGAAAGAGATGGGTAAGGGAAGAGAGACAGGGAAAGATAGAGAGGAAAGAGATGGGTAAGGGAAGAGAGACAGGGAAAGATAGAGAGGAAAGAGATGGGTAAGGGAAGAGAGACAGGGAAAGATAGAGAGGAAAGAGATGGGTAAGGGAAGAGAGACAGGGAAAGATAGAGAGGAAAGAGATGGGTAAGGGAAGAGAGACAGGGAAAGATAGAGAGGAAAGAGATGGGTAAGGGAAGAGAGACAGGGAAAGATAGAGAGGAAAGAGATGGGTAAGGGAAGAGAGACAGGGAAAGATAGATAGGAAAGAGATCGGTAAGGGAAGAGAGGGTGAGAGAGAGAGGGAGAGATGGGAATGGGAAGAGAGACAGGGAAAGATAGAGAGGAAAGAGATGGGGAGGGAGAGATAGAGATGAAAGAGATTGGTAAGGGAAGAGAGGGAGAGATGGAGAGGAAAGAGATAAGGGAGAGATAGAGAGGAAATAGATGGGTAAGGGAAGAGAGCGAGAGATGGAGAGGAAAGAGTTAAGGGAGAGATAGAGAGGAAAGAGACGGGTAAGGGAAGAGAGGGAGAGAGAGAGAGGAAAGAGATGGGTAAGGGAAGAGAGGGAGAGAGAGATGGTTAAGGGAAGAGAGGGAGAGAGATGGGTAAGGTAAGAGAGAGGAAAGAGATGTGTAAGGGAAGAGAGGGAGAGAGAGAGAGAAGAGAGATGGGTAAGGGTAGAGAGGGAGAGAGAGAGAGAAGAGAGATGGATAAGGGAAGAGAGGGAGAGAGAGAGAGAAGAGAGATGGGTAAGGGTAGAGAGGGAGAGAGAGATGGTTAAGGGAAAAGAGGGAGAGAGATGGGTAAGGTAAGAGAGAGGAAAGAGATGAGTAAGGGAAGAGAGGGTGAGATAGGGAGGAAATAGATGGGTAAGGGAAGAGAGGGAGAGAGAGAGAGAAGAGAGATGGGTAAGGGAAGAGAGGGAGAGAGAGATGGTTAAGGGAAGAGAGGGAGAGAGATGGGTAAGGGAAGAGAGAGGAAAGAGATGGGTAAGGGAAGAGAGGGTGAGATAGGGAGGAAAGAGATGGGTAAGGGAAGAGAGGGAGAGAGATGGGATAAAGGAGAGAGAGGAGAGAGATGGGTTAAAGGAGAGAGAGGAGAGTGATGGGTAAGGGGAGAGAGGAGAGAGATGGGTTAAATGAGAGAGGGGAGAGAGAGATGGGTTAAAGGGGAGAGAGGAGAGAGAGATGGATAAGGGGAGAGGGGAGAGAGAGATGGGTTAAAGGGAGAGAGGAGAGAGAGATGGATAAGGGTAGAGAGGGGAGAGAGATGGGTTAAAGGAGAGAGAGGAGAGAGAGATGGGTTAAAGGGGAGAGAGGAGAGAGAGATGGGTTAAATGAGAGAGGGGAGAGAGAGATGGGTTAAAGGGGAGAGAGGAGAGAGAGATGGGATAAAGGGGAGAGAGGAGAGAGAGATGGATACGGGGAGAGAGGGGAGAGAGATGGGTTAAAGGAGAGAGAGGAGAGAGAGATGGGTTAAAGGAGAGAGAGGAGAGAGAGATGGGTTAAAGGAGAGAGGGGAGAGAGAGAGATGGATAAGGGTAGAGAGGGGAGAGAGATGGGTTAAAGGGGAGAGAGGAGAGAGAGATGGGTTAAAGGAGAGAGAGGAGAGAGAGATGGATAAGGGTAGAGAGGGGAGAGAGATGGGTTAAAGGGGAGAGAGGAGAGAGAGATGGGTTAAAGGAGAGAGAGGAGAGAGAGATGGATAAGGGTAGAGAGGGGAGAGAGATGGGTTAAAGGGGAGAGAGGAGAGAGAGATGGGTTAAAGGAGAGAGAGGAGAGAGAGATGGATAAGGGTAGAGAGGGGAGAGAGATGGGTTAAAGGGGAGAGAGGAGAGAGAGATGGGTTAAAGGAGAGAGAGGAGAGAGAGATGGATAAGGGGAGAGAGAGGAGAGAGAGATGGGTTAAAGGAGAGAGAGATAGGTTAAAGGAGAGAGAGTAGAGAGAGATGGGATAAAGGGGAGAGAGGAGAGAGATGGGTTAAAGGGAAGAGAGGAGAGAGAGATGGGATAAAGGGGAGAGAGGAGAGAGATGGGTTAAAGGAGAGAGAGATGGGTTAAAGGAGAGAGGAGAGAGAGAGAGATGGATAAGGGGAGAGAGAGGGGAGAGAGATGGGTTAAAGGGAAGAGAGGAGAGAGAGATGGGATAAAGGGGAGAGAGGAGAGAGATGGGTTAAAGGGAAGAGAGGAGAGAGAGATGGGATAAAGGGGAGAGAGGAGAGAGAGATGGGATAAAGGGGAGAGAGGAGAGAGATGGGTTAAAGGAGAGAGAGATGGGTTAAAGGAGAGAGGAGAGAGATGGATAAGGGGAGAGAGATGGGTTAAAGGGGAGAGAGGAGAGAGAGATGGATAAGGGGAGAGGGGAGAGAGAGATGGGTTAAAGGAGAGAGAGGAGAGAGAGATGGGTTAAAGGGGAGAGAGGGGTTAAAGGAGAGAGAGGAGAGAGAGATGGGTTAAAGGGGAGAGAGGGGTTAAAGGAGAGAGAGGAGCGAGAGATGGGTTAGAGGAGAGAGAGATGGGTTAGAGGAGAGAGAGATGGGTTAAAGTAGAGAGGGGAGCGAGAGAGATGGGTAAGGGGAGAGAGAGGAGAGAGAGATGGGTTAAAGGAGAGAGAGATGGGTTAAAGGAGAGAGAGGAGAGAGAGATGGGTTAATGGAGAGAAAGGAGAGAGAGTGTGTATTCTGTTCCATTTGGTGCTCCACTCCCACACACTGCTAGTCCATATAAAACAATAGAACAGTATCTCGCTCTCTCTCTCTCCAAACCACCATACTACACAACTACTTCTACAGTACCATCAGTTTCCATCTGTCTGTAACGTAATGCCATTGTAACGTAATGTGATTGTAACGTAATGTCATTGTAACGTAATGCCATTGTAACGTAATGTGATTGTAATGTAATGCCATTGTAACGTAATGCCATTGTAACGTAATGTCATGTCATTGTAATGTAATGTGATTGTAACGTAATGCCATTGTAACGTAAAGCCATTGTAACGTAATGTGATTGTAACGTAATGTCATTGTAACGTAATGCCATTGTAACGTAAAGTCATTGTAACGTAATGTCATTGTAACGTAATGCCATTGTAACGTAAAGTCATTGTAACGTAATGCCATTGTAACGTAAAGTCATTGTAACGTAATGTGATTGTAACGTAATGCCATTGTAACGTAATGCGATTGTAACGTAATGCCATTGTAACGTAATGCGATTGTAACGTAATGCCATTGTAACGTAATGCCGTTGTAACGTCATGTCATTCTAACGTACTGTGCTTGTAACGTAATGTGATTGTAACGTAATGTGATTGTAACGTAATGTGATTGTAAAGTGATGTCACTGTAACGTAATGCGATTGTAACGTAATGTGATTGTAGCTTAATGTGATTGTAACGTACTGTGATTGTAATGTGATTGTAACGTAATGTGATTGTAACGTAATGTAATTGTAACGTAATGCGATTGTAACGTAATGTAATTGTAACGTAATGTGATTCTACCGTAATGTGATTGTAATGTGATTGTAAAGTAATGTCATTGTAACGTAATGTGATTGTACCGCAATGTCATTGTAACGTGATGTCATTGTAACGTAATGGCATTGTAACGTAATGTGATTGTAATGTGATTGTAACATAATGTCATTGTAACGAAATTTCATTGTAACGTAATGTGATTGTACCGTAATGTGATTGTAACGTAATGTCATTGTACCGTAATGTGATTGTAACGTAATGTGATTGTAACATAATGTCATTGTAATGTAATGTGATTAACATAATATGATTGTAATGTCATTGTAATGTAATGTGATGTTGGCGTGATTGTATTGTAGGAGGCTATGCAGCAGTGGTACCAGCACTACCAAGCCCAGAGCTACAGCACCGCCCCCCATGAGAGCCACGCTAAGGACTATAGCAAGGAGCACACACAGGTCAGTGTAGTGTGTTCTCAGTTACTGTATCACCTCAGGGTCACGACCCACACGGTACCTGTCACCTCAGGGTCACGACCCACACGGTACCTGTCACCTCAGGGTCACGACCCACACGGTACCTGTCACCTCAGGGTCACGACCCACACGGTACCTGTCACCTCAGGGTCACGACCCACATGGTACCTGTCACCTCAGGGTCACGACCCACACGGTACCTGTCACCTCAGGGTCAAGACACACACGGTACCTGTCACCTCAGGGTCACGACACACACGGTACCTGGCACCTCAGGGTCACGACACACACGGTACCTGTCACCTCAGGGTCACGACACACACGGTACCTGTCACCTCAGGGTCAAGACACACACGGTACCTGTCACCTCAGGGTCACGACACACACGGTACCTGTCACCTCAGGGTCAAGACACACACGGTACCTGTCACCTCAGGGTCAAGACACACACGGTACCTGTCACCTCAGGGTCACGACACACACGGTACCTGTCACCTCAGGGTCAAGACACACACGGTACCTGTCACCTCAGGGTCACGACACACACGGTACCTGTCACCTCAGGGTCAAGACACACACGGTACCTGGCACCTCAGGGTCACGACACACACGGTACCTGTCACCTCAGGGTCAAGACACATACAATAACTGCCTTCAACACACATGCACATCTCACATATGCTGTCATCCGACATGAAACGTTACCCGTGAAGCAGAACTATCGCCCTTCACGGAGTTCAGTCTTAGAATATTGTGTGTGTCTGCATATGACTGCCTCATGCCCACTGACTCCCACTTATCCACCTGCCTGCCTGTGTAGGGAAATGTGTGTGCAGTTGTGCCTGTGTGTGGGTGTGTGTGTGTGTGTAACATATCCCTGTTGTGTTCCAGCAGGCGGCGGTGCCGTCCTATGGGGATTACAGCTCCTACATGCAGGCTGTCAGTCAATACTATTGTCAGCCTCCTATGACCCAGCCACCTCCCCAGGTCTACCAGCACAGAGACCCTACCAAGGTACACTACAGCACAGTGCACAATGTCACTGTTAAGACGCAGTACACAATGTCACTGTTAAGACGCAGTACACAATGTCACTGTTAAGACGCAGTACACAATGTCACTGTTGAGACGCAGCGCACAATGTCACTGTTAAGACGCAGCGCACAATGTCACTGTTAAGACGCAGTACACAATGTCACTGTTAAGACGCAGTACACAATGTCACTGTTAAGACGCAGCGCACAATGTCACTGTTAAGACGCAGTACACAATGTCACTGTTAAGACGCAGCGCACAATGTCACTGTTGAGACGCAGCGCACAATGTCACTGTTAAGACGCAGTACACAATGTCACTGTTAAGACGCAGTACACAATGTCACTGTTAAGACGCAGTACACAATGTCACTGTTGAGACGCAGCGCACAATGTCACTGTTAAGACGCAGTACACAATGTCACTGTTGAGACGCAGCGCACAATGTCACTGTTGAGACGCAGCGCACAATGTCACTGTTGAGACGCAGCGCACAATGTCACTGTTAAGACGCAGTGCACAATGTCACTGTTGAGACGCAGCGCACAATGTCACTGTTGAGACGCAGTACACAATGTCACTGTTAAGACGCAGTGCACAATGTCACTGTTAAGACGCAGTACACAATGTCACTGTTGAGACGCAGCGCACAATGTCACTGTTAAGACGCAGTGCACAATGTCACTGTTGAGACGCAGCGCACAATGTCACTGTTGAGACGCAGCGCACAATGTCACTGTTGAGACGCAGTACACAATGTCACTGTTAAGACGCAGTACACAATGTCACTGTTGAGACGCAGTGCACAATGTCACTGTTAAGACGCAGTACACAATGTCACTGTTAAGACGCAGTACACAATGTCACTGTTGAGACGCAGTGCACAATGTCACTGTTGAGACGCAGTACACAATGTCACTGTTAAGACGCAGTACACAATGTCACTGTTGAGACGCAGTACACAATGTCACTGTTAAGACGCAGTGCACAATGTCACTGTTGAGACGCAGTACACAATGTCACTGTTGAGACGCAGTACACAATGTCACTGTTGAGACGCAGCGCACAATGTCACTGTTAAGACGCAGTGCACAATGTCACTGTTGAGACGCAGCGCACAATGTCACTGTTAAGACGCAGTACACAATGTCACTGTTAAGACGCAGTACACAATGTCACTGTTGAGACGCAGTGCACAATGTCACTGTTAAGACGCAGTGCACAATGTCACTGTTGAGACGCAGTGCACAATGTCACTGTTAAGACGCAGTACACAATGTCACTGTTGAGACGCAGTGCACAATGTCACTGTTAAGACGCAGTACACAATGTCACTGTTAAGACGCAGCGCACAATGTCACTGTTAAGACGCAGTACACAATGTCACTGTTAAGACGCAGCGCACAATGTCACTGTTGAGACGCAGCGCACAATGTCACTGTTAAGACGCAGTACACAATGTCACTGTTAAGACGCAGTACACAATGTCACTGTTAAGACGCAGTACACAATGTCACTGTTGAGACGCAGCGCACAATGTCACTGTTAAGACGCAGTACACAATGTCACTGTTGAGACGCAGCGCACAATGTCACTGTTGAGACGCAGCGCACAATGTCACTGTTGAGACGCAGCGCACAATGTCACTGTTGAGACGCAGTGCACAATGTCACTGTTGAGACGCAGCGCACAATGTCACTGTTGAGACGCAGTACACAATGTCACTGTTAAGACGCAGTGCACAATGTCACTGTTAAGACGCAGTACACAATGTCACTGTTGAGACGCAGCGCACAATGTCACTGTTAAGACGCAGTACACAATGTCACTGTTGAGACGCAGCGCACAATGTCACTGTTGAGACGCAGCGCACAATGTCACTGTTGAGACGCAGTGCACAATGTCACTGTTAAGACGCAGTACACAATGTCACTGTTGAGACGCAGTGCACAATGTCACTGTTAAGACGCAGTACACAATGTCACTGTTAAGACGCAGTACACAATGTCACTGTTGAGACGCAGTGCACAATGTCACTGTTGAGACGCAGTACACAATGTCACTGTTAAGACGCAGTACACAATGTCACTGTTGAGACGCAGTACACAATGTCACTGTTAAGACGCAGTGCACAATGTCACTGTTGAGACGCAGTACACAATGTCACTGTTGAGACGCAGTACACAATGTCACTGTTGAGACGCAGCGCACAATGTCACTGTTAAGACGCAGTGCACAATGTCACTGTTGAGACGCAGCGCACAATGTCACTGTTAAGACGCAGTACACAATGTCACTGTTAAGACGCAGTACACAATGTCACTGTTGAGACGCAGTGCACAATGTCACTGTTAAGACGCAGTGCACAATGTCACTGTTGAGACGCAGTGCACAATGTCACTGTTAAGACGCAGTACACAATGTCACTGTTGAGACGCAGTGCACAATGTCACTGTTAAGACGCAGTACACAATGTCACTGTTAAGACGCAGTGCACAATGTCACTGTTAAGACGCAGTACACAATGTCACTGTTGAGACGCAGTGCACAATGTCACTGTTAAGACGCAGTGCACAATGTCACTGTTGAGACGCAGTGCACAATGTCACTGTTAAGACGCAGTGCACAATGTCACTGTTGAGACGCAGCGCACAATGTCACTGTTAAGACGCAGTGCACAATGTCACTGTTGAGACGCAGTGCACAATGTCACTGTTAAGACGCAGTACACAATGTCACTGTTGAGACGCAGTGCACAATGTCACTGTTAAGACGCAGTACACAATGTCACTGTTAAGACGCAGTGCACAATGTCACTGTTAAGACGCAGTACACAATGTCACTGTTGAGACGCAGTGCACAATGTCACTGTTAAGACGCAGTGCACAATGTCACTGTTGAGACGCAGTGCACAATGTCACTGTTAAGACGCAGTGCACAATGTCACTGTTAAGACGCAGTGCACAATGTCACTGTTGAGACGCAGTGCACAATGTCACTGTTAAGACGCAGTACACAATGTCACTGTTGAGACGCAGCGCACAATGTCACTGTTAAGACGCAGTACACAATGTCACTGTTAAGACGCAGTACACAATGTCACTGTTGAGACGCAGTGCACAATGTCACTGTTAAGACGCAGTGCACAATGTCACTGTTAAGACACACAGTCACATACCAAGCCTCTAATCTCGGAACAGGGTCTGTCATGAGAGAATACCAAGCCTCCAAAAGCCACACCCCAGATGTCCAAACCCTAGCTAGTCAACACCACCAACCCAATGTCCCAGAGAGTTCACAACTCCAATCTATCTTCTCTATGTATTAGGGTACACCATAAGGGTACACTATTAGGGTACACCATAAGGGTACACCAGTGCCCACTGAAACACTCCCTACTCCCCCTTCTTTCTCTAAATGTAATACGCATTACATCATCACTTAGCCTGTACCTTGGACTCCCATGTCCCAGCTTTCATCTAACGCTGTCCAATCCCTGGCTGTAACCTCATACCCCAGCTCACACTATATCCCATTCTTGTCATGTCTCTCTCTGGTTGACTTTAGTGACCCCCGCTCTCCTACCCAAGCTACCCCTTCCTATAACCCGTCCCTGTACCCTTCTTATGCTCCCTCCTGGGGTGTCATCTATCGTAGTAGTATGTCAGTGACCCCCCGGTGTGGAAGCCTGTGGTATTTAGATGCTGGTGTGTTTATTTGGGAAGCATGACACTCCTCACCCCAACCCAGGACACAGATATCCTGCTGAGAGAGATTGTCTGTCCACACCAAAGCAGGTGTCGCGTCATAAGACTAAGGAAGGCCTGCGTGTGTGTGTGTGTGTGTGTGTGTGTGTGTGTGTGTGTGTGTGTGTGTGTGTGTGTGTGTGTGTGTGTGTGTGTGTGTGTGTGTGTGTGTGTGTGTGTGTGTGTGTGTGTGTGTGTGTGTGTGTGTGTGTGTGTGTGTGTGATAATAGGAGTTGGAGGTGAGTAAGCCCCTGAGTGAGTTTCTCCATGCGGTCATTAACTGTTTGTGTGTTCGTTTTCTCTCTCTCTCTGTCTGCTAGGAAGCTGATGTGTGTAAGTCGCTGGGTGTGTCTCTCCATGCGGTCAGTAACGGCGGTGCCCAGTCGGTGCTGCCCGCCGCGGTCCTGCCAGCCTACAGCACCATGCCTATGATGTCAGGCTTCATGGCCGCGCCACCTCACGCCACACACCCACCCAGCTCCACCACACACATCCAGAGTGCCCACGCCCAAGCCACCAATGAATGGAACCAGTACTACTACGTAAGTCACATGATGTTGATGGTGATGATCTTTCCGTTAGAGACACCGTACTCATTATGGCCAAACTCCAGGAACACCATTGAAGTTAGAGAACCAATGCAACTGCTATATTTAAACTTTCTACAGTGATATAAGTAAGAAGTAGTCCCAGTGTAGAGCCAGTACTAGGAGTAGTCCCAGTGTAGAGCCAGTACTAGGAGTAGTCCCAGTGTAGAGCCAGTACTAGGAGTAGTCCCAATGTAGAGCCAGTACTAGGAGTAGTCACAGTGTAGAACCAGTACTAGGAGTAGTCCCAGTGTAGAGCCAGTACTAGGAGTAGTCCCAGTGTAGAGCCAGTACTAGGAGTAGTCCCAGTGTAGAGCCAGTAGTAGGAGTAGTCACAGTGTAGAACCAGTACTAGGAGTAGTCCCAGTGTAGAGCCAGTACTAGGAGTAGTCCCAGTGTAGAGCCAGTACTAGGAGTAGTCCCAGTGTAGAGCCAGTAGTAGGAGTAGTCCCAGTACTAGGAGTAGTCCCAGTGTAGATCCAGTACTGGGAGTAGTCACAGTGTAGAGCCAGTACTAGGAGTAGTCCCAGTGTAGAGCCATTACTAGGAGTAGTCCCAGTGTAGAGCCAGTACTAGGAGTAGTCCCAGTGTAGAGCCAGTACTAGGAGTAGTCCCAGTACTAGGAGTAGTCCCAGTGTAGAGCCAGTACTAGGAGTAGTCCCAGTGTAGAGCAAGTACTAGGAGTAGTCCCAGTACTAGGAGTAGTCCCAGTACTAGGAGTAGTCCCAGTACTAGGAGTAGTCCCAGTGTAGAGCCAGTACTAGGACTAATCACAGTGATATAAGTAAGAAGTAGTCCCAGTGTAGAGCCAGTACTAGGAGTAGTCCCAGTGTAGAGCCAGTACTAGGAGTAGTCCCAGTGTAGAGCCAGTACTAGGAGTAGTCCCAATGTAGAGCCAGTACTAGGAGTAGTCACAGTGTAGAACCAGTACTAGGAGTAGTCCCAGTGTAGAGCCAGTACTAGGAGTAGTCCCAGTGTAGAGCCAGTACTAGGAGTAGTCCCAGTGTAGAGCCAGTAGTAGGAGTAGTCACAGTGTAGAACCAGTACTAGGAGTAGTCCCAGTGTAGAGCCAGTACTAGGAGTAGTCCCAGTGTAGAGCCAGTACTAGGAGTAGTCCCAGTGTAGAGCCAGTAGTAGGAGTAGTCCCAGTACTAGGAGTAGTCCCAGTGTAGATCCAGTACTGGGAGTAGTCACAGTGTAGAGCCAGTACTAGGAGTAGTCCCAGTGTAGAGCCAGTACTAGGAGTAGTCCCAGTGTAGAGCCAGTACTAGGAGTAGTCCCAGTGTAGAGCCAGTACTAGGAGTAGTCCCAGTACTAGGAGTAGTCCCAGTGTAGAGCCAGTACTAGGAGTAGTCCCAGTGTAGAGCAAGTACTAGGAGTAGTCCCAGTACTAGGAGTAGTCCCAGTACTAGGAGTAGTCCCAGTACTAGGAGTAGTCCCAGTGTAGAGCCAGTACTAGGACTAATCACAGTGTAGAGCCAGTACTCGGAGTAGTCCCAGTGTAGAGCCAGTACTAGGAGTAGTCCCAGTGTAGAGCCAGTACTAGGAGTAGTCCTAGTGTAGAGCCAGTACTAGGAGTAGTCCTAGTGTAGAGCCAGTACTAGGAGTAGTCCCAGTGTAGAGCCAGTACTAGGAGTAGTCCCAGTGTAGAGCCAGTACTAGGAGTAGTCCCAGTACTAGGAGTAGTCCCAGTGTAGAGCCAGTACTAGGAGTAGACCCAGTGTAGAGCCAGTACTAGGAGTAGTCCCAGTGTAGAGCAAGTACTAGGAGTAGTCCCAGTACTAGGAGTAGTCCCAGTGTAGAGCCAGTACTAGGAGTAGTCCCAGTGTAGAGCCAGTACTAGGACTAATCACAGTGTAGAGCCAGTACTCGGAGTAGTCCCAGTGTAGAGCCAGTACTAGGAGTAGTCCCAGTGTAGAGCCAGTACTAGGAGTAGTCCTAGTTTAGAGCCAGTACTAGGAGTAGTCCTAGTGTAGAGCCAGTACTAGGAGTAGTCCCAGTGTAGAGCCAGTACTAGGAGTAGTCCCAGTGTAGAGCCAGTACTAGGAGTAGTCCCAGTGTAGCGCCAGTACTAGGAGTAGTCCCAGTGTAGAGCCAGTACTAGGAGTAGTCCCAGTGTAGAGCCAGTACTAGGAGTAGTCCCAGTGTAGAGCCAGTAGTAGGAGTAGTCCCAGTGTAGAGCCAGTAGTAGGAGTAGTCCCAGTGTAGAGCCAGTACTCGGAGTAGTCCCAGTACTAGGAGTAGTCCCAGTGTAGAGCCAGTACTAGGAGTAGTCCCAGTGTAGAGCCAGTACTAGGAGTAGTCCCAGTGTAGAGCCAGTACTAGGAGTAGTCCTAGTGTAGAGCCAGTACTAAGAGTAGTCCTAGTGTAGAGCCAGTACTAGGAGTAGTCCCAGTGTAGCGCCAGTACTAGGAGTAGTCCCAGTGTAGAGCCAGTACCAGGAGTAGTCCCAGTGTAGAACCAGTACTAGGAGTAGTGCCAGTGTAGAGCCAGTACTAGGAGTAGTCCCAGTTGTAGAGCCAGTACTAGGAGTAGTCCCAGTGTAGAGCCAGTACTAGTAGTAGTCCCAGTGTAGAGCCAGTACTAGGAGTAGTCCCAGTGTAGAGCCAGTACTAGGAGTAGTCACAGTGTAGAGCCAGTAGTAGGAGTAGTCCCAGTGTAGAGCCAGTACTATCATATGATTAGTACTATTAGCTGTTTATTAATCTCGGACACCCAGAACTAAAATATTGCGTAATTGCTTCAGATGCTCGATTAAGTTCTGGGGGAGACGTTTTAGAAAATATACTAATGAGACTAGGAAAGTCTCCATCCCTCTAAACATAAACTCTCGCCCAGGTTCTGGTAAGTCTAGAGGCCGAATGTCCCCTTACGAAATTCAAAAGACGCAAGCACCTGTGAAATTGTGATTTGTCCAAATAATCAGTGACATAAGTTGTCCATCCCACAGTCTGTCGACAGATGCTACTACCATTTATGTTACCTGCAGCTGTCGACAAGAGATTTGTAGTGGTACTAGATGCATTATCCTGGACGGCTGTAGTAGCAGTGTGTGACGTTTGAGCGAGGGAGATTAGGAGAATGAGCTGAGATGAGCAGACAGCCTAGTGGGAGGATTTACTGAGCTGAACTCATGTCTCTTAAAGATTTACATCTACAGTACCAGTCAAAAGTTTAGACACACCTACTCATTCAAGGGTTTTTCTTTATTTTTACTATTTTCTACATTGTAAAATAATAGTGAAGACATCAACACGATGAAATAACACATAGAATCACATAGTAACCAAAAAAAGTGTTAAACAAATGAAAATATTTCATGTAGTAACACTTTGCCTTGACAGCTTTGCACACTTTTGGCATTCTCTCAACCAGCTTCCTGAGGTAGTCCCCTGGAATGCATTACAATTAACAGGTTTGCCTTGTTAAAAGTTATTTTGTGGAATTTCTTTCGTTCTTAATTATTAGGAATCAAGGTAAGACCCAAGTGCAGACTGTGTGAAGTAACATTGTTTATTGTAACCACCGGGGCAGGTAAATGACAGGTAAAGGCAGGCAAATCAAATCAAAGTTTATTTGTCACGTGCGCCGAATACAACAGGTACAACCTTACAGTGAAATGCTTACTTACAGGCTCTAACCAATAGTGCAAAAAAGGTATTAGGTGAACAATAGGTAAGTAAAGAAATAAGTAAAGAAATAAAACAGAAAATAGTGAAAGATAGCAGTAGCGAGGCTATATACAGTAGGGAGGCTATAAAAGTAGCGAGGCTACATACAGACACCGGTTAGTCAGGCTGATTGAGGTAGTATGTACATATGTAGATATGATTAAAGTGACTATGCATATATGATGAACAAAGAGTAGCAGTAGCGTAAAAGAAGGGTTGGCGGGTGGTGGGTGGCGGGTGGCGGGACACAATGCAGATAGCCCGGTTAGCCAATGTGCGGGAGCACTGGTTGGTCGGCCCAATTGAGATAGTATGTACATGAATGTATAGTTAACTTCTTGCCGTACGGATCCCTTTAGCGGGATCATTTTCGTAAACAACCGCTGAATTACAGAGCGCCAAATAAAAAATAAAAAATAATAATATTTATAATCATGAGATCACAAGTGAAATATACCAAAACACAGCGTAGCTTGTTGTTAATCCACCTATCGTGTCAGATTTTGAAAATATGCTTTACAGCGAAAGCAATCCAAGCGTTTGTGAGTTTATCAATCACTAGACAAAACAGTAAGAACAGCTAGCCTCAAATTAGCTTGGTCACGAAAGTCAGAAAAGCAATAAAATTAATCGCTTACCTTTGATACTCTTCGGATGTTTGCACTCACGAGACTCCCAGTTACACAATAAATGTTATTTTTGTTCGATAAAGATTAGTTTTATAACCAAAAACCGCCATTTGGTTTGTGCGTTATGTTCAGAAAACCACAGGCTCGTTCCGGTCCTGAAAGGCAGACGAAAATTCCAAAAAGTATCCGTAATGTTCGTAGAAACATGTCAAACGTTTTTTATAATCAATCCTCGGGTTGTTTTTAACATACATAATCGATAATATTTCAACCGGACGGTAACCTATTCAATACTACAGAGAAAGAAAATGTCGAGCTACATCTCTCGCGCGCAGGAACTGACGTGCTTTGAAAATCTCGCTCATTTTTCAAAATAAAAGCTTGAAACTATGTCTAAAGCCTGGTCACAGCCTGAGGAAGCCATTGGAAAAGGAATCTGGTTGATACCCCTTTAAATGGAGGAGGGGCAGGCAACGGAACAGGCATTTTTCCAAATAAAAGGCACTTCCGGGTTGGATTTCCTCAGGTTTTCGCCTGCAAAATCAGTTCTGTTATACTCACGGACAATATTTTGACCGTTTTGGAAACTTTTGAGTGTTTTCTATCCTAATCTGTCAATTATATGCATATTCTAGCATCTGGACCTGAGAAATAGTCTGTTTACCTTGGGAACGTTATTTTTCCAAACATAAAAATTCTGCCCCCTAGCTGAAAGAAGTTAACCTCACTAGGGTATGTGGGACGGTAGTTTACATTGGTGCGTTATGTTCAGTAGTTCCAAAACATCCGGTGATTTTGCAGAGAGCCACATCAATTTACAGAAATACTCATAATAAACATTGCTAAAAGATACAAGTGTTATGCATGGAATTTTAGATCCACTTCTACTTAATGCAACCGCTGTGTCAGATTTCTAAAAAACTTTACGGAAAAAGCACACCATGCAATAATCTGAGTACAGCGCTCAGAGACCAACACAACCCAAACAGATATCCGCCATTTTGTGTAGTCAACAGAAGTCAGAAATAGCATTATAAATATTCACTTACCTTTGATGATCTTCATCAGAATGCACTCCCAGGAATCCCAGTTCCACAATAAATGTTTGTTTTGTTCGATAATGTCCATCATTTATGTCCAAATACCTCCTTTTTGTTCGCGCATTTAGCCCACTAATCAAAATTCATGAGGCGCGATCACTAGGTGCAGACGAAAAGTCAAAAAGTTCCGTTACAGTCCGTAGAAACATGTCAAACGATGTATAGAATCAATCTTTAGGATGTTTTTAACATAAATCTTCAATAATGTTCCAACCGGAGAATTCCTTTGTCTGTAGAATTGCAATGGAACGCAAGCTAACTATCACGTGAGCGCGCGTGGCCAGCTCGTGGCTCTCTGGCAGACCTCTGACTCAATCCCCTCTCATTCGCCCCCACTTCACAGTAGAAGCATCAAACAAGGTTCTAAAGAGTGTTGACATCGAGTGGAAGCCTTGGGAAGTGCAATATGACCCCATAGACACTGTGTATTCGATAGGCAAAGAGTTGAAAAACTACAAACCTCAGATTTCCCACTTCCTGGTTGGATTTTTTCTCAGGTTTTTGCCTGCCATATGAGTTCTGTTATACTCACAGACATCATTCAAACAGTTTTAGAAACTTCAGAGTGTTTTCTATCCAAACTACTAATTATATGCATATTCTAGCTTTTATGGCTGAGTAGCAGGCAGTTTAATTTGGGCATGCTTTTCATCCAAATTTCCCAATGCTGCCCCATACCCTAGTGAAGTTAAAGTGACTATGCATATATGATAAGCAGTGGCGTAAAAGAGGGGTTGGAGGCACACAATGCAGATAGTCCGGGTAGCCATTTGATTACCTGTTCAGGAGTCTTATGGCTTGGGGGTAAAAACTGTTGAGAAGCCTTTTTGTCCTAGACTTGGCACTCCGGTACCGCTTGCTGTGCGGTAGTAGAGAGAACAGTCTATGACTGGCGTGGCTGGGGTCTGACACCGCCTGGTGTAGAGGTCCTGGATGGCAGTCAGCTTAGCCCCAGTGATGTACTGGGCCGTACGCACTACCCTCTGTAGTGCCTTGCGGTCGGAAGCCGAGCAATTGCCGTACCAGGCAGTGATGCAACCAGTCAGGATGCTCTCGATGTTGCAGCTGTAGAACCTTTTGAGGATCTCAGGACCCATGCCAAATCCTTTTAGTTTCCTGAGGGGGAATAGGCTTTGTCGTGCCCTCTTCACGACTGTCTTGGTGTGTTTGGACCATTCTAGTTTATTGTTGATGTGGACACCAAGGAACTTGAAGCTCTCAACCTGCTCCACTACAGCCCTGTCGATGAGAATGGGGGCGTGCTCAGTCCTCCTTTTCCTGTAGTCCACAATCATCTCCTTAGTCTTGGTTACGTTGAGGGATAGGTTGTTATTCTGGCACCACCCGGGCAAGTCTCTGACCTCCTCCCTATAGGCTGTCTCGTCGTTGTCGGTGATCAAGCCTACCACTGTTGTGTCATCTGCAAACTTATTGGTGTTGGAGTCGTGCCTGGCCATGCAGTCATGGGTGAACAGGGAGTACAGGAGGGGGCTGAGCACGCACCCCTGGGGAGCTCCAGTGTTGAGGATCAGCGTGGCAGATGTGTTGCTACCTACCCTCACCACCTGGGGGTGACCCGTCAGGAAGTTCAGGATCCAGTTGGAGAGGGATGTGTTTAGTCCCAGGATCCTAAGCTTAGTGATGAGCTTTGAGGGTACTATGGTGTTGAACGCTAAGCTGTAGTCAATGAATAGCATTCTCACATAAGTGTTCCTTTTGTCCAGGTGGGAAAGGGCAGTGTGGAGTGCAATAGAGATTGCATCATCTGTGGATCTGTTTGGGCGGTATGCAAATTAGAGTGGGTCTAGGGTTTTTGGGATAATGGTGTTGATGTGAGCCATTACCAGCCTTTCAAAGCACTTCATGGCTACGGACGTGAGTGCTACGGGTCTGTAGTCATTTAGGCAGGTTGCCTTTGTGTTCTTGGGCACAGGGACTATGGTGGTCTGCTTGAAACATGTTGGTATTACAGACTCAATCAGGGACATATTGAAAATGTCAGTGAAGACACCTGCCAGTTGGTCAGCACATGCCCGGAACACACATCCTGGTAATGCATCTGGCCCCACAGCCTTGTGTATGTTGACCTGTTTAAAGGTCTTACTCACGAGCATGATCACACAGTCGTCCGGAACAGCTGATGCTCTCATGCATGCCTCAGTGTTGCTTGCCTCGAAGCGAGCATAGAAGTGATTTAGCTCATCTGGTAGGCTCGTGTCACTGGGCAGCTCGCGGCTCTGCTTCCCTTTGTAGTCTGGAATAGTTTGCAAGCCCTGCCACATAAGACGAGCATCGGAGCCGGTGTAGTATGATTCAATCTTAGCCCTGTATTGACGCTTTGCCTGTTTGATGGTTTGTCGCAGGGCATAGCAGGAGTTCTTGTAAGCTTCCGGGTTAGAGTCCCGCACCTTGAAAGCGGCAGCTCTACCCTTTAGCTCAGTGCGAATGTTGCCTGTAATCCATGGCTTCTGGTTGGGGTATGTACGTACAGTCACTGTGGGGACGACGTCCTCGATGCACTTATTGATAAAGCCAGTGACTGATGTGGTGTACTCCTCAATATTCCTCAATGCCATCGGAAGAATCCCAGAACATGTTCCAGTCCAGTCAAAACAGTCCTGTAGTTTAGCATCTGCTTCACATGACCACTTTTTTATAGACCGAGTCACTGGTGCTACCTGCTTTCAGTTTTGCTTGTAAGCAGGAATCAGGAGGATAGAGTTGTGGTCGGATTTACCAAATGGAGGGCGAGGGAGAGCTTTGTATGCGTCTCTGTGTGTGGAGTACAGGCAAATTGTTTTCCCCTCTGGTTGCACATTTAACATGTTGATAGAAATTAGGTAGAACTGATTTAAGTTTCTCTGCATTAAAGTCTCCGGCCACTAGGAGCGCCGCCTCTGGGTGAGTGGTATCCTGTTTGCTTATTTCCTTATACAGCTGACTGAGTGCGGTCTTAGTGCCAGCATCTGTCTGTGGTGGTAAATAAACATCCACGAAAAGTATAGCTGAAAACTCTCTCGGCAGGCAGTGTGGCCTGCAATTTATCACAATATACTCACAATATGCTGTTGTTTACAAATATGCACAGACCCCCCCCCCCTCGTTTTACCGGAGTGTGCTGTTCTATCTTGCCGGTGCAGCAATATCCCACCAGCTGAATATCCATGTCGTCATTCAGCCACGTGTCACCCAGGCAGGGGTTGATAATCCAGAGCATAGGCCAAGGTACAGGACGGCAGGCAGGCTCAGGTCAGGCAGAGGTCGGTAATCCAGAGGTGGAGCAAAGGTACGAGATGGCAGGCTCAGGGTCAGAGACAGGCAAAGGTCAAAAACCAGGAGGACGAGAAAAAGAGAGACTCGGGAAAAACAGGAGCTGAGACAAACGCTGGTAGGCTTGAACAAACAAGACGAACTGGCAACAGACAGACAGAAAACACAGGTATAAATACACAGGAATTAATGGGGAAAATGGGCGACAAGCACAAGGACAGGTGAAACAGATCAGGGTGTGACATTAATGTGTTTGAGCTAATCAGTTGTGTTGTGACAAGGTAGGGGTAGTATACAGAATATAGCCCTTTTTGATAAAAGACCAAGTCCATATTATGGCAAGAAAGGCTCAAATAAGTAAAGAGAAATGACAGTCCATCATTACTTTAAGACATGAAGGTCAGTCAATCCAGAAAATTACAAGAACTTTGAAAGTTTCATCAAGTGCAGTCGCAAAAACCATCAAGCGCTATGATGAAGCTGGTTCTCATGAGGATTGTTACAGGAAAGGAAGACCCAGAGTTACTTCTGCTGCAGAGGATAAGTTCATTAGAGTTACTAGCCTCAGAAATCGACAATTAAACTGCATTTCAGATTGCAGCCCAAATAAATGCTTCACAGGGTTCAGGTAACAGAAACATCTCAACATCAACTGTTCAGAGAAGACTGTGTGAATTAGGCCTTCATGGTCGAATTGCTGCAAAGAACCCACTACTAAAGGACACCAATAATAAGAAGAGACTTGATTGGGCCAAGAAACATGAGCAATGGACATTAGACCAGTGGAAATCTGTCCTTTGGTCTGATGAGTCCAAATGTGAGATTTTTGGTTCCAACTGCCGAGTCTGTGAGATGCAGAGTAGGTGAACGGATGATTTCCGCACGTGTGGTTCCCACCGTGAGGCATGGAGGAGGAGGTGGGATGGTGTGGGGGTGCTTTGCTGGTGACACTGTCTGTGATTTATTTAGAATTCAAGGCACACTTAACCAGCATGGCTAACACAGCATTCTGCAGCGATACGCCATCCCATCTGGTTTGGGCTTAGTGGGACAATCATTTCTTTTTCAACAGGACAATGACCCAACACACTGTGTAAGGGCTATTTGACCAGGAAGGAGAGTGATGGAGCGCTGCATCATATGACCTGGCCTCCACAATCACCCGACCTCAACCCAGTTGAGATGGTTTGGGATGAGATGGACCGCAGAGTGAAGGAAAAGCAGCCAACAAGTGCTCAGCATATGTGGGAACTCCTTCAAGACTATTGGAAAAGCATTCCTCATGAATGGTGGTTGAGAGAATGTCAAGAGTGTGTAAAGCTGTCATCAAGGCAAAGGGTGGTGACTTTGAAGAATCTAAAATATACATATATTTTGATTTGTTTAACACTTTTTGGTTACTACATGATTCCATATGTGTTATTTCATAGTTTTGATGTCTTCACTATTATTTTACAATGTAGAATATAGTAGAAATAAAGAAAAAACCTTGAATGAGTAGCTGTCTCACATCTTTTGACTTGTACTGTATTTGTACAGACACACAGTCTTCACATCCTCCTCCTGTTTCAATCGGTTTGGGATGTTATATGCAGTCAGGTCGGGGGTGAGGTCTGGGGTGAGGTGTCTCGTGTTGGGAAGGTATATGTCTTCAAGTCACTGGTGAGGTCTGCGGTGAGGTGACTTGGGTTGGGAAGGTATACAGTAATCCCTCGTTTATCGCGGGGGTTACGTTCCGAAAATGACCCGCGATAAGTGAAATCCGCGAAATAGAAAACTTCTTTTTTTTTTACAATTAGCAACTATTACATGTATACAAATACAGTGACTCACGTGTAGGCCGTTTCACTGCTCTTCAGACTGGGCCGCTGCATCCTGACTGCGCTCTGCAGTGTTCTCTTCTTCTGAAGCCCGCGGTGCAGGTGTGTTTGTTCGGGAGAAGAGCATAGTGATAGGCAGCTGTTGTCGCTCTTTTTTCTTCTTTGCAAAAAGATCCTTGTACACCGACATGCCACCATCGATTACGTTGGAGAACTGTAATGAACGGCTCATCAAAGGGTCCCATTCCTCAGCTACTCGCTTAAGTTCAGTGGCCATTCGCACCATGGTTGCTAAGCGACCAAGCGTTAGTCCTTCCTTCCTTCCTGGCCAACTTAATGTAAATTTGCCAAGCTGTTTTATGTACGTACACATAACTGCACGAGACGACAAAATGATAGCACAATTCGTAGCATGTTTTGATACAAGAAGCGGGAGTGAGTTTTTAGCGAATCAGAATGCAGAGCACAATGCACCAAAAAAAAAAAAAAAATGCATTATGAAAATCCGCGAAATAGCGAATCCGCGATAAGTGAACCGCGAAGTGGCGAGGGATCACTGTATACAGTCAAGTTGGGGGTGAGGGGTCTTGGGTTGGGAAGGCATATGCAGTTAAGTCGGGGTTAGGTCTGGGGTGAAGGGTCTCGGGTTGGGAAGGCATATGCAGTTAAGTCGGGGTTAGGTCTGGGGTGAGGTCTCGGGTTGGGAAGGCATATGCAGTTAAGTCGGGGTTAGGTCTGGGGTGAAGGGTCTCGGGTTGGGAAGGCATATGCAGTTAAGTCGGGGTTAGGTCTGGGGTGAGGTCTCGGGTTGGGAAGGCATATGCAGTTAAGTCGGGGTTAGGTCTGGGGTGAAGGGTCTCGGGTTGGGAAGGCATATGCAGTTAAGTCGGGGTTAGGTCTGGGGTGAGGTCTCGGGTTGGGAAGGCATATGCAGTTAAGTCGGGGTTAGGTCTGGGGTGAAGGGTCTCGGGTTGGGAAGGCATATGCAGTTAAGTCGGGGTTAGGTCTGGGGTGAGGTCTCGGGTTGGGAAGGCATATGCAGTTAAGTCGGGGTTAGGTCTGGGGTGCAGGGTCTCGGGTTGGGAAGGCATATGCAGTTAAGTCGGGGTTAGGTCTGGGGTGAAGGGTCTCGGGTTGGGAAGGCATATGCAGTTAAGTCGGGGTTAGGTCTGGGGTGAAGGGTCTCGGGTTGGGAAGGCATATGCAGTTAACTCGGGGTTAGGTCTGGGGTGAAGGATCTCGGGTTGGGAAGGCATATGCAGTTAAGTCGGGGTTAGGTCTGGGGTGAAGGGTCTCGGGTTGGGAAGGTATATGCAGTTAAGTCGGGGTTAGGTCTGGGGTGAAGGGTCTCGGGTTGGGAAGGCATATATAGTTAAGTCGGGGTTAGGTCTTGGGTGAAGGGTCTCGGGTTGGGAAGGCATATGCAGTTAAGTCGGGGTTAGGTCTGGGGTGAAGGGTCTCGGGTTGGGAAGGTATATGCAGTTAAGTCGGGGTTAGGTCTGGGGTGAAGGGTCTCGGGTTGGGAAGGCATATATAGTTAAGTCGGGGTTAGGTCTGGGGTGAAGGGTCTCGGGTTGGGAAGGCATATGCAGTTAAGTCGGGGTTAGGTCTGGGGTGAAGGGTCTCGGGTTGGGAAGGCATATGCAGTTAACTCGGGGTTGGGTCTGGGGTGAAGGGTCTCGGGTTGGGAAGGCATATGCAGTTAAGTCGGGGTTAGTTCTGGAATATATTGGGGCGGTATCGTCTGTGGATCTATTGGGGCGGTATCGTCTGGATATATTGGGGCGGTATCATCTGATATATTGGGGCGGTATCATCTGTGGGTCTATTGGGGCGGTATCGTCTGGATATATTGAGGCGGTATCGTCTGTGGGTCTATTGGGGCGGTATCGTCTGGATATATTGGGGCGGTATCATCTGTGGGTCTATTGGGGCGGTATCGTCTGGATATATTGGGGCGGTATCGTCTGTGGGTTTATTGGGGCGGTATCGTCTGGATCTATTGGGTCGGTACCGTCTGGATCTATTGGGTCGGTATCGTCTGGATATATTGGGTCGGTATCATCTGGATATATTGGGGCAGTATCGTCTGGATCCATTGGGGCGGGAACGACTGGATCTATTGGGTCGGTGTCGTCTGGATATATTGGGGCGGTATCGTCTGTGGACCTATTGGGGCGGTATCGTCTGTGGATCTATTGGAACGGCATCGTCTGTGGATCTATTGGGGCGGTATCGTCTGTGGATCTATTGGGGCGGTATTGTCTGTGGATCTATTGGGCCGGTATTGTCTGTGGATCTATTGGAACGGCATCGTCTGTGGATCTATTGGGGCGGTATCGTCTGTGGATCTATTGGGGCGGTATCGTCTGTGGATCTATTGGGGCGGTATGGTCTGGATATATTGGGGCGGTATCGTCTGGATCTATTGGGGCGGTATCATCTGGATATATTGGGGCGGTATCGTCTGGATATATTGGGGCGGTATCGTCTGGATCTATTGGGGCGGTATCGTCTGGATATATTGGGGCGGCATCGTCTGGATATATTGGGGCGGTATGGTCTGGATATATTGGGGCGGTATCGTCTGGATATATTGGGGCGGTATCGTCTGGATATATTGGGGCGGTATCGTCTGGATATATTGGGGCGGTATGGTCTGGATATATTGGGGCGGTATCGTCTTGATATATTGGGGCGGTATGGTCTGGATATATTGGGGCGGTATCGTCTGGATATATTGGGGCTGCATCGTCTGGATATATTGGGGCGGTATCGTCTGGATCTGTTGGGGCGGTATGGTCTGGATATATTGGGGCGGTATCGTCTGGATCAATTGGTGGGGAACATTGCTTTAAGTAAATTTAAATAGTGCTATAGCGCTGAACTTCAGCGATACGATACTCAATCTCTCTTCATCCTTCACTCTCATCTCATCTTCTTCCTCTCTCACTCGCTCTCTCTCATATCTCTCTTTCTTTCTCTCTCCATTACCCTCTCTCTCAAATCAAAACAATCAACGTGTATTGGCCCTGTACACAGATTTGCAGATGTTATCTCAGGTGCAGTGAAATGGTTGTGTTTCTAGCTCCAACAGTGCAGTAATATCTAGCAATACAATAACCCCCCCCGACCCCTCCAAACATTTACATAAATAAGAAATATCAGAACGAGCAATGTCAGAGTCTGGAATAGAAGTAAACATGTATAAATGGTGTGTATAGACAGTATGGACAGTATATGAATAGAACAGTTATGTACAGCAGTAGCTATATAAGGTGAGCCATGACTAGAATACAGTATATACATATCAAGTGGATAAAACAGTAAACATTATTAAAGTGACCAGTGTTCAATGACTATGTACATGGGGCAGCAGTCTCTGAGGTGCAGGGCAGAGTACCGGGTGGTAGCCGGTAGTGATTAAGCTGTTTTTCAGTCTCTCAGTCCCAGCTTTGAAGCACCTGTACTTTCTCTGCCTTCTAGATGGTAGCGGGGTGAACAGGCTGTGGCTCGGGTGACTGAGATCTTTGATGATCTTCTCTCTCTCTCTCAGAATCAGACGACTCGGGGGCAGAAGCGGGAGTACCCTCACTTGGCGGTGCACAATATGACATCAGAGGGGGCGTACGTGGGGCAGCACTCCCAGGGGCTGGGGGGTCAGTACGCTGACTACTTCAAGAAGAAGAGGATCTAGAGATGACCTCTGACCTCCCTCTCTCTGAACCCCTGCACCCTATCTCCTAAACCATACAGTACATACACAGTCTCAGCTTTAGTGTTGTATGATGTTGGTATACACACACACACACACACACACACACACACACACACACACACACACACACACACACACACACACACACACACACACACACACACACACACACACACACACACACACACACACACACACACACACACACACACACACACACACACACACAATGTTGCTTTTGTCCTGTTCAAGCCTTAACTCTTAACTCAGTTGGTGTAAATGCTTCTTGACTAATAATCTCTGTACATTGTTTCTAATGTATGTGAGCTGCTTCTGTATTTTAGGGTCAGTCAGTCAGTCTGCCTTGTTGAAGGCCAGTCAGGGTGTAGTCAGGTTTCTCTCTCTCTCTGTTTCTATCACTCTGTTTCTAATCTCTCTGTGCACTTTTCTACAAACGGGGGAAACTGGCCAGTGTTGCAGACAGAGTTGATTTGATGACTCACTTTAACTGATGTGTTTTTCTCTTCCTCAGTGTCTTTCTCTTTTTCTGATTGCCTAAGCTCTCCTTTTATCTCTCTCTTTGTGGAGACATTGATGTAGTGTGTGCGTGTGTGTGCGTGTTATGTCGTAAGTGTAGGAGTGATCAGCCATTCGCAAGGTAGAAGAAGGCACAGGGAGAGGGATGTCTAATCACTGCTTTTAACCTTGAACAATGGACACTTATAGACTCCCATTGGTCTGGTGTACTAGCAAATGAATGGACACCTAACTTGGTACCTTATAGACATGACAATAGTCACTGAGTGGACATTTCTTTGGGTCAATATAGCCATGTATTATAACTAGCTAGTGGATGGACATTTCTTTGGGTTGATATAGCCATGTATTATAACTAGCTAGTGGATGGACATTTCCAAGACCTAGGCCTTCTTCTTATGGCTCTGTGTATGACAGCTACAGGGTGGAAACCTTCCACTGTTTATAATGGCTGTCGTTTTCTGTAGGGGCCATTGAACAGTCGCTCAGTCGAGGAACAGAAGAGGTTCCCAGGCTCCCCTCTTCTTTTTCTGCTGTTTTTTAAATGACTTTTCTGGACGGGAAGCGCTGTGGAGACACAAACAAACCAACCAACGCTTTAATACTGCTTCATAAACTGCCATTAGAAATGAAACAGGAAACAGAAAAATTCAGGAGAGTAGCCATGTTGAATTATCTCAGAGATTGGAGTAATTTCCATTTTGATTCAGTCAATTCAAAAAGTAAAAAGATAGGCTTCTATCTATAAAAATAACCGGCAATTTTCATCAAGCCATGAATCGAATTTAAATGAATCACCTTGAGATTCATGTGGTACAGCAGGGGTAGGCAACCCTGTTCCTGGAGTGCTGCAGGTATTGTAGGATTTTGTTCCAACTAGGCACCACATCTGACCAACTGAGCTAATTGATCAGTTCAGTGATTGATTAAATTCAACACACCTGGTCTTCCAGGTCGGTTACATCAAAAACGTGCCTGCAGCACTTCAAGACCAGGCTTGCGTACTACCCCTGTGGTACAGTGAAAGTGAAAAGGCTTGTGGACTGACAGGGGGGTTTTAGAGGTACGAAGGGCATGGAATGAGGGCTTTAGCACCATGTTACGTACTGGCACAGGTCTTCAGCCTTAGACCCAGGCAATAACAACAGCTACTGTACCAACTAATATCACAATGCCAACATGAGTGTATACAAGGGCATTACCACTCAATGTGTAGTGTGCTACAATCAATCAAACTGTCAGTTTCTCTCTTTTCATTTTTCCTCCTCTCCATCTGATCCCTAATCTCTCTAACCTGTCTGTTTTCATCCTCCACTCTGAGTTGAAAAAGCGCCGTTCTCCTGTGTCACGTGACTTGATTTGAAGCACTGATGTTTTTAGTGGTGTCATATATCATGCTCTTAACGGGCGAAGCTGTAACATATTTAAACCCCTTTCAGTGCTGTGTTACACTGGCTTAGAGCCATACTTTTACTTGTACTGTGTGTGTGTATGTTGGACTTGGCTTTTCCAGCCAGTTGATTGCTAGCTTCAACCACGTCTTTAAAAGGCAATGCTTAGAAGTGTGTGTAGCTTCTTTATTTCTGTGTGCGTGCGTGCGAGACTGTAGGAGGCTGTCTCAGTCAGTGTCTGTAAAAGGCAGACCCAGGCAGGTCATAATGTCTGTCTGTAGTCAGGCACTTTAAGCCAGTCTGTGTTGTTTTAATGGCCCTCCGGTGATTTAATTAGCCTTCTTTCTCTAAGCCATTACCGGGTGTGCCACAGTGCTATGCAGAGCTGTGCCTGTGTGTTTTCTGACCTGCTCATATTCCTTCTTTGCCTAATAGCAGGTCCATAGGTTTTTATAGGAATTCAGTGTACTGTAGTCTGTGTGTTGTCTGAGTTTGTGTGTGAATAAGTTGTGTGTGCGTTAATAACCTGCTTTTGGCAGGTATGAGGGGAACAGACAGCAGAGAGGGAGAGCGAGAAAGAGAGGAGAGGGAGAGAGAGAGAGGAGAGAAAGAGAGTGGGAGAGAGAGAAAGAGAGGAGAGTGGGAGAGAGAGAGAAAGAGAGGAACAGAGAGAAAAACCGCTCCAGTTGCTAGCAGTCTGTGTTTATTCATTTGTCGTTCCATTTTGATTCCTCTTTTTTCCCCCGTGCGTGTGTGTGTGTGTGTGTGTGTGTGTGTGTGTGTGTATTTAGCTGAGGTCTCTGATGGTATTCTCCAGGTCTGTTACCATATAATATTATGATGATAGTCAGCACAGATACCTCATTACCTCTGCATGACATTACTCTGTCTCCTCTTAGAAGTGTTCCCTGTAGTATTGCATGTACACTGAGTATACCAGACATTAGGAACACCTTCCTAATAATGACTTGTACACCCCCCCCCCCCTTGCCCTCAGAACAGTCTCAATTCATCGGGGCATGGACTCTACAAGGTGTTGAAAGCGTTCCACAGGGATGCTGGCCCATGTTGACTCCAATGCTTCCCACAGTTGTGTCAAATTGGCTGGATGTTTTGGGTAGTGGACCATTCTTGATACACATGTTTTTTGACACACTAAAACTGGTGCGCCTGGCACCTACTACCATAACCCGTTCAAAGACACTTAAATATTTTGTCTTGCCCATTCACACTCTGAATGGCACACATACACAATCCATGTCTCAACTGTAGCAAAGCTTAAAACTCCTGTCTCCTCCCCTTCATCTACACTGATTGAAAGAGCAGTGTTTTGTACACTCAGTGTATACCGTTTATGATGTTACAGGTTTTAAAGCAAACCCTGGTTAGAATGAGATTCAGCAGTGGAATTGGCCTCAAGGGCCAGACTGCTTTTAGTTTAGCTAGAACCAGTGACCTGACCAGAGGTTGAAGGGTTAAGGGCTTTTCCATCTACAGTACCAATCAAAAGTTTAGACGCACCTACTCATTCAAGGGTTTTTCTTTATTTCTTATTATTTTCTACATTGTAGAATAATATCGAAGACATCACAACTATGAAATAACACACATGGAATCATGTAGTAACCAAAAAAAGTGTAAAACAAATCAAAATGTATTTTATATTTGAGATTCTTTAATGCCTTGATAACAGCTTTGCATACTCTTGGCATTCTCTCAACTAGCTTCATGAGGTAGTCACCTGGAATGCATTTCAATTAACAGGTGTGCCTTGTTAAAAGTTAATTTGTGGAATTTCTTTCCTTCTTAATGTGTTTGAGCCAATCAGTTGTGTTGTGACAAGGTAGAGGTGGTATACAGAAGATAGCCCTATTTGGTAAAAGACCAAGTCCATATTATGGCAAGAACAGCTCAAATAAGCAAAGAGAAATGACAGTCCATCATTACTTTAAGACATGAAGGTCAGTCAATCCAGAAAATTACAAGAACTTTGAAAGTTTCATCAAGTGCAGTCGCAAAAACCATCAAGCGCTATGATGAAACTGGCTCTCATGAGGACCGCCACAGGAAAGGAAGACCCAGTGTTACCTCTGCTGCAGAGGATAAGTTCATTAGAGTTACCAGCCTCAGATTGCAGCCCAAATAAATGCTTCACAGAGTTCAAGTAACAGACACATCAACATCAACTGTTCAGAGGAGACTGCGTGAATCAAGCCTTCATTGTCAAATCGCTGCAAAGAAACCACTACTACAGGACACCAAGAAGAAGAAGAGACTTGCTTGGGCCAAGAAACACGAGCAATGGACCTTAGACTGGTGGAAATCTGTCCTTTGGTCTGATTAGTCCAAATTTGAGAATTTTGTTTTGTTTTTTGTCTTTGTGAGACGCAGAATAGGTGAACGGATGATCTCCACAAGTGTGGTTCCCACAATGAAGCATGGAGGAGATGTGATGATGTGGGGGTGCTTTGCTGGTGACACTGTGATTTATTTAAAATTCAAGGAACACTTAACCAGCATGGCTACCACAGCATTCTGCAGCGATAAGCCATTCCATCTGGTTTGCGCTTAGTGGGACTATCATTTGTTTTTCAACAGGACAATAAGCCAACACATCTCCAGGCTGTGTATGGGCTATTTGACCAAGAAGGAGAGTGATGGTGTGCTGCATCAGTTGACCTGGCCTCCACAATCACCCGACCTCAACCCAATTGGGATGGTTTGGGATGAGTTGGACCGCAGAGTGAAGGAAAAGCAGCCAACAAGTGCTCAGCATATGTGGGAACTCCTTAAAAACTGTTGGAAAAGCATTCCAGGTGAAGCTGGTTGAGAGAATGCCAAGAGTGTGCAAAGCTGTTATCAAGGCAAAGGGTGGCTACTTTGAAGAATCTAAATATATATTTTGATTTGTTTAACACTATTTTGGTTACTATATGATTCCAAAAAAAACATTGAATGAGTAGGTGTGTCCAAACTTTCGACTGGTACTGTATATCGGTTGTGCCCATCTCTGCATGTTGACATCTAGGCTTATTGCTATATTGATTGGAAATAAGGTACACGGTCAGTGTTTTAGGAGAATCAGCCAGTTTGACGTGTCAATAGGCTGCGTTGACACAACAATGTTCGTACTACACTGGGTGAGCACAAAGAGTGAGCCTGTGCCTAGGGTACTGAACCGTGTGTGTGTGTGTGTGTGTGAGAGCTTTGCAATACTGAAGTCTTTACGACTGAACAGAATATTTTAAAGGCTGTACAGTCGTGGCCAAAAGTTTTGAGAATTACAAAAATTTATTTCCACAAAGTTTGCTGCTTCAGTGTCTTTAGATATTTTTGTCAGATGTTACTATGGAATACTGAAGTATAATTACAGTGTGTCAAAGGCTTTTATTGACAATTACATGAAGTTGATGCAAAGAGTCAATATTTGTAGTGTTGACCCTTCTTTTTCAAGACCTCTGCAATCCGCCCTGGCATGCTGTCAATTAACTTCTGGGCCACATCCTGACTGATAGCAGCCCATTCTTGCATAATCAATGCTTGGAGTTTGTCAGAATTTGTGTGTTTTTGTTTGTCCACCCACCTCTTGAGGATTGACCACAAGTTCTCAATGGGATTAAGGTCTGGGGAGTTTCCTGGCCATGGACCCAAAATATCGATGTTTTGTTCCCCGAGCCACTTAGTTATCACTTTTGCCTTATGGCAAGGTGCTCCATCATGCTGGAAAAGGCATTGTTCGTCACTAAACTGTTCCTGGATGGTTGGGAGAAGTTGCTCTCGGAGGATGTGTTGGTACCATTCTTTATTCATGGCTGTGTTCTTAGGCAAAATTGTGAGTGAGCCCACTCCCTTGGCTGAGAAGCAACCCCACACATGAATGGTCTCAGGATGCTTTACTGTTGGCATGACACAGGACTGATGGTAGCGCTCACCTTGTCTTCTCCGGACAAGATTTTTTCCGGATGCCCCAAACAATCGGAAAGGGGATTCAGAGAAAATGACTTTACCCCAGTCCTCAGCAGTCCAATCCTTGTACCTTTTGCAGAATATCAGTCTGTCCCTGATGTTTTTCCTGGAGAGAAGTGGCTTCTTTGCTGCCCTTCTTGACACCAGGCCATCCTCCAAAAGTCTTTGCCTCACTGTGCGTGCAGATGCACTCACACCTGCCGGCTGCCATTCCTGAGCAAGCTCTGTACTGGTGGTGCCCCGATCCCACAGCTGAATAAACTTTAGGAGACGGTCCTGGCACTTGCTGGACTTTCTTTGGCGCCCTGAAGCCTTCTTCACAACAATTGAACCGCTCTCCTTGAAGTTCTTGATGATCCGATAAATGGTTGATTTAGGTGCAATCTTACTGGCAGCAATATCCTTGCCTGTGAAGCCCTTTTTTGTGCAAAGCAATGATGATGGCACGTGTTTCCTTGCAGGTAACCATGGTTGACAGAGGAAGAATAATGATTCCAAGCACTACCCTCCTTTTGAAGCTTCCAGTCTGTTATTCAAACTCAATCAGCATGACAGAGTGATCTTCAGCCTTGTCCTCGTCAACACTCACACCTGTGTTAACGAGAGAATCACTGACATGATGTCAGCTGGTCCTTTTGTGGCAGGGCTGAAATGCAGTGGAAATGTTTTTTGGCGATTCAGTTAATTTGCATGGCAAAGAGGGACTTTGCAATTAATTGCAATTCATCTGATCACTCTTCATAACATTCTGGAGTATATGCAAATTGCCATCATACAAACTGAGGCAGCAGACTTTGTGAAAATTAATATTTGTGTCATTCTCAAAACTTTTGGCCACGACTGTAGACCCAGATTGGGTGTGCTATTTTCTTTCTACTGTATTTTTTAAGTATGTTGACTCTTTCTGACATGAAATCTCTACTGTAGATTTTGCAATATTTTATATTACAACTACGTTGATATTGCTTTACTGTGAATAAGCTATTTCTAGATGCGATCGAATTTTAGCATGCATATTTACTGCTGTAATATACAAATATATGTTTTCAATAATTAATATTGCATTTGACGCTTTGGAATTTGACACAGAACAAAGGCAAAAAAAAACATTTTTGATTTTATTTATTTTAATTGTGTATTTATGTAAATGTTTCAGTTAGTCATTATTTCTTTGTCTTATTCCTCTGAAAAATGAATTTGTTTTCTCTTCTTTATGAGCAGAAGGAATTGTCTTTTACATTCCAGAATAAACATGGACTGTAACTGAAAAACTATTCTGTGTTGTCTTCTTCTTGCATTGACTATGTCATCCACACATTGTCTGTCCAGCACCTTCTTTACATGTGTTCTCAATATCACGTTTTCCCTTTTCAACTGTTTGTTTGCCTACGGTAAAGATACCTGTAAGTCAGTGGAGGCTGGTGGGAGTAGCTATAGGAGAATGTGCCCGTCCTCCTATAGCTCCTCCCACCAGCCTCCACTGCTGTACGTGCTGTAGACCTTACTGGCATATGCATTTCATGAGCTATACAACAATGTCTGTTCCGCTAATTCTTTTTCTGTGGTTTACCCTTTTAGACTGTCTCAAATAACACCTTTTTAAGGCTCTGTTCTTTCATCTCCTTCCTTCTGTCCTCACACCCCCAATATTATTTATTATATATTCAAATAAAGACTTGAAATATTGGACGTACACATTATGGCTGTACTTAAGAAGCTGTTTTGAAATACGAGCGGTTTACAGTAGTTTATGTAAAGCTATACTGCCCTCCATTGTCCACCACAGGTACTACTTTCCCATCCTCCTCCCTTCAATGTAAACAGTATCCTTCATCCCAATCCAACCCACTGCTAACAGTATTCTATATCCCATACATCGTTGCTCATTGTGTATTTATTATAACTTTTATTACATGTTTTACCTTTCTATTATTTTTTTATTTTCTTTCTCGCTGCATTGTTGGTAAGGGCCCGAAAGTAAGCATTTCACTGTTAGTCTACACCTGTTGTTTACGAAGAATGTGCGGAATAAAATGTGATTTGATATTTCACCAGTATCCTACATCCTACACATCTGTCACCACTCACAGGGAGGTGACCTCATGCAGTCAGTCCATGGTTAGAATCCTGTTCACTAACATGTCACTGTGTCATCTTCACAGTGGCCGTAGCAATCCTTTTCTAGAGTCCATCTTGCACAGGTCCAATCGAGGGCCTCTCTCCCTCTTCAACCCTTTTCTCCATTCTAGAAATGATTATAAGGACACAGGTCCATACGTACATGGCAGAGCTGATACATTGTGATAAAAGGGGAAAGATCAGACTAAGTGGTGGGCCCCAGTGTACAGGTGTACACAGCTCAGTGTCACATTCAGCAAGGGGTCAAAGCTACGTGTTCGGACATGTTTCATTCCATATGCTATGTATGTATTCATGCTTCTACACCTGCATTGCTTGCTGTTTGGGGTTTTAGGCTGGGTTTCTGTACAGCACTTTGAGATATCAGCTGATGTAAGAAGGGCTATATAAATACATTTGATTTGATGATATTCATCCATATAGTTGATATCTCTAGTATAATATCTCTCGGGGGAAAAACAGAAGTGTAAATATAGAGGATGTAAACAACAGAGTGAAAGAAAGTGTCTTGCAGCAGCACTGATTTTTTATTTTTTTTTGGTCCAGGTCACCATAGTCTGTGACCCTTAACCATTCACCCTTGACCCCTGGGATTGTATCAGTGGTAGGTAAGGCTTTGCGTAGAGGGTGGTTGCTGTGGTTACAAGCTGTTGTTGGCAAGCATGCGGGTGAACTCGTCGATGAGGCTCTTGAAGGTGATCCTCCTGTCGGGGGTGCTCTCCCAACACTTCCTCATCAGCTCATACACCTGCAAGACAACATAATCATAACTAACGTAAGTTACAGAAACTATTTCATACACCTGCTAGACAACTAGGCTAGATACCCCTACCTGAGGTATAACAAAACACAAACATGTCTTCCATATATGAAATGGATGTTTGTGTAAAAGCACCTAAGCTCATGTAACCCAATATTTCAAGCTATGATATTGCTCAAATTCAGAATACAAGTAGTCAGTGCATTCAGAAAGTATTCTGACCTCTTCACTTTTTCCACATTTTGTTACTGTTACAGCCTTATTCTAAAATGGATTCAATTGTTTTCCCCCCTCTTCAATCTACACACAATACTCCATAATGACAAAGCAAAAACACGTTTTTAGAACTTGTTTCACAATTATAAAATGTAAAACTGAACTATAACATTTACATACAGTTGAAGTCGGAAGTTTACATACACCTTAGCCAAATACATTTAAACTCAGTTTTTTTAATCCTAGTAAAAATTCCCTGTCTTAGGTCAGTTAGGATCACCACTTTATTTTAAGAATGTGAAATGTCATAATAATAGTAGAGAGAAGGATTTATTTCAGCTTTTATTTCTTTCATCACATTCCCAGTTCGTCAGAGGTTTACATACACTCAATTAGTATTTGGTAGCATTGCCTTTAAATTGTTTAACTTGAGTAAAATGTTTCGGGTAGCCTTCCACAAGCTTCCCATAATAACTTGGGTGAATTTTGGCACATTCTACCTGACAGAGCTGGATTAACTGAGTCAGGTTTGTAGGCCTCCTTGCTCGCACATGGTTTTTCAGTTCTGTCCACAGATGTTCTATGGGATTGATGTCATGGCTTTGTGATGGCCACTCCAATACCTTGACTTTGTTGTTCTTAAGCCATTTTGCCACAACTTTGGAAGTATGCTTGGGGTCATTGTCCATTTGGAGGACCCATTTGCGACCAAGCGTTTAGCTTCCTGACTGATGTCTTGAGATGTTGCTTCAATATATCCACATAATTTCCCCTCCTCATGATGCTATCTATATTGTGAAGTGCACCAGTCCCTCCAGCAGCAAAGCACCTCCACAACATGATGCTGCCACCCCAGTGCTTCATGGTTGGGATGGTGTTCTTCGGCTTGCAAGTCTCCCCCTTTTTCCTCCAAACATAACGATGATCATTATGGCCAAACAGTTATATTTTTGTTTCATCAGACCAGAGGACATTTCTCCAAAAAGTACAATCTTTGTCCCCATGTGCAGTTGCAAACCGTAGTCTGGCTTTTTTATGGCGGTTTTGGAGCAGTGGCTTCTTCCTTGCTGAGCTGCCTTTCAGGTTATGTCGATATAGGATTTGTTTTAATTTTTACTAGGATGTCAGGAATTATGAAAAACTGAGATTAAATGAATTTGAATAAAGTGTATGTAAACTTCCGACTTCAACTGTAGATACTTTTGTACCTGTTTCATCCAGCATCTTCACAAGGTCCTTTGCTGTTGTTCTGGGATTGATTTGCACTTTTCGCACCAAAGTACGTTCATCTCTAGGAGACAAAACGCGTTTCCTTTCTGAGTGGTATGATGGCTGTGTGGTCCCATGGTGTTTATACTCGCGTACTATTGTTTGTACAGATGAACGTGGTACCTTCAGGTGTTTGGAAATTGCTCCCAAGGATGAACCAGACTTGTGGAGGTCTACAAAATGTTTTTCTGAGGTCTTGGCTGATTTCTTTGGATTTTTCCAATGATGTCAAGCAAAGAGGCATTGAGTTTGAAGGTAGGCCTCGAAATACATCCACAGGTACACCTCCAATTGACTCAAATTATGTCAATTAGCCTATCAGAAGCTTCCAAATCCATGCCATCACTTTCTGGAATTTTCCAAGCTGTTTAAAGGCACAGTCAACTTAGTGTATGTGAACTTCTGACCCACTGGAATTGTGATACAGTGAATTATAAGTGAAATAATCTGTCTGTAAACAATTGTTGGGAAAAATACTTGTGTCATGCACAAAGTAGATGTCCTAACCGACTTGCCAAAACTATAGTTTGTTAACAAGAAATTTGTGGAGTGGTTGAAAAACGAGTTTTAATGACTCCAACCTAAGTGTATGTAAACTTCCGACTTCAACTGTAAGTATTACTCAATACTTTGTTTAAGCACCTTAAGCAGCAATTACAGCCGCAAGTCTTCTTGGGTATGACGCTAAAAGCTTGGCACACCTGTATTTGGGGAGTCTCTCCCATTCTTCTCTGCAGATCCTCTAAAGCGCTGTCAGGTTGGACAGCTAATTTCACGTCTCTCCATGGATGTTCGATCGGGTTCAAGCCCGGGCTCTGGCTGGGCCACTCAAGGACTTGTCCCGAAACCATTCCTGCATTGTCTTCACTGTGTGCTTAGGGTCGTTGTCCAGTCTGAGGTCCTGAGCGCTCTGGAGCAGGTTTTCATCAAGGATCTCTCTGTACTTTTCTCCGTTCATCTTTGCCTCGATCCTGACTAGTCTCCAACTTCCTGCCAATAAACAACATCCGCACAGCATGATGCTGCTACCACCATGCTACACCATAGGGATGGTGCCAGGATTCCTCCAAATGACACTTGGCATTCAGGCCAAAGAGTACCATCTTGGTTTCATCAGACCAGAGAATCTTGTTACTCATGGTCTGAGAGTCTTTTGGTGCCTTTTGTCAAACTCCAAGCGGCCTGTCATGTGGTTTTTACTGAGGAGTAGCTTCCGTCTAGCCACTCTACCATAAAGGCCTGCTTGGTGGAGTGCTGCAGAGATGGCTGTCCTTCTGGAAGGTTCTCCCATCTCCACAGAGGAACTCTAGAGGTCTGTCAGAGTCACCATTGGGTTCTTGGTCACCTCCTTGACCAAGACCCTTTTCCCCCGATTGCTCAGTTTGGCCGGGCGGCCAGATCTAGGATGAGTTTTGGTGGTTCCAAACTTCTTCCTTTTAAGAATGATGGAGGCCACTGTGTTCTTGGGGACCTTCAATGCTTCTGACATTTTTTGGTACCTTTAACATTTTATTGAATCCATTTTAGATTAAGGCTGTAATGTAAGAACATGTGGAAAAAGTTAAGGGGTCTGAATACTTTCCGAATGTACTGTACATAAACAATCAGCATTACGATATATTTATTAGTCTTGGAAATGTATACCTGGAAACACACAGATACAATAGGTGGAAATATCAACTATGAATATTTATGAATGTAATGTAAACTTCACTTTTTGGTAGCTGTTCAAAATATTGCTCTCATTCAGGGCTGTATGGTCCTGCCTTTTTAATGTTGTGGCTATTGGCTCTAAGGAAAACAAGTGGGGTCCAAGATAACTTAAAGGATGTTGTATCTTTAGCCCCAAGTCTTGCAATTAAGTCAAAGGGGCAATCACAGATTATATTTAGTCTCAAATCCAATATGGCATCCAAAATCAAATATGGCTGCCATAATAACATTTGATGGAGGTTAAAATCACCTGTAAATATGAATTTAGTATTTTAGTATATTTTTTTATTGTGTACAATAGTCATGCCTATAAAGACTGTTGGTGTGTATACATTTTATTCTGAATCAGTGGAGGCTGCCGATATGAGGACAGCTCATAGTAATGTCCGGAACGGCGCAAATGGAATTGCATCAAACACATGGAAACCATGGAAACCATGTGTTTGATACCTTTCCACTTATTCCGTTCCATCCAATACCCCAAGCCCGTCCTCCCCAATTAAGGTGCCACCAAACTCCTGTGTTCTGAATCCAATATGGCTAACATGATTACACTCAAACACCTTGGCCTGCATATAAGTAGCCCTAGTTCATTTTGATTGTGTTATTCTGTCTTTAAAATTGTTATTTGTATTTCTAGCACTATGAGTGGCATTGCCATGCCTCTGTTGTGTTTGAAGAGTCGAAGCCAACTCGTTTTTCAAATTGTGTTCATGTTTAAATCTCATTCACACACTGACAGCATATCAATAATGGGCAATTCCACTAAATATAATAAGGTTTTCACAACACAAGCGCACAGTAGCGTTATAGGAGTTATAGGAGAGCAACCGTAATACAACATTCGGCAACTCTAGTAGTGTATATGTAGAGCCCTCTTTTCCCCACTAAAACTAAGTGTGCAAGGTTGATTCAAAGTCTTTTGAAGGTGACCAGGACATCATTGTGTCCTAACAGGGTGAGGAGACAAAGTAGCCAATAGTGGTTGTAGTTCTGGGGCCTGACCAGTAGTGGTTGTAGTTCTGGGACCTGACCAGTAGCCAGTAGTGGTTGTAGTTCTGTGGCCTGACCAGTAGCCAGTAGTGGTTGTAGTTCTGGGACCTGACCAGTAGTGGTTGTAGTTCTGGGACCTGACCCAGTAGCCAGTAGTGGTTGTAGTTCTGGGACCTGACCAGTAGCCAGTAGTGGTTGTAGTTCTGGGACCTGACCAGTAGTGGTTGTAGTTCTGGGGCCTGACCAGTAGCCAGTAGTGGTTGTAGTTCTGGGACCTGACCAGTAGTGGTTGTAGTTCTGAGACCTGACCAGTAGCCAGTAGTGGTTGTAGTTCTGGGGCCTGACCAGTAGTGGTTGTAGTTCTGGGACCTGACCAGTAGTGGTTGTAGTTCTGAGACCTGACCAGTAGCCAGTAGTGGTTGTAGTTCTGGGGCCTGATCAGTAGTGGTTGTAGTTCTGAGACCTGACCAGTAGCCAGTAGTGGTTGTAGTTCTGGGGCCTGACCAGTAGTCAGTAGTGGTTGTAGTTCTGGGGCCTGACCAGTAGTCAGTAGTGGTTGTAGTTCTGGGACCTGACCAGTAGCCAGTAGTGGTTGTAGTTCTGAGACCTGACCAGTAGCCAGTAGGGGTTGTTGTTCCTTGGGCCTGACCAGTAGCCAGTAGTGGTTGTAGTTCTGTGACCTGACCAGTAGTGGTTGTAGTTCTGGGGCCTGACCAGTAGCGGGTTGTAGTTCTGGGACCTGACCAGTAGCCAGTAGTGGTTGTAGTTCTGGGACCTGACCAGTAGTGGTTGTAGTTCTGGGACCTGACCAGTAGTGGTTGTAGTTCTGGGACCTGACCAGTAGCCAGTAGTGGTTGTAGTTCTGGGACCTGACCAGTAGTGGTTGTAGTTCTGGGACCTGACCAGTATCCAGTAGTGGTTGTAGTTCTGGGACCTGACCAGTAGTGGTTGTAGTTCTGGGACCTGACCAGTAGCGGGTTGTAGTTCTGGGGCCTGACCAGTAGCCAGTAGTGGTTGTAGTTCTGGGACCTGACCAGTAGCCAGTAATGGTTGTAGTTCTGTGGCCTGACCAGTAGCCAGTAGTGGTTGTAGTTCTGTGGCACAGCTAACTGGTCATTCTGGGCAAGCTGCAGTGATAATGTATGGCTGGCGGGGTATTGGGACTGTGGGGTGATGATCAGTTTCCATTTCTACAGTTTGCTATAGGCAGTCAAAAGATGCAGCTTGCATACCAAACTGTAATGTTAGCCCAGGCTGAATGATGCTGGGGATACTCCAGTAGTGGAATGGTTAGTTGTCTGCTTGTGAAGAAAGGGCTGTCACAAACAGTCTTCAGTTCCTTCCAACGCCTAATTGGCCGGTGGGTTGAATGTGTCAAAGTCATATTTCTTTATATTCCTTTGGCTGTCAGGTAGGATTATAATATGGACGATATTAACTTTGAGTGGTTGGCATTGATTCCGGACTGGGGCCCGCCCAGCAGGATATGTGGAGAGTGACAGAACCTGCGAGGTGGACCTCAGGTTACTTAGAGGTTGGTTAGAGTGTAGCTAGGTCATAGACTATGACTAAGAGGGCCTCCCGGGTGGTGCAGTGGTCTAAGGCACTGCATCGCAGCGCTAGCTGTTTCACCAGAGACTCTGGGTTCGCGCCCAGGCCTGAGATGGTTTGCTCAGCATATGTGGGAACTCCTTCAAGACTGTTGGAAAAGCATTCCAGGTGAAATAAAATATATTGTTTAACACTTTTTTGGTTACTACATGATTCCATATGTGTTATTTCATAGTTTTGATGTCTTAACTATCATTCTACAATGTAGAAAATAGTACAATTAAAGAAAAACCCTTGAATGAGTAGGTGTTCTAAAACTTTTGACCGGTAGTGTACTTATACAGCTGATTAAACCACCGTTTAATTGTAATGTGGCAGCCATATTGGATTTGGAGTAAAATCTGGGGGGTAATCTAATTGCAAGAGTAGGGGCTAAACATATAAAATCCACAGACAAACCTTTGATACGAAAAAATGACAGTTTTCGGTGTCTGAGCCCACTTGCCTTAGAGCCGATTACAATAGTCACAACATCAAACTTGTAACTGTATACATTTTTCTCAGGCGGGACAATACAGCACTGAATGAGAGCAAATTTCACTTGTAAAGTTGTCTATTGAACAGCTACCAGTTATGTTTACATGCATGAGAAATATTAATTGTTATCATAACTAACGTTAGTTAAAGAAAATATTTCATACACCTGCCAGACGAACAAGGCCCACAGGCAGATGCAAGATGCAAATGAGTTCTAGACATGACATTTCTAGGATTATTAAATTATTCTAGTCAATGTAAAAAACCCTGTAGGTGAATAAAAAAATATATCAAAAGGCACTTTTCTAGCTCCATAAATGATCTCAGAGGATGGTGATTTGAGTGACCTATTGAAGATTCCTCTTTATGGTGGAGAAAGAGTTTAAAGAGAGAGAGCATGTTGTGCGTGATGGGGTGACTCTGAACAGCGTGAGGTAGGCAGGCAGGTAGGTAGGTAGATCCTACCGTTCCAGGACAGCTCTCAGGGCGGGGCAGCCTCTTTCCCTCCTCCAGCGCCTTGACCAATCGCGTCACAGTCATCTGACCCTGAGTGGGACCAATCATCTTCAAGAACACCTGTGGGGACAGGTCGGGGGGAGGGGAGAGATAAGTCACCATGGAGACGTGATGAAATGAAATGACCCCTGAAATCTAGCCAGTCAGGACTGGAGTGACTTAGTTGTATTGTTGTCACCAACATTCAGAAGACATTAGTCATCGAACCTTAACTCTACATTACATTTAACATTCTATAATCTATTTCAAAACAGTCTGTAGACAACATACAATGCCTTCAGAAAGTATTCACACTTCACACACTTTTGTTGTGTTACAAGGTGTGATTACAATGGATTTAATTGTCGTTTTTTTGACAATGATCTACACAAAATACTCTATAATGTCAAAGTGGAAGAAAATGTAACATTTGTAAAACATTTATGAAAAATAAAACAGTAATATATCTTGTTTAGAGAAGTATTCAACCCCCTGAGTCAATACATGTTAGAATCACCTTGGGCAGCGACTACAGCTGTGAGTCTTTCTGGGTAGGTCTAAGAGGTTTGCACATCTGGATTGTAAAATAGTTGCACATTATTATTTTTAAATTCTTCAAGCTCTGTCAAGTTTGTTGCTGATTATTGCTAGACAGCCTATCCATAACCTAATGCAGTCACCAGTCAACACTTTGAATTCAGGACATATTTTTCATTTCTTTGCCACATTTTTTGTAGTTTTACTTCCCTCCGATCCTTATTGCAAACAGGATGCATGTTTTGGAATATATTTATTCTGTACAGGCTTCCTTCTTTTCACTCATTTAGATTAGTATTGTGGAGTAACTACAATGTTGTTGATCCATCCTCAGTTTTAAAGTCACCATTGGCCTCCTGGTGAAATCAGTGAGCGGTTTCCTTCCTCTCCGCCAACTGAGAAGGACGCCTATCTTTGTAGTGACTGGGTGTATTAATACACCATCCAAAGTGTAATTAACAACTTCATCATGCTCAAAAGGATATTCAATCTCCTTCTTTGCGAGCCATTGGAAAACCTCCTTGGTCTTTGTGATTGAATCTGTGTTTGAAATTCACTGCTCGTCTAAGGGACCTTACAAATAATTGTATGTGTGGGGTACAGAGATGAGGTACTCATTCCAAAATGATGTTAAACACTATTATTGCACAGTCCATGCAACTTATGTTACTTGTTAAGCACATTTTTACTCCTGAACGTATTTAGGCTTGCTATAACAAAGGGGTTGAATACTTACGGACTATTTTTTTTATTAATTTGTAAACATTTCTAAAAAATATCATTCCAATTTGACATTATGTGGTATTGTGTGTCAAATTCAGGTTGTAACGCAACAAAATGTAGAAAAAGACAAGGGGTGTGAATACTTTCTGAAGGCTCTGTATAAGACAGTAATATCTAATTGATGTTAGGTCAGATCAGATGAGAGACTACTTGTTCCTTTACTGTAAATTGAACAGGGTGGTAAAGGGTATTAATAAGACCCAATGGATATGTACTAATCATGGCTACTTGGTGTGGATGAGGGAGGACATATTGTGACAGTTCGTCTGAGCAATCAGGGAGATGCACGTGTGTGTGTATTATGGCACAGGCTGGCGGGAGTGGGCAGAGTCACCCTGGGCATTGACTGGCACCATCTGCCTCAATCAGGAGATGGAAGGCCGTGCTGTCAGGCCTGTGTGTGTACTGACCGTCATGGGGCTGATGGCAGAGTCACAGTAGGTGAGTAGTTCATACATCGTGACACCGAAGGACCAGACATCAGAGGCCAGGTAGAACTTACAGTGGACCAGACACTCTGGGGCATACCTGGCACAGGCGGAGAGGAGAGAGGACACACATGTCAATACAAATTCAAAATGTAGTCATTATCCATTTCAAAGAGCAGCTTTCTTTCCTTTCCCTCTCATATCTCTTCCCCTCTCTGTACTACACTTTGTCTTATTTTCCCTCCCTCCCTCACCAGAACACAGGGCTGTCCAGGTCATCTTTGACCGTGTAATATCCCTCGTTGTCCTTGATGCTCTTGGTAAGTCCGAAATCTCCGATCTTCACCGTGCTCTCGTTCTCCACCAGAACGTTCCGGGCCGCCAGATCCCGGTGGATGTAATTCCGAGATCCAAGATAGTCCATTCCCTGGACAGAGGGGAGACACAGAGATGGTTGGAATTTATCCTATCCATAACATCCCCTTAATATCTCCATAATATTCCCATAACACTGTCAGATCTAGGGATCTGTTCAACCAGGGTAATGGTCAGAGTTAGGGGTATGTTAGGTAGCGGCGCTAGTGTTAGGGGTATGTTAGGTAGCGGCGCTAGTGTTAGGGGTATGTTAGGCAGCGGCGCTAGTGTTAGGGGTATGTTAGGCAGCGGCGCTAGTGTTAGAGGTATGTTAGGTAGCGGCGCTAGTGTTAGGGGTATGTTAGGTAGCGGCGCTAGTGTTAGAGGTATGTTAGGTAGCGGCGCTAGTGTTAGGGGTATGTTAGGCAGCGGCGCTAGTGTTAGGGGTATGTTAGGTAGCGGCGCTAGTGTTAGGGGTTAGGCAGCGGTGCTGTTAGGCAGCGGCGCTAGTGTTAGAGGTATGTTAGGTAGCGGCGCTAGTGTTAGGGGTATGTTAGGTAGCGGCGCTAGTGTTAGAGGTATGTTAGGTAGCGGCGCTAGTGTTAGGGGTATGTTAGGCAGCGGCGCTAGTGTTAGGGGTATGTTAGGTAGCGGCGCTAGTGTTAGGGGTTAGGCAGCGGTGCTGTTAGGCAGCGGTGCTAGTGTTAGGGGTATGTTAGGCAGCGGCGCTAGTGTTAGGGGTATGTTAGGTAGCGGCGCTAGTGTTAGGGGTTAGGCAGCGGTGCTGTTAGGCAGCGGTGCTAGTGTTAGGGGTATGTTAGGTAGCGGTGCTAGTGTTAGGGGTATGTTAGGTAGCGGCGCTAGTGTTAGGGGTATGTTAGGTAGCGGCGCTAGTGTTAGGGGTATGTTAGGTAGCGGTGCTAGTGTTAGGGGTATGTTAGGTAGCGGTGCTAGTGTTAGGGGTATGTTAGGTAGCGGCGCTAGTGTTAGGGGTATGTTAGGTAGCGGTGCTAGTGTTAGGGGTATGTTAGGTAGCGGTGCTAGTGTTAGGGGTATGTTAGGTAGCGGTGCTAGTGTTAGGGGTATGTTAGGTAGCGGCGCTAGTGTTAGGGGTATGTTAGGTAGCGGTGCTAGTGTTAGGGGTATGTTAGGTAGCGGTGCTAGTGTTAGGGGTATGTTAGGTAGCGGTGCTAGTGTTAGGGGTATGTTAGGTAGCGGTGCTAGTGTTAGGGGTATGTTAGGTAGCGGTGCTAGTGTTAGGGGTATGTTAGGTAGCGGTGCTAGTGTTAGGGGTATGTTAGGTAGCGGCGCTAGTGTTAGGGGTATGTTAGGTAGCGGCGCTAGTGTTAGGGGTATGTTAGGCAGCGGCGCTAGTGTTAGAGGTATGTTAGGTAGCGGCGCTAGTGTTAGGGGTATGTTAGGCAGCGGTGCTAGTGTTAGGGGTATGTTAGGCAGCGGCGCTAGTGTTAGGGGTATGTTAGGTAGCGGCGCTAGTGTTAGGGGTATGTTAGGTAGCGGCGCTAGTGTTAGGGGTATGTTAGGTAGCGGCGCTAGTGTTAGGGGTATGTTAGGTAGCGGTGCTAGTGTTAGGGGTATGTTAGGCAGCGGTGCTAGTGTTAGGGGTATGTTAGGTAGCGGCGCTAGTGTTAGGGGTATGTTAGGTAGCGGCGCTAGTGTTAGGGGTATGTTAGGTAGCGGCGCTAGTGTTAGGGGTATGTTAGGTAGCGTCGCTAGTGTTAGGGGTTAGGCAGCGGTGCTGTTAGGCAGCGGTGTTAGGGGTTAGGCAGCGGTGCTGTTAGGCAGCGGTCCTAGTGTTAGGGGTATGTTAGGCAGCGGCGCTAGTGTTAGGGGTATGTTAGGTAGCGGCGCTAGTGTTAGGGGTATGTTAGGTAGCGGCGCTAGTGTTAGGGGTATGTTAGGCAGCGGCGCTAGTGTTAGGGGTATGTTAGGTAGCGGCGCTAGTGTTAGGGGTATGTTAGGCAGCGGCGCTAGTGTTAGGGGTATGTTAGGCAGCGGCGCTAGTGTTAGGGGTATGTTAGGCAGCGGCGCTAGAGTAAGGGGTATGTTAGGCAGCGGCGCTAGTGTTAGGGGTATGTTAGGCAGCGGCGCTAGAGTAAGGGGTATGTTAGGCAGCGGCGCTAGTGTTAGGGGTATGTTAGGTAGCGGTGCTAGTGTTAGGGGTATGTTAGGTAGCGGCGCTAGTGTTAGGGGTATGTTAGGCAGCGGCGCTAGAGTAAGGGGTATGTTAGGCAGCGGCGCTAGTGTTAGGGGTATGTTAGGCAGCGGCGCTAGAGTAAGGGGTATGTTAGGCAGCGGCGCTAGTGTTAGGGGTATGTTAGGCAGCGGCGCTAGTGTTAGGGGTATGTTAGGTAGCGGCGCTAGTGTTAGGGGTATGTTAGGTAGCGGCGCTAGTGTTAAAGTACCTGACAGATCTGGACAGCGTAACTGAGCAGAGTCTTCAGGCTGGTCTGGCTTTTGTTGCGGGGGAGGTACTCCTTCAGACTGCCAGCAGGCAGGTACTCCATGATCAACTTGATGGCTCTGCCTCCTGCACACAGACAGATAGAGAGGATGGAGTGAGGCAAAGCAGAAGGTGTGTGTTCAGTAGGTAGGTGTGTGTGTGTATACGTGTGTGTGCGTGTGTGCGTATACTCTGCTCACCCTCCTCCTGACAGATGCCTTTGTACTTGACAATGTTGTGGTGGTAAAGTTCTTTAAGGATTCCTATCTCACACCAGAGGTTGCTGCTCTGTTCCTCTCTGTTCTCTGGCTTTAAACTCTTCACTGCTACCAGCTCCCCTGTCCGGTCCCCTCTGGGGTCATACCGACACAGCTCCACCTTGCCAAAGTGACCCTACACACACACACACACACACACACACACACACACACACACACACACACACACACAGAACATTCGTATCACATCATACTCACATAAACATTAACATTACTTGCATATGCACACGGTCTCTGGCATGGTCAAACACACACGTGTGTTACCTCTCCTAAATCTCGAATCTTCTTGAGGAACCTCTTCTCGAACACAGTGGGGTCGACCTCCAGAGTGGGTACAGGCTTGATAGAGGGGTCTGATGGAGGGATACACACTGTTACACACTGACAATACACACACACACTGACAACATACACACACATTGTTGCACACTGACAACATACACACACATTGTTACACACTGACAACATACACAGTGAGTTTATTCAGCTAAGCAACAGCACCAGTATGATGGATGTCTAACTGCGACATGACAGCAGTACCTCATTCTAGCCACCATGTGGGAGTATTGAGGCAATATTTATATCCATGGGGCCCAGTTTAGGGGGAGCTGTGGAGCGTGAACCCAGTGAACTCCACAACACTCATACACACACTCTTGCAATCTCTCTCTCTAGCTAGCGCTGAGAAACAGCTGCCATCTCTCTCTGTTTCATAATTTTCCTTCAATTCGAAAGAGGCTTAACTTCTCTAGGATAGGGGGCAGCATTTTCACGTTTGGATGAAAAGCATACCCAAATTAAACTGCCAGCTACTCATCCCCAGAAGATAAGATATGCATATTGTTAGTAGATTTGGATAGAAAACACTCTGAAGTTTCTAAAACTGTTTGAATCATGTCTGAGAGTATAACAGAACTTATTTAGCAGGCGAAACCCCGAGGACAAACCATTCAGATTTTTTGTTGTTGTTGAGGTCACTCTCTTTTCAATGGATTTTCATTGGGAATACAGATTTCTAATTGACCTTCTTTCAGTTCCTACCGCTTCCACTGGATGTCAACAGTCTTTAGAAATTGGTTGAGGGTTTTTCCTTTGTGTAATGAAGAAGTACGGCCATTTTGAATCAGGGTCACTTGTTGTGTCCTGTTTGTTAGAGGCGCATGACCAGAAGGCTAACTACAGTTTGTTTTAATCCTGTATTGAACACAGATCATCCCGTCTTCAATTTTATAGATTATTTACGTAAAAAATTACCTAAAGTTGTATTACAAAAGTAGTTTGAAATGTTTTGGCAAATTTTACAGGTAACTTTTGAGATATTTTGTAGTCACGTTTCACAATTTGGAACCGGTGTTTTTCTGGATCAAACGCGCCAAATAAATTGACATTTTGGATATATATCGACGGAATTACAAAAAGGACCATTTGTGATGTTTATGGGACATATTGGAGTGCCAACAACAGAAGCTCGTCAAAGGTAAGGCATGAATTATATTTTTATTTCTGCGTTTTGTGTCGCGCCTGCAGGGTTGAAATATGCTTCTCTCTCTGTTTACTATGATGCTATCCTCAGATAATAGCATCGTTTGCTTTCGCCGAAAAGCCTATTTGAATTCTGACATGTTGGCTGGATTCACAACCAGTGTAGCTTTAATTTGGTATCTTTCATCTGTGATTTAATGAAAGTTTGATTTTTATAGTAACTTATTTGAATATGGCGCGCTGCATTTTCTCTGGCTTTTGGCTAAGTGAGACAGTAGCTTCCCGCCTAAACTCAGATTTTTGGATATAAATATGAACTTTACCGAACAAAACATACATGTATTGTGTAACATGAAGTCCTATGAGTGTCATCTGATGAAGATCATCAAAGGTTAGTGATTAATTTTATCTCTATTTCTGCTTTTTGTTACTCCTCTCTTTGGCTGGAAAAATGGCTGTGTTTTTCTGTGGCTATGTACTGACCTAACATAATCGTTTGATGTGCTTTCGCCGTAAATCCTTTTTGAAATCAGACATGTTGGCTGGATTCACAACAAGTATAGCTTTAAGTTGGTGTCTTTCATGTGTGATTTCATGAAAGTTTGATTTTTATAGTAATTTATTTTGAATTTGGCGCTCTGCATTTTTACTGGCTTTTGGCCAAGTGGGACGTTAGCGTCCCACATTTCCCAGAGAAGTTAATGTATCTCACTGGAGAAAGCATCCGAGCGAACACAACAGCGGCCCTCTTTCTCAGTATATGTAGGCCATCTATCTGATGCTGTCTGGGCAAAAAGGGAATGACATCGTTGCCGCCCGTAGCATTGAATGCAAGAGAAGCCAGCGAGCATTTGGCCTCCCTTACTTACATTTTTTAAATAATATTAGCCAATCAGCATTGAGCTAAACTGTGAATGGTCCTGGCGTGCCAAAAAAAAAAAAAGTGTCAAGGGAAGCCAGTTTGGATTCACACCAAAAGCAAAACGTAATTTACAAAAAAATATATAATTGTTGCATCTCCTTGTGTTGTGGTCCTCCGGTGGCTAGCTAGCTAGTGACAATTGTCTCTTTCTTCAATTAGCCATGGATGGAGATAGCGATTTGGTTTTACTTCATTCTGGCCAATGATCCAACCATAATTGTGCCCCTGGCCTGAGAGGATGGAAGTTCAATGTAGCTAGCTAGTTATTTAGACTAATATTAACTAGCTGGCCTGGCGCATCGTTGCCAGGTAATGAAAGGAAGTTAGGATAGCTAGCAAGCATTTTAGCCAGGTAGCTTAGGACAACAAAAGCTAAATGTTTCGGCAACATGAACGAGGAGGTTGTCATTGGTGTTTCTCTACAAGTAGGGTGAGTCAGCATGTTTTTTTTTTTCTCACTTCCCCAGTGATTGTACCCATGCACTGCTACTGCTCACTGACACACACACACGTACTCTGTTCCTCCAGGGTGTCTATGTCTCTGACGATGGCCCTGAAGAACGGGCGTTTGCGGGGGTCGAAGGTCATACAATGGGTCATCAGTTCAGCCAGCTCTTTGCAGTCTGGAGTAGCTAACTGACACTCTGCTGCATAGAACCTCTCTTTCTGCTCAGGGAGAGAGAGAGGGAGGGAGGTGAGGGAGAGAGAGAGGGAGGGGTAGGGACAGGGGGGCGAGAGGGGGGACGGGGAGAGAGAGAGTAGCTTAAGGGTATCTGATACTTTGTGTCCAAACTGGCAATACATGGCATAGATATGTGTGAGGGTGTAGGATAAAGTGGATTAAGGTGTGCGTGTGTGTATATAGTATATACCTCTGTGAGTTTCTTGTCTTTGAGAGGCACTTCTCCGTCATAGCAGATCTCCCACAGTGTTGTGCCGAAGCCCCATTTATCAGCCGCTACACTCAGGTTGGCAGAGTCCTTCACACACTCTGGAGCAATCCAGGGGATCCGGTCCACACACTCTGCAGGTTGACACACACAACACACACACACACACACACACACACACACACACACACACACACACACACACACACACACACACACACACACACACACACACACACACACACACACACACACACACACACACACACACACACGGTATGTGTATGTAAACACAGTACAAACATAACACAAACAAACAGTCACATGCGGTGCAGAAACCAAAACACTATTGTAGTGAACACACGATAATGAACCCTCATCTGTTTGGGGAAGGAGTTTGTCATTTTTAATATGTCTGTAGTCCTGTCTTTCCTCACTGACACCTTTACTGTATTACAGTAAAGTAACCCTCTCTCTCTGACTGTCTCCATCTCTAACCCTCTCTCTCTGACTGTATCCATCTCTAACCCCCTCTCTCCATCTATAACCCCCTCTCTCCATCTCTAACCCTCTCTCTCTGACTGTCTCCATCTCTAACCCTCTCTCTCTGACTGTCTCCATCTCTAACCCTCTCTCTCTGACTGTCTCCATCTCTAACCGTCTCCATCTCTAACCCTCTCTCTCCATCTCTAACCCCCTCTCTCCATTTATAACCCCCTCTCTCCATCTCTAACCCTCTCTCTCTGACTGTCTCCATCTCTAACCCCATATCTCCATCTCTAACCCCCCCTCTCTGACTGTCTCCATCTCTAACCCCCTCTCTCCATCTCTAACCCCCTCTCTCCATCTGTAACCCTCTCTCTCTGACTGTCTCCATCTCCAACCCCCTCTAACTGACGGTCTCCATCTCTAACCCCCTCTCTCTGACTGTCTCCATCTCTAACCCCCTCTCTCTGACTGTCTCCAAGTTCTTCCCACAAGCCCTGACGTCACTTCCAGCTGACAGGAATCCACAGCCCTACCATGCCAGTAACAAAGAGAGGGAGGGAGGGAGAGTGTTCCCATCTGTCAGACCCAGTGGTCCCAGTGGACATTAACACTGTTTGGTCTGTTTAACTGTCTTCACTCAGCCACAAACACAGTAAATGTTTACCAAACATAAATATGCCATTGAGGGGAAATATGGAATGTGAGCTGTGCCCTTGTATAGTCTTGTTCCCAAAAACATTCTCCTGGGCCACAAACCTTTCAGAACTCTGTACAAGATACTGTACAATAAATTCTACAATCTCAAATTGAGCCTTTGTCCTATCTGAACTCAAAGTGGATCCCTACACATCTGCAAAATAAGATACGCTGCTCTGGATAACAACACAAATGGAAATGGAACATGATGGTTGTCTTGCACTCAATGTGCATCATTTGCCAAACAAAATGATTCAATGAAGTCTTACCCTCTCTGGTCAACACAGTGATGGGTATGCCGGGGTCGCTGAGTTTGATGAAGGGTCCTCCCTCACTGTCCACTCCGTCTCTGGCTAGCAGGATGTTCTTGGTACACACAAAGCCATGCACTAGCTTCTTATCCTCCTACACAGACAGAGACAGAGATAGTCTCTAAGAGCTTTGCACACCTGGATTGTACAATATTTGCACATTATTCTTAAATAAATTCTTCAAGCTTTGTCTAGTTGGTTGTTGCCATAGATTTTCAAGACGATTTAAGTCAAACTGTAACTAAGCCACTCAGGAACATTTAATGTTGCCTTGGTAAGCAACTCCAGTGTATACTTGGCTTGTGTTTTAGGTTATTGTCCTGCTGAAAGGTGAAATTGTCTCCCAATGTCTGTTGGAAAGCAGACAACCAGATTTTCCTCTCAGATTTTGCCTGTGCTTAGCTCCATTACGCTTATTATCCTTGCCAATGACAAGCAAATCCATAACCTAATGCACCCACCACCATGCTTGAAAATATGAAGAGTGGTACTCAGTGATGTGTTGTGTTGGATTTACCCCAAACATAACGCTTTGTATTCAGGATATTTCTTTAACAATTTCTTTACAGTTTTACTTTAGTGCCTTATTGCAAACAGGATGCATGTTTTGGAATATTTTTATTCTGTTCAGGCTTCCTTCTTTTCACTTTGTCATTCAGGTTAGTATTGTGAAGTAACTACAATGTTGTGGATCCATCCTCAGTTTTCTCCTATCACAGCCATTCAGCTCTAACTTTTTTAAAGCCACCATTGGCTTCATGGTGAAATCACTGAGTGGTTTTCTTCCTCTCTGGCAACTGAGTTAGGAAGGACGCCTGTATCTTTGTAGTGACTGGGTGTTTTGATACACCATCCAAAGTGTAATTAATAACTTCACCATGTTCAAAGGGATATTCAGTGTCTGCTTTTTTTCCAACGTCTACCAATAGGTGCCCTTATTTGGGAGGCATTGGAAAACCTCCCTGGACTTCATGGTTGAATCTGTTTGAAATTCACAACTCGAACTGAGGGACCTTACAGATGAGTGTATGTGTGGGGTACAGAGATGAGGTAGTCATAAAAAAAAATTATGTTAAACACAGAGTCCATGCAATTATTATGTGACTTGTTAAGCACATTTTTACTCCTGAACTTATTTAGGCTTGCTATAACAAAGAGGTTGAAGACATTTCAGAGTGTGTTTTTCTTACCAGGTAGCTGAGAGCGCTGGCCAGTTGTTTGGCCACCTGGAACTTCCATGGTGTACTGAGAGGACTGCATTGTCTCCGCATGAACACATCCAACGGACCTAACTGGACAAACTCCTCCACCATGATATCTGGGAGAGAGAGAGAGAGACATGGATAGGGTTGCAAAGGGTCGGAAACTTTCCGGTACATTTCCGGAATTTTTCCATGGGAAGTCAAGCCCAGGAATTTGGGGAATTTAGCATAAATTCATCAAAAAAAAGTTAGCTTATAACCGTGAACCTTTTTGTGGGATACTCATAAGGCAATTCTAGGTCTTGTAGCATATTTTGGTTAAACTATCCCCAATTCAATGTAATTGCAACCCTCTGCATGCACTGTGCATTCTTGCAGTGCACTCTTCCATCACATGTACAGCTGATTCTCAAGATATTGCACACTAATGAGATGCTATTGAGCCCACACTACTACACTGTCTGAGCCAAGGACTACATGTTTTCTGGTAAGATCTGATTACAATACTGGGTGGGGTGAAAATATTTTATATTACATACATTATTTTTTGTTAACTAGTAAATAGAGCCTACAGCAAAGTGTGTTTAAATAATTTCTAACTTAACAATTTCTGCTAGTTAGTTTTTGCTACAATGTGTGTTTTAGCTTGCTTGAGCCTGCTAACTGAGGAGTGTTAATTCACCTGTTTCCATACATGTTTCATTAAAAAAAAAGTATCTTACAAAGGAGTTGTTTAATCTAACTGCTTAACTATTTATCTGTACATGGAATTGTATTTGTTTTTTTCCCTGATATTTACAGGAAAATGCCACAGGCACTATCTGATGTGTGGAGACATTTCACTGCAGCTAATGTAGAAGGAAAATCTGTGTACATTTGCCAAATCATATGTGAAGAATGCAACAAAGATGCATAATCATCTGGCCAAGTGCATAAAGTTCCCTCAGCGCTCACAAAACAAGCAACCTCTGACAAAAGTCCCTCTACTTCTATTCGAGGTGAACATGATGAATCAGACACCTTATCGGCAACAGCTCATGGTCCTCCTGGAATCAGACGTTTTTTTGACTCAATGGAGGAACATAGTCAGAGAAATGGTGATGAATGTCTTGCTCGAGCTGTGTATGCAACTGGTTCACCTCTGATGCTCACTGGCAATGTGTATTTGAAGAGATTTCTGAATGTTCTTCACCCAGCATACACCCCTCCAACCAGACATGCTTGATCTACTCATTTGCTGGATGCAGAGTGCAAGTGAAGGTCAAGCAAATCATAGAGAAAGCAGACTGTATTGCAATCATTTCTGATGGGTGCTTGAATGTTCTTGGGCAAGGAATAATTAACTACATCATCTCCACCCTTCAACCAGTATTCAGGAGTAGAAATGTGCTTAACAATACACAGACACACCAGTTTCTACATTGCAGATGAGCTGAAGGCAGTCATCAATGACCTTGGACCACAGAAGGTATTTGCACTGGTGACAGACAATGCTGCGAACATGAAGGCTGCTTGGTCTAAAGTGGAGGAGTCCTACCCTCACATCACACCCATTGGCTGTGCTGCTCATGCATTGAATCTGCTCCTCAAGGACATCATGGCACTGAAAACAATGGATACACTCTACAAGAGAGCAAAGGAAATGGTTAGGTATGTAAAGGGTCATCAAGTTATAGCAGCAATCTACCTCACCAAGCAAAGTGAGAAGAATAAGAGCACCACATTTAAGCTGCCCAGCAACACCTGTTGGGGTGGTGTTGTCATCATGTTTGAAAGTCTCTTGGAGGGGAAGGTGTCTCTCCAAGAAATGGCCATATCACAGTCTGCCGATATGGACAGCCCCATCAAGAGGATCCTCGTGGATTATGTATTTTGGGAGAGAGTGGTAAGCAGCCTGAAACTCCTGAAACCTATAGCAGTAGTCATTGCACGGATTGAGGGAGACGATGCCATCCAGTCTGATGTTCAGACTCTGCTTGCAGATGTAAGAGAAGAAACCGTACTGCCCTGCCCACTTCACTGTTGCGCCAAGCAGAGGAAACTGCAGTTCTGAAATACATCAAAAAGCGTGAAGACGTCTGCCTGAAGCCCATACACGCCGCAGCATACATGTTGGACCCCAAGTATGCTGGCAAGAGTATCCTGTCTGGTGCAGAGATCAACAAGGCCTATGGTGTCATCACTACCGTGTCTCGCCACCTTGGCCTGGATGAGGGCAAGGTTCTTGGCAGTCTGGCGAAGTACACTTCCAAGCAAGGGCTTTGGGAAGGAGATGCAATATGGCAGTCGTGCAAATATATCTCATCAGCCACCTGGTGGAAGGGACTTTGTGGATCTGAGGCTCTTTCCCCTGTTGCCTCCATCATCCTCCAAATCCCACCAACATCAGCCGCCTCAAAGCGCAACTGGTCCTTGTTTGGGAACAGACACCAAAGCGCGCAACAGGCTGACCAATACAAAGGTTGAAAAATTGGTGGCCATCCAGGCAAATTTGAGTTTTTTTGAGCCTGACAACGAGCCATCCTCAACGGGGTTGGAAAGTGACAGTGAAGATGAGGCTTCAGAGTCTGATGTTCAAGAGGTGGACATTGAGGAGGTCCAGGGAGAAGACATGGAAGCCTGAGAGGAAGACAACCAAAGCTTTAGTTTCTAGACTATCCTTTTACAGATGTATGTTTTTGGGAGATGCGGTGGATCATTGGGGATCATTCAATATTCCCTTTCTTTTGTTGTTCAGTGTAATCATCCCATGTGAAGAGTCAACTCATTTAATTAAAGTTCACTAAATCGGTTATTTCTATTGGAAGGATTTAATAATTTGCAATTATGTCTACTTATGATGAGGTAAAAGGTTTATGTATCTGTCTCCATATGATATGGTAAATATATCCAATGCAAAAAATATCTACATTTAAATGGTATTAATATTAATTTGCATATATTTCTGTTAATTCCCATATATTCCCGTTATTTCCCATGGAAAGTTTCCACCTCTGAAATGTGCAACCCTAGACATGGACGGCAGTGGAAGCTGCTGAGGGAAGGACGGCTCATAACAATGGCTGGAATAGAGTGAATGAAATGGCATCAAACCATGTGTTTGATACCATTCCACCTATTCCGCTCAAACCATTACCATGAGCCTGTCCTCCCCAATTAAGGTACCACCAATCTCCTGTGCTAGATAGTCAATACACATTTACATACACACTTCGAGGCAAGCAACACTAAACCATGCATGAGAGCACCAGCTGTTCCGTACAAAAGTGTGATCTCGCTCTCCATACCCGATGTGAGTAAGACCTTTAAACATTCTCAAGGTCGCAGGGCCAGACAGAAAACCAGGACGCGTACTCAGGGCATGCGCTGACCAGCTGGCATGTGTCTTCACTGACATCTTCAACCTATCCCTGACCAGGTCTGTAATACCAAGTTGTTTAAAGCAGACCACAATAGTGCCTGTACCCAAGGGTAATCTGCCGAAATGACTATTTCCCTGTATCACTCATATCTATAGCCATGAAATGCTTTGAAAGCCGGGTCATGGCTCACATCAACACCATCATTACAGACACCCTGGACCAACTCCAATTTGCATACCGCCCCAACAGATCCACAGATGATGAAATTTCTATTGCACTCCACCCTGCCCTCACCCACCTGGACAAAAGGAATACAGTGCATTCGGAAATACTTTTTCCATATTTTGTTACGTTACAGCCTTATTCTAAAATGTATTTTTTTTTTATCCCCTTTATCAATCTACACACTATACCCCCTAATGACAAAGCAAAAATAGTTTAGAATTTTTTGCCAAAAAAATTACAAAAATTAATGAAAGTAACATTGCATAAGTATTCAGACCCTTTATTCAGTTCTTTGTTGAAGCACCTTTGGCAGCGATTACAGCATCGAGTCTTCTTGTGTATGACGCTTAAAGCTTGGCACACCTGTATTTGGGGAGTTTCTCCCATTCTTCTCTGCTGATCCTCTCAAGCTCTGTCAGGTTGGATGGGAAGAGTCGCTGCACAGATATTTTCAGGTCGCTCCAGAGATGTTTGATCGGGTTCAAGTCCGGGCTCTGGCTGGGCCACTCAACATTCAGAGACTTGTCCCGAAGCCACTTCTGCTTTGTCTTGGTTGTGTGCTTAGGGTTGTTGTCCTGTTTGGAGGTGAACCTTCACCCCAGTCTGAGGTCCTGAGCATTCTGGAGCAGATTTATCTTTCCCTCGATCCTGACTAGACTCTCAGTCCCTGCTGCTGAAAAACATCCCCATAGCAAGATGCTGCCACCACCATGCTTCACCTTAGGGATGGTGCCAGGTTTCCTCCAGACGTGATGCTTGGCATTCAGGCCAAAGAGTACAATCTTGGTTTCAGATCAGAGAATCTTGTTTCTCATGGTCTAACAGTCCTTTAGGTGCCTTTTGGCAAAATCCAAGCGGACTGTCATGTGTCTTTTACTGAGGGGCTTCTGTCTAGCCACTCTACCATAAAGGCCTGATTGGTGGAGTGCTGCAGAGATGGTTGTTCTTCTGGAAGGTTCCCCCATCTCCACAGAGGAACTCTTTCAGAGTGACCATCGGGTTCTTGATCACCTCCCTGACCAAGGCCCTGCTCCCCCGATTGCTCAGTTTGGCCGGGCGGCCAGCTCTAGGAAGACACTTGGTGGTTCTAAACTTCTTCCATTTAAGAATGATGGAGGCCACTGTGTTCTTGGGGACCTTCAATGCTGAAGACATTTTTTGGTACCCTTCCCCAGATCTGTGCCTCGACACAACCCTGTCTCAGAGCTCTACGGACAATTCCTTTGACTTCATGGTTTGGTTTTTGCTCTGACATGCAGCGTCAACTGTGGGACCTTATATAGGGAGGTATGTGCCTTTCCAAATCATGTCCAATCAATTGAATTTACCACAGGTGCACTCCAATCAAGTTGTAGAAACATCTCAAGGATGATCAAGGGAAACAGGACGCACCAGAGCTCAAATTTGAATCTCATAGCAAAGGGTCTGAACACTTATGTAAATAAGGTCATTCTGTTTTTGCAAAAATTACTAAAACCCTGTTTTCGCTTTGTCATCAAGGGGTATTGTGTGTAGATTGATGAGGAAAAACATTTATTTAATCATTTTTAGAATAAGGCTGTAACTTAACAAAATGTGGAAAAAGTGAAGGGGTCTGAATACTTTCCAAATGCACTCTACCTACAGTATGTAAGAATGCTGTTCATTGACTACATCTCAGCATTCAACACCATAGTGCTCTCAGGACCCTGGGACTGAACACCTCCCTCTGCAACTGGATCCTGGGCCTACCCCAGGCAGTGAGGGTAGGAAACAACACATCCGCCACTTTGACCATCAACAAAGGTGCCCCTCAGGGGTGTGTGCTTAGTCCCTTCCCGTACTCCCTGTTCACGCACGACTCCCGTTCGCGGCCGGCTGCCTAGGCACGCCTCCAACACCTTTATGAAGTTTGCTGACGACACAGCTGTGGTAGGACTGATCACCGACAATGATGAGGCAGCCTTAAGGTCTTCATTTTATTTTATTTTTACCCCTCTTTATCCCCAATTTCGTGGTTTCCAATTGGTAGTTACAGTCTTGTGTCATCGCTGCAACTCCCGTACAAACTCGGGAGAGGCGATGGTCGAGAGCCGCGCGTCCTCCGAAACACAACCCAACCAAGCCACACTGCTTTTTGACACAATGCCCACTTAACCTGGAAGCCAGCCGCACCAATGTGTCGGAGGAAACACCGTACACCTGGCGACCGTGTCAGCGTGTACTGCACCCGGCCCACCACAGGAGTCGCTAGTGCACGATGGGATAGACCCTAACCCGGACGATGCTGGGCCAATTGTGCGCCGCCCCATGGGTCTCCCGTTCGCGGCCGGCTGCGATAGAACCTGGACTCGAACCCAGAATCTTAGCATAGCCTTAGAACACTGCGCCACTCGGGAGGCCAGCCTAAAGTTCTACCACTGCACCATCGAGAGCATCTTGACTGCTTGCATCACCGCTTGGTACGGCAACGGCAAGGCACTCGAACGCAAGGTTCTACCGAGGTGGTGAGTACAGCTAAGTACATCACTAGGGCCGAGCTCCCTGCCATCCAGGACCTCTATACCAGTCGGTGTCAGAGGAAGGCCCAAGAAATGGTCAGACTCAAGCCATACTGTTCTCTCTGCTACCGCATGGCAAGCGGTACTCATGCACCAGTCTGGAACCAACAAGACCCTGAACAGCTTCTATCACCAAGCCATAAGACTAATAAACAAGACTGCTAAATAGCTTATCAAATGGCTACCAGGACTACCTGCATTGACCCCCATTTTTGCACTCTCTCTCTTGCACTGACTCTATGCACACACACACTGGACTCTACCCACACACCCATACACTGACACCCCAACACACACACACCATGCGCACACATGCCATGCCTACTGACACCACACACTTTCACACCCATCACATAAGCTGCTACTACTGTCTATTATCTATCCTGTTGCCAAGTCACTTTACCCCTACTTACAGTATACTGCTGCTACTGTCTATTATCTATCATGTTGCCTAGTCACTTTACCCCTACTTACAGTATACTGCTGCTACTGTCTATTATCTATCCTGTTGCCTAGTCACTTTACCCCTACTTACAGTATACTGCTGCTACTGTCTATTATCTATCCTGTTGCCTAGTCACTTTACCCCTACCTACAGTGGGGCAAAAAAGTATTTAGTCAGCCACCAATTGTGCAAGTTCTCCCACTTAAAAAGATGAGAGAGGCCTGTAATTTTCATCATAGGTACACTTCAACTATGACAGACAAAATGAGGGAAAACAATTTTTTTTTATGAATTTATTTGCAAATTATGGTGTAAAATAAGTATTTGGTCACCTACAAACAAGCAAGATTTCTGGCTCTCACAGACCTGTAACTTCTTCTTTAAGAGGCTCCTCTGTCCTCCACTCGTTACCTGTATTAATGGCACCTGTTTGAACTTGTTATCAGTATAAAAAGACCTGTCCACAACCTCAAACAGTCACACTCCAAACTCCACTATGGCCAAGACCAAAGAGCTGTCAAAGGACACCAGAAATTGTAGACCTGCACCAGGCTGGGAAGACTGAATCTGCAATAGGTAAGCAGCTTGGTTTGAAGAAATCAACTGTGGGAGCAATTATTAGGAAATGGAAGACATACAAGACCACTGATAATCGCCCTCGATCTGGGGCTCCACGCAAGATCTCACCCCGTGGGGTCAAAATGATCACAAGAACGGTGAGCAAAAATCCCAGAACCACACGGGGGGACCTAGTGAATGACCTGCAGAGAGCTGGGACCAAAGTAACAAAGCCTACCATCAGTAACACACTACGCCGCCAGGGACTCAAATCCTGCAGTGCTAGACGTGTCCCCCTGCTTAAGCCAGTACATGTCCAGGCCCATCTGAAGTTTGCTAGAGAGCATTTGGATGATCCAGAAGAAGATTGGGAGAATGTCATATGGTCAGATGAAACCAAAATATAACTTTTTGGTAAAAACTCAACTCGTCGTGTTTGGAGGACAAAGAATGCTGAGTTGCATCCAAAGAACACCATACCTACTGTGAAGCATGGGGGTGGAAACATCATGCTTTGGGGCTGTTTTTCTGCAAAGGGACCAGGACGACTGATCCGTGTAAAGGAAAGAATGAATGGGGCCATGTATCGTGAGATTTTGAGTGAAAACCTCCTTCCATCAGCAAGGGCATTGAAGATGAAACGTGGCTGGGTCTTTCAGCATGACAATGATCCCAAACACACCGCCCGGGCAACGAAGGAGTGGCTTCGTAAGAAGCATTTCAAGGTCCTGGAGTGGCCTAGCCAGTCTCCAGATCTCAACCCCATAGAAAATCTTTGGAAGGAGTTGAAAGTCCGTGTTGCCCAGCAACAGCCCCAAAACATCACTGCTCTAGAGGAGATCTGCATGGAGGAATGGACCAAAATACCAGCAACAGTGTGTGAAAACCTTGTGAAGACTTACAGAAAACGTTTGACCTCTGTCATTGCCAACAAAGGGTATATAACAAAGTATTGAGATAAACTTTTGTTATTGACCAAATACTTATTTTCCACCATAATTTGCAAATAAATTCATAAAAAATCCTACAATGTGATTTTCTGGATTTCTTTTCTAATTTTGTCTGTCATAGTTGAAGTGTACCTATGATGAAAATTACAGGCCTCTCTCATCTTTTTAAGTGGGAGAACTTGCACAATTGGTGGCTGACTAAATACTTTTTGCCCCACTGTATATGTACATAGCTACCTCAATTACCTCATACCCCTGCACATCAACTCGGTACTGGTACTCCCTGTATATAGCCATGTTATTTTTACTCGTTATTTTACTGTGTATTCATTCCTTGTGTTTATTTTTTTATCTTTAACTCTTGTTGGAAAGGGCCCATAAGTAAGCATTTCACTGTTGATCTACACCTGTTGTTTATGAAGCATAACATTTGATTTGACACACACACACACACGAACGAAGGGGTAGATGAAGGAAACAGGAAATCAGGGAGGGAAAGGGAGAGAGTTAGGCAAGATAAAACACATTGACATCCCAGTCAGCCTGTACATTCCTATGTTCCTGCCTTTCTAGGGAGTTTTTCCTAGCCACCATGCTTCTACATCCGCATTGCTTGCTGTTTGGGATTTTAGGCTGGAATTCTGTACAGCACTTTGTGACATCTGCTGATGTAAAAAGGGCTTTAGAAATACATTTGATTGATACATTAAGTCACATGCTATTGACTGGAACTGATTTCATTTCACTGAGAATGGATGCCTCAAACAACACACACACACACAACATATTCTGCCTGGCTACCACAACAGTAAGACTGGTTTGTCTTTTGTTGGGGAAAACAGTACAGCTACATTACTGTACTCATCTCCCACTAACTGGTTTAGACAGGTAAATCGTGTTCAGAGGGTACAGCACAGTATAGATTAATCTCAAACTGAACACTAAGTCCTTTATCGAGTGATCGAGTGCTCAAAGTGATCGGTTTGAGATTCAACCTATGTCAACATACTATTCCATACCGAGTCAACAGCTCATGGGGAATTAATTATTTATAAATGATGACAAGTCCCATCATATCTGCTGATCTACTACTGCAATACTGTAGTATAGGTCCTGTATGAACACTGCACAGGAAGAGAGGTTTATAGGGTCATGTGTGTGTGTGTGTGTGTGTGTGTGTGTGTGTGTGTGTGTGTGTGTGTGTGTGTACACTCACTCTCAAGGTGGCGTACACAGACTCCATAGAGCAGGGCGATGTGCTTATGGGAGACCTGCCGCATCATACTAGCTGTCTCAAAAAAGGCCTGGGGAGAGAGAGGGATAACAGGAGAGAGAGGGATAACAGGAGAGAGAGATAGGAAGAGAAAGGAGAGAGAGGGAGAGACAGAGGGGGAGGACAGGAGAGAGTGAGAGGCAGAGGGAGAGAGAGGGGGAGGACAGGAGAGAGGGAGTGAGAGGGAGAGACAGACCGAGATGGAGGACAGGAGAGCAGGAGAGAGAGGGAGAGACAGAGACAGGGGGTGGGGGGGCAGGAGAGAGGGAGAGAGAGAGAGGGATAGGAAGAGGCAGAGAGAGAGAGAGAGAGAGAGAGAGAGAGGGATAGGAAGAGGCAGAGAGAGAGAGAGAGAGAGAGAGAGAGAGAGAGAGAGAGAGAGAGAGAGAGAGAGAGAGAGAGAGAGAGAGAGAGAGAGAGAGAGAGAGAGAGAGAGAGAGAGAGAGAGAGAGAGAGAGAGAGGACAGGAGAGAGGGAGTGAGGGGGAGAGACAGATGGAGGACAGGAGAGAGGGAGTGAGGGGGAGAGACAGATGGAGGACAGGAGAGAGAGAGACCGAGATGGAGGACAGGAGAGAGAGAGGGAGACAGAGAAGGAGAGAGAGATGGAGATGGAGAGACAGGGAGAGACAGGGGGTGGGGGGGCAGGAGAGAGGGAGTGAGAAGGAGAGGCAGAGATGGAGGACAGGAGAGAGAGACAGATACAGATGGAGGACAAGAGAGAGAGAGGTAGAGACAGAGGGAGAGACAGCGGAGGAGACAGATGGAGGACAGGAGAGGGAGAGACAGAGGGAGAGATGGGGGGGCAGGACAGAGAGAGGGAGGCACAGGGAGAGACAGAGATGGAGGACAGGAGAGGGAGTGACAGAGGGGGAGACAGAGAGTCAGAGTTAGCTAATATGGAATGTGGCAAAATACTGACACAGTCTAATAAAAGGCATGAGCTGGTGCACCCCCAGAGAACATTATTTATGGAATGTGTTGGGGGGATGAGAGGAGAGCAACGTGAGAAACAGGGGAGACAGATAGCTGTGGAATGTGTTGGAATGTGTTGGGGGGGATGAGAGGAGAGCAACGTGAGAAACAGGGGAGACAGATGGCTGTGGAATGTGTTGGAATGTGTTGGGGGGGATGAGAGGAGAGCAACGTGTGAAACAGGGGAGACAGATGGCTGTGGAATGTGTTGGGGGGATGAGAGGAGAGCAACGTGTGAAACAGGGGAGACAGATGGCTGTGGAATGTGTCGGAATGTGTTGGGGGGGATGAGAGGAGAGCAACGTGTGAAACAGGGGAGACAGATGGCTGTGGAATGTGTTGGAATGTGTTGGGGGGGGGATGAGATTAGAGCAACGTGTGAAACAGGGGAGACAGATAGCTGTGGAATGTGTTGGAATGTGTTGGGGGGGATGAGAGGAGAGCAACGTGTGAAACAGGGGAGACAGATAGCTGTGGAATGTGTTGGGGGGGATGAGAGGAGAGCAACGTGTGAAACAGGGGAGACAGATAGCTGTGGAATGTGTTGGAATGTGTTGGGGGGATGAGAGGAGAGCAACGTGTGAAACAGGGGAGACAGATGGCTGTGGAATGTGTTGGGGGGATGAGAGGAGAGCAACGTGAGAAACAGGGGAGACAGATGGCTGTGGAATGTGTTGGAATGTGTTGGGGGGGATGAGAGGAGAGCAACGTGTGAAACAGGGGAGACAGATGGCTGTGGAATGTGTTGGAATGTGTTGGGGGGGATGAGAGGAGAGCAACGTGTGAAACAGGGGAGACAGATGGCTGTGGAATGTGTTGGGGGGATGAGAGGAGAGCAACGTGTGAAACAGGGGAGACAGATGGCTGTGGAATGTGTCGGAATGTGTTGGGGGGGATGAGAGGAGAGCAACGTGTGAAACAGGGGAGACAGATGGCTGTGGAATGTGTTGGAATGTGTTGGGGGGGATGAGATTAGAGCAACGTGTGAAACAGGGGAGACAGATAGCTGTGGAATGTGTTGGAATGTGTTGGGGGGGATGAGAGGAGAGCAACGTGTGAAACAGGGGAGACAGATAGCTGTGGAATGTGTTGGAATGTGTTGGGGGGATGAGAGGAGAGCAACGTGTGAAACAGGGGAGACAGATGGCTGTGGAATGTGTTGGGGGGATGAGAGGAGAGCAACGTGTGAAACAGGGGAGACAGACAGCTGTGGAATGTGTTGGAATGTGTTGGGGGGATGAGAGGAGAGCAACGTGTGAAACAGGGGAGACAGATGGCTGTGGAATGTGTTGGGGGGATGAGAGGAGAGCAACGTGAGAAACAGGGGAGACAGATGGCTGTGGAATGTGTTGGAATGTGTTGGGGGGGATGAGAGGAGAGCAACGTGTGAAACAGGGGAGACAGATGGCTGTGGAATGTGTTGGAATGTGTTGGGGGGGATGAGAGGAGAGCAACGTGTGAAACAGGGGAGACAGATGGCTGTGGAATGTGTTGGGGGGATGAGAGGAGAGCAACGTGTGAAACAGGGGAGACAGATGGCTGTGGAATGTGTCGGAATGTGTTGGGGGGGATGAGAGGAGAGCAACGTGTGAAACAGGGGAGACAGATGGCTGTGGAATGTGTTGGAATGTGTTGGGGGGGATGAGATTAGAGCAACGTGTGAAACAGGGGAGACAGATAGCTGTGGAATGTGTTGGAATGTGTTGGGGGGGATGAGAGGAGAGCAACGTGTGAAACAGGGGAGACAGATAGCTGTGGAATGTGTTGGAATGTGTTGGGGGGATGAGAGGAGAGCAACGTGTGAAACAGGGGAGACAGATGGCTGTGGAATGTGTTGGAATGTGTCGGGGGGATGAGAGGAGAGCAACGTGTGAAACAGGGGAGACAGATGGCTGTGGAATGTGTTGGGGGGATGAGAGGAGAGCAACGTGTGAAACAGGGGAGACAGATAGCTGTGGAATGTGTTGGAATGTGTTGGGGGGATGAGAGGAGAGCAACGTGTGAAACAGGGGAGACAGATAGCTGTGGAATGTGTTGGAATGTGTTGGGGGGATGAGAGGAGAGCAACGTGTGAAACAGGGGAGACAGATGGACATCTGTGGATTAGATGAAGGAGGGGTTGAGGTCAGGAGGGGAGGACAGATTCTCTTAAGGGAGTAATAAAGGTTTGTTATCCTGTTAGCCTTTTTATTAGCTTCCTGTGGAGACACAAAATGTAAGAATTGGAGAGAAGGAGGAGTGTTTTAAGTAGGATGTATGTAACTGTGTTGTGAGGAATATTTTTCTGTCTGATTACAGCTGTACAGAACCTTTGGGAAGAATTAAACTTGGTTAAAGCTTCTCTAGTGTCCGTGAGTTATTTACTCTGAAAAAGAAGAACCTAACAATATATATATATATATATATATATACAGTGGGGAGAACAAGTATTTGATACACTGACAATTTTGCAGGTTTTCCTACTTACAAAGCATGTAGAGGTCTGTAATTTTTATCATACGTACACTTCAACTGTGAGAGAAGGAATCTAAAACAAAAATCCAGAAAATCACATTGTATGATTTTTTATTAATTAATTTGCATTTTATTGCATGACATAAGTATTTGATACATCAGAAAAGCAGAACTGAATATTTGGTACAGAAACCTTAGTTTGCAATTACAGAGATCATACGTTTCCTGTAGTTCTTGACCAGGTTTGCACACACTGCAGCAGGGATTTTGGCCCACTCCTCCATACAGACCTTCTCCAGATCCTTCAGGTTTCGGGGCTGTCGCTGGGCAATACGGACTTTCGGCTCCCTCCAAAGATTTTCTATTGGGTTCAGGTCTGGAGACTGGCTAGGCCACTCCAGGACCTTGAGATGCTTCTTACGGAGCCACTCCTTAGTTGCCCTGGCTGTGTGTTTCGGGTCGTTGTCATGCTGGAAGACCCAGCCACGACCCATCTTCAATGCTCTTACTGAGGGAAGGAGGTTGTTGGTCAAGATCTCGCGATACATGGCCCCATCCATCCTCCCTTCAATACGGTGCAGTCGTCCTGTCCCCTTTGCAGAAAAGCATCCCCAAAGAATGATGTTTCCACCTCCATGCTTCACGGTTGGGATGGTGTTCTTGGGATTGTACTCATCCTTCTATTCCTCCAAACACGGCGAGTGGAGTTTAGAGCAAAAAGCTCTATTTTTGTCTCATCAGACCACATGACCTTCTCCCATTCCTCCTCTGGATCATCCAGATGGTCATTGGCAAACTTCAGACGGGCCTGGACATGCGCTGGCTTGAGCAGGGGGACCTTGCGTGCGCTGCAGGATTTTAATCCATGACGGCGTAGTGTGTTACTAATGGTTTTCTTTGAGACTGTGGTCCCAGCTCTCTTCAGGTCATTGACCAGGTCCTGCCGTGTAGTTCTGGGCTGATCCCTCACATTCCTCATGATCATTGATGCCCCACGAGGTGAGATCTTGCATGGAGCCCCAGACCGAGGGTGATTGACCGTCATCTTGAACTTCTTCCATTTTCTAATAATTGTGCCAACAGTTGTTGCCTTCTCACCAAGCTGCTTGGCTATTGTCCTGTAGCCCATCCCAGCCTTGTACAGGTCTACAATTTATCCCTGATGTCCTTACACAGCTCTCTGGTCTTGGCCATTGTGGAGAGGTTGGAGTCTGTTTGATTGAGTGTGTGGACAGGTGTCTTTTATACAGGTAACGAGTTCAAACAGGTGCAGTTAATACAGGTAATGAGTGGAGAACAGGAGGGCTTCTTAAAGAAAAACTAACAGGTCTGTGAGAGCCGGAATTCTTACTGGTTGGTAGGTGATCAAATACTTATGTCATGCAATAAAATGCAAATTAATTACTTAAAAATCATACAATGTGATTTTCTGGATTTTTGTTTTAGATTCCGTCTCTCACAGTTGAAGTGTACCTATGATAAAAATGACAGACCTCTACATGCTTTGTAAGTAGGAAAACCTGCAAAATCGGCAGTGTATCAAATACTTGTTCTCCCCACTGTATATATATATATATATATATATATATATATACACACACACAGTAATGTAATGTACACAAACACACAGTAATGTATTGGGTAAAAAAACACCAACGTGTCGGCATCACTGTGCCTTCTTCACGCTTCTTGAGGGAGTCCCTAAAGTAATCCCATGATGTAGATGGTGTATGTGTGTCTTACCAGGGAGATGTCTCTGTGTCCGGACCCCAACACCTTCAGCACTACTTTGAGCTCCTGAGAGGGATAGTATCCTGCATCCTCCTCACTCTTCACCTTCAGTACACCAGCATAGATGTTGGTCCGGGTACCCAGCCCCAGGTGTTCTCCCTGATAGATACAGGAGGAAGAGGACAGAGAGTTAGTCAATACACACTCATAACATACACACATCATCGTAAATACACACTGGTGACAAACACCAGTAAGAAAACACTGAACGATAGACAAAGTCTCTGTCAGCCGATGGATGGATGGATGTGACAAGAGGTACGGTTTGTGTGTGTAGCAAAGTGTAATGTAGCAGTGTGTAGCGTGTGTCTAGCAGAGTGTGTAGCGTGTGTGTAGCAAAGTGTAAAATAGCAGTGTGTGTAGCGAGTGTCTAGCAGAGTGTGTAGCATGTGTAGCAAAGTGTAAAGTAGCAGAGTGTGTAGCGTGTGTCTAGCAGAGTGTGTAGCGTGTGTCTAGCAGAGTGTGTAGCGTGTGTCTAGCAGAGTGTGTAGCGTGTGTCTAGCAGAGTGTGTAGCGTGTGTCTAGCAGAGTGTGTAGCGTGTGTCTAGCAGAGTGTGTAGCGTGTGTCTAGCAGTGTGTGTAGAGTGCGTGTGTTTTATTTTTATTTATTTTTTATTTCACCTTTATTTAACCAGGTAAGCTATTTGAGAACAAGTTCTCATTTACAACTGCGACCTGGCCAAGATAAAGCAAAGCAGTGCGACAGAAACAACAACACAGAGTTACACATGGAATAACAAGCGTACAGTCAATAACACAATAGAAAGAAAAAAAAGTCTATATACAGTGTGTGCAAATTGCTTGAGGAGGTAAGGCAAAAAATAGGCCATAGTAGCAAAGTAATTACAATTCAGCAGATTAACACTGAAGTGATAGATGAGCAGATGATGATGATGGTGTGTAAGTAGTGATACTGGTGTGCAAAAGAGCAGTAAAGTAAATAAAACAATATGGGGATGAGGTAGGTAGATTGGACGTGCTATTTACAGATGGACTATGTACAGCTGCAGCGATCGGTTACCTGCTCAGATAGCTGATGTTTAAAGTTCGTGAGGGAAAAGTAAGTCTCCAGCTTCAGCGATTATTGCAATTCGTTCCAGTCACTGGCAGCAGAGAACTGGAAGGAAAGGCAGCCAAAGAGGTGTTGGCTTTGGGGATGATCAGTGAGCTATACCTGCTGGAGCGCGTGCTATGGGTGGGTGTTGTTATCGTGACCAGTGAGCTGAGATAAGGCGGAGCTTTACCTAGCAAAGACTTACAGATAAGACCTGGAGCCAGTGGGTCTGGCGACTAGAGCATACAGGTCGCAGTGGTGGGTGGTATAAGGCACTTTGGTAACAAAACGGATGGCACTGTGATACAACACATCCAATTTGCGAGTAGAGTATTGGAAGCTATTTTGTAGATGACATCGCCGAAGTCGAGGATCGGTAGGATAGTCAGTTTTACGAGGGTAAGATTGGCGGCGTGAGTGAAGGAGGCTTTGTTGCGGAATAGAAAGCCGATTCTAGATTTGATTTTGGATTGGAGATGTTTGATATGAGTCTGGAAGGAGAGTTTACAGTCTAGCCAGACACCTAGGTATTTGTAGTTGTCCACGTATTCAAGGTCAGAACCGTCCAGAGTAGTAATGCTAGTCGGGCGGGTGCGGGCAGCGAACGGTTGAAAAGCATGCATTTGGTTTTGCTAGCGTTTAAGAGCAGTTGGAGGCCACGGAAGGAGTGTTGTATGGTATTGAAGCTTGTCTGGAGGTTAGTTAACACAGTGTCCAAAGAAGGGCCAGATGTATATACAGAATGGTGCCGTCTGCGTAGTTGTGGATCAGGGAATCACCCGCAGCAAGAGCGACATCATTGATATATACAGAGAAAAGAGTCGGCCCGAGAATTGAACCCTGTGGTACCCCCATAGAGACTGCCAGAGGTCCGGACAACAGGCCCTCCGATATAACACACAAACTTTGTCTGCGAAGTAGTTGGCGAACTAGGCGAGGCAGTCATTTGAGAAACCAAGGCTATTGAGTCTGCCGATAAGAATATGGTGATTGACAGAGTTGAAAGCCTTGGCCAGGTCGATGAAGACGGCTGCACAGTACTGTCTTTTATCAATGGCGGTTATGATATCGTTTAGTACCTTGAGCGTGGCTGAGGTGCACCCGTGACCAGCTCGGAAACCGGATTGCACAGCGGAGAAGGTACGGTGGGATTCGAAATGGTCAGTGATCTGTTTATTTACTTGGCTTTTGAAGACTTTAGAGAGGCAGGGCAGGATGGATATAGGTCTATAACAGTTTTGGTCTAGAGTGTCACCCCCTTTGAAGAGGGGGATGACCGCGGCAGCTTTCCAATCTTTAGGGATCTCGGACAATACGAAAGAGGTTGAACAGACTGGTAATAGGGGTTGCAACAATGACGACGGATAATTTTAATAATAATAATAATAATTTTAGAAAGAGAGGGTCCAGATTGTCTAGCCCAGCTGATTTGTACGGGTCCAGGTTTTGCAGCTCTTTCAGAACATCTGCGATCTGGATTTGGGTGAAGGAGAAGCTGGGGAGGTTCGAGCAAGTAGCTGCGGGGGGTGCTGTTGGCCGGGGTTGGAGTAACCAGGAGAAAAGCATGGCCAGCCGTAGAGAAATGCTTATTGAAATTTTCGATTATCATGGATTTATCGGTGGTGACCGTGTTGCCTACCCTCAGTGCAGTGGGCAGCTGGGAGGAGGTGCTCTTGTTCTCCATGGACTTTACAGTGTCCCAAAACTTTTTGGGAGTTAGAGCTTCAGGATGCACATTTCTGTTTGAAAAAGCTAGCCTTTGCTTTCCTGACTGACTGCGTGTATTGGTTCCTGACTTCCCTGAACAGTTGCATATCACGGGGACTGTTTGATGCTATTGCAGTCCGCCACAGGATGTTTTTGTGCTGGTCAAGGGCAGTCAGGTCTGGAGTGAACCAAGGGCTATATCTGTTCTTAGTTCTACATTTTTTGAAAGGGGCATGCTTATTTAAGATCGTGAGGAAATTACTTTTAAAGAACGACCAGGCATCCTCGACTGACGGGATGAGGTCAATATCCTTCCAGGATACCCGGGCAAGGTCGATTAGAAAGGCCTGCTCGCAGAAGTGTTTTAGGGAGCGTTTGACAGTGATGAGGGGTGGTCGTTTGACCGCGGACCGATAGCGGATGCAGGCAATGAGGCAGTGATCGCTGAGATCCTGATTGAAAACAGCAGAGGTGTATTTGGAGGGCAAGTTGGTCAGGATAATATCTATAAGGGTGCCCATGTTTACGGATTTAGGGTTTTACCTGGTGGTTTCCTTGATAATTTGAGTGAGATTGAGGGCATCTAGCTTAGATTGTAGGACTGCTGGGGTTTTAAGCATATCCCAGTTTAGGTCACCTAACAGAACGAACTCTGAAGATAGATGAGGGGCAATCAATTCACATATGGTGTCCAGGGCACAGCTGGGAGCTAAGTGGGGTCTATAACAGGCGGCAACGGTGAGACTTATTTCTGGAGAGATTAATTTTTAAAATTAGTAGCTTGAACTGTTTGGGCATAGACCTGGAAAGTATGACAGAACTTTGCAAGCTATCTCTGCAGTATATTGCAACTCCTCCCCCTTTGGCAGTTCTATCTTGATGGAAAATGTTGTAGTTGGGTATGGAAATCTCAGAATTTTTGGTGGCATTCCTCAGCCAGGATTCAGACACGGCAAGGACATCAGGGTTGGCGGAGTGTGCTAAAGCAGTGAGTAAAACAAACTTAGGGAGGAGGCTTCTGATGTTAACATGCATGAAACCAATGCTTTTTCGATTACAGAAGTCAACAAATGAGAGTGCCTGGGGACACGCAGGGTCTGGGTTAGCCTCCACATCACCCGAGGAACAGAGGAGGAGTAGGATGAGGGTACGGCTAAAGGCTAGCAAAACTGGTCGTCTAGTGCGTTGGGGACAGAGAATAAAAGGAGCAGATTTCTGGCCGTGGTAGAATAGATTCAGGGCATAATGTACAGACAGGGGTATGGTGGGGTGCGGATACAGTGGAGGTAAGCCCAGGCACTGAGTGATGATAAGCGAGGTTGCATCTCTGGACACGCTGGTTATACTGGGTGAGATCACCGCATGTGTGGGAGGTGGGACAAAGGAGGTATCTAAGGCATGTACAGTGGGACTAGGGGCTCCGCAGTAAACTAAAACAATGACAATTATCCTAAACAACAGTATGCAACGCATATTGACATTTCAAAGTGACATAAAGCGAGGAATAAAGCAATCACAGGTGTTGATTGGGAGAGCTAGCTAAGACAACAACGGGTAAGACAACAACAGCTAATCAGCTAAGACAACAACAACAGGTAAAATGGCGATGAATGGCCAGAGAGGGTCGGTTAACTACACACAGGGCCTGAGTTCGGGGCTAGGGCCGACAGATAAACAAAGATAAACAATATGGAGTACCGTGATAAATGAACAGTCCAGCAGGCATCAGCTATGTAGCCAAGTGACCATAGGGTCCAGTGTACAGCAATAGATGGAACAGGGAAGCCGCGGGGTAGTCGTTGCTACGCTAGCATGCGGGAGACACGGCGTTTAAAGTTTGCAGTCCGGGGTAAGTAGAAGCGTCTGCTCCGACGTCCGGCAAAGCCCGGTTGAAGGCACAGCTGATGGAATTACGTCTGCGGACCAGTCGTGGTGGTACGGTGGGGCGCCGTGTCGACGAAGGGACCGGGCCAGATGGCGAAAGAGGTATTGTAGTTGTGGTAATTTCGTTTGCTAGCCGGGAGATGAGATGAGCCTGGCTCAGGGCTAGCTTCGGGGCTGGGTCACTCAGTGGCAGCTAGGTAGCTGTGATGATCAATGGTCCAGGGTTTACGGCAGGAATCCGAGCAGAAGGTAAAGGCTGCTAGCAGTGGCTAACAATGACTAAATAGCTAGTAGCTAATTAGCTGGCTAGCTGTTGAAGAAAGTTTTGGCTAGAAGGTCTAAAAAATAGCGGATCTGTGTCACATTGAGTGAGGCGGGTTACTGGAAGGTATATTTAATTTAAAAAGGAAAAAAGAGATTGAAAAATAAATTGGAATATATACAAAAAAGACGAAAAATACAAGAAGTAAACGAGAGGACGACTAACCACGTCTGCACTGCTACGTCATCTTGAGAAAAAAAAAGAAAAAAAAGTGTATGTGTGTCGCAGTGTATGTAGAGGTGTGTGTGCGTAGCAGTGTGTGTGTGTGTGTAGACTGTGTGTGTCACAGTGTGTGTAGAGGTGTGTGTGTAGAGGTGTGTGTGTCGCAGTGTGTGTAGAGGTGTGTTTGTCGCAGTGTGTGTAGTAGCAGTGCAGTGCACCTGCACGATCTCCTCCTTGAGAATTCTGTGGAAGCTGAGTTGACTCTCCTGCAGGGTTGTCTGGGGAACCAGCACTCTGTCCTTAGTTACCACCAGCAGGTTGGACACCTCTGAAAAACGCACACACACACACACAAAATGTTAGCCAGTGCAGCACACCAGGGCACACAACAACAACAAAAAGCTTTTCAAGGCCCAGTGCAGTCAAAAAATGTGATTTTCTTGTTTAATATGTACTTCCGCAATATTTGGGTGGAATAATATTGTGAAAATTATGATAATGCCCTTTTAGTATAAGAACTGTTTGAAAAGACCGCCTGATATTTCAGCCTGTTTTGGTGGGATGGAGTTTTGGCCTTCCATGGTGACATAGCCATGTGGTAAATTAGTTAACTTCTTATGGCTGCAGGGGCAGTATTGAGTAGCGTGGATGAAAGGTGCCCAGAGTAAACGGCCTGCTCCTCAGTCCCAGTTACTAATATATGCATATTATTATTAGTATTGGATGGAAAACACTCTGAAGTTTCTAAAACTGTTTGAATTATGTCTGTGAGATTAACAGAACTCATATGGCAGGCAAAAACCTGAGAAGCTCCACTTCCTGTTTGGATTTTTTCTGGGGGTGCCATATTTTCAACCAAGCTCTCATTGAAAATACAGATAGATATGGATGGGTTTTCACTTCCTACGGCTTCCACTAGATGTCAACAGTCAATAGAACTAAGTCTGATGACTCTAATGTGAAGGGGGGTCGAAGGAGACAGAAATGAGTAATCACTGCCATGAGGTGACCATGCATTCAACACGCGCGTTCACGTGAGAGGCAGCTCCGTTCCATCTCTCAATTGAAGTCGATTTAATTCTCCGGTTGGAACGTTATTCAAGATGTATGTTAACAACATTCTAAAGATTGATTCAGTACATCGTTTGACATGTTTCTACTGACTGTAACGGAACGTTTGGACATTTCGTCACGTTATAGTGGTCGCGCTTTGAGACTTTGGTTAGGGTGTTTGGTAAACAATTCGAAAGTAGCTAATTTTACATAAATAACGGACATTAAAACTTCTTGTCAATAGGGGGGCCCTGTTTTCACTTTGGAAAAAATTGTGCCCAATTTAAACGGCCTCGTACTCTATTCTAGATCATACAATATGCATATTATTATTACTATTGGATAGAAAACACTCTGAAGTTTCTAAAACTGTTTGAATTATATCTGTGAGTAAAACAGAACTCATTTGGCAGCAAACTTCCAGACAGGAAGTGAAAATTCTGAAAATGGGGCTCTGTTTCAGGGCCTGCCTATTCAACTGGCTTATATTTATCGATATACATGCACTTCATACGCCTTCCACTAGATGTCAACAGGCAGTGGAAGGTGGAATGGGGTGTCTAGCTTGATCTGAGGTCGAATGAGAGCTTTTGGAGTGGCAGGTCAGGAATTTCCTTTGTCTACCGCCTTGGTAGACAAAGGAAATTCCTGACCTGCCACTCCAAAAGCTCTCATTGATAACGTTCCCACCCTCTCTTGACGCAAAGAATGGAAAACTCCAAAAGTCCCAATAAACGTTGAATAAACTGATAAAACTCGGTTGAAAAAACCTACTTTACGATGTTATTATCACATGTATCAAATACAATCAGAGCCGGAGATATTCGCCGTGTAAACCGAAAGCTTTTCAGAAGCTAATGTCGAGCTCCGCCTCGCGCCTTGCGAGCCTTCGGTTTACACGGCGAATATCTCCGGCTCTGATTGTATTTGATACATGTGATAATAACATCGTAAAGTAGGTTTTTTCAACCGAGTTTTATCAGTTTATTCAACGTTTATTGGGACTTTTGGAGTTTTCCATTCTTTGCGTCAAGAGAGGGTGGGAACGTTATCAACCTTGGCTAGCATTGTGGCGCGAATTCGACAGAAGAAAAGGACATTCTAAAACCAAACAACGATTTATTCTGGACCAAGGACTCCTTGTACAAGATTCTGATGGAAGCTCAGCAAAAGTAAGAACAATTTATGATGTTATTTCGTATTTCTGTGTAAATTGTTGAGTCCTATTCTCCGCCGTTTTGGTGAGTGCCGTCTCACAATAACGCAAGCTGTATGTTATGGTAAAGTTATTTTTAAAAATCTAACACGGCGGTTGCATTAAGAACCAGTGTATCTTTCATTTGCCATACAACAAGTATTTTTATGTAAAGTTTATGATGAGTTCTTTGGTCAGATTAGGTGAGTGTCCAAAATAGCTCCGGACATTCTGGGGAAATGTTGCTACATATTCACAATGTATAACCACGGTTTGCAGCTCTAAATATGCACATTTTCGAACAAAACATAAGTGTATTGTATAACCTGATGTTATAAGACTGTCATCTGATGAAGTTGTTCAAGGTTAGTGATTCATTTTATATCTTTTGCTGGTTTTTGCAATAGCTACCTTTTGCGGTGAATAAATGCATTTGTGTGTTTGGCTATTGTGGTAAGCTAATATAATTCTATATTGTGTTTTTGCTGTAAAACACTTAAAAAAAAATCGGAAATATTGGCTGGATTCACAAGATGTTTATCTTTAATTTGCTGTACACCATGTATTTTTCATAAATGTTTTATGATGAGTATTTAGGTATTTCACGTTGCTCTCTGTAATTATTCTGGCTGCTTCGGTGCTATTTGTGATGGTAGCTGCAATGTTAAAACTATGATTTATACCTCAAATATGCACATTTTTCGAACAAAACATAAATGTATTGTATAACATGTTATAAGACTGTCATCTGATTAAGTTGTTTCTTGGTTAGTGACTAATTATATCTCTATTTGGTCGGTTTTGTGATAGCTACCTATGCTGTAGAAACATGGTGAAAATATGCGGTTGAGTCTTTGGCTATTGTGGTTAGCTAATATAAATACATATTGTGTTTTCGCTGTAAAACATTTTTTTTTAAATCGGAAATGATGGCTGGATTCACAAGATGTTTATCTTTCATTTGCTGTATTGGACTTGTGATTTCATGAAAATTATATTATATGATATCCCTGTCCCGTTAGGCTAGGCTATGCTAGTCAGCTTTTTTGATGAGGATGCTCCCGGATCCGGGATGGGTATCACTGAAAGGTTAACGAACAAATCAAGCATTTATTGTGGACCTGGGATTCCTAGGACTGCATTCTGATGAATTCATCAAAGGTAAGGAAACATTTATCATGTATTTTCTGGTTTCTGTTGAGTCCAACATGGTGGCTAATTTGGCTAATCATCTGAGCTCCGTCTCAGATTATTGCATGGTTTATTTTTCCGTAAAGTTTTTTTGAAATCTGACACAGCGGTTGCATTAAGGAGAGGTATATCTATAATTCCATGTGTATAACTTTTATTATCATCTACATTTATGATGAGTATTTCTGTTGAAACGATGTGGCTATGCAAAGTCACTTGATGTTTTTGCAACTAGTGAATCTAACGCCTCAATGTAAACTCAGATTTTTTGATATAAATATGAACTTAATCAAACAAAACATGCATGTATTGTGTAACATGAAGTCCTATGAGTGTCATCTGATGAAAATAATCGAAGGTTAGTGATTAATTTTATCTCTATTCTGGTTTTTGTGAAAGCTATCTTTAGCTGGAAAAAATGGCTGTGGTTATTGTGGTTTTGTGGTGACCTAACATAATCGTTTGTAGTGCTTTCGCTGAAAAGCCTATTTGAAATCGGACACTTTGGTGGGATTAACAACAAGATTACCTTTAAAATTATATAAGACACATGAATGTCTGAGGAATTTTAATTATGAGATTTCTGTTTTTTGAATTTGGCACCCTGCACTTCGACTGGCTGTTGTCATATCGATCCCGTTAACGGGACTGCAGCCATAATTTAAACGGAAAACATTTTCAACTTCATATTCAGCATCTCCAGAACCACCCCAACATCAACTTACGTTTGTATATTTACAGTTGAAGTCGGAAGTTTATATACACTTAGGTTGGAGTCATTAAAACTCAGTTTTTCAACCACTCCACACATTTCTTGTTAACAAACTATAGTTTTGGCAAGTCGGTTAGGACATTACTTTGTGCATGACGCAAGTAATTTTACCAACAATTGTTTACAGACAGATTATTTCACTTATTCACTGCACAAATCCAGTGGGGCAGAAGTTTACATACACAAAGTTGACTGTGCCTTTAAACAGCTTGGAAAATTCCAGAAAATGATGTCATGCTATAGAAGCTTTTGATAGGCTAATTGACATCATTTGAGTCAATTGGAGGTGTACCTGTGGATGTATTTCAAGGCCTACCTTCAAACTCAGTGCCTATTTGCTTGACATCATGGGAAAATCAAAAGAAATCAGCCATGACCTCAGAAAAAAAGAACTGTGGACCTCCACAAGTCTGGTTCATCCTTGGGAACAATTTCCAAACGCCTGAAGGTACCACGTTCATCTGTACAAACAATAGTTTGCAAGTATAAACACCATGGGACCACACAGCCGTCATACCGCTCAGAAAGGAGACGCGTTTTGTCTCAGAGAGATGAACGTACATTGGTGCAAAAAGTGCAAATCAATCCCAGAACAACAGCAAAGGACCTTGTGAAGATGCTGGAGGAAACAGATACAAAAGCATATATATCCACAGTAAAACGAGTCCTGTATGGACATAACCTGAAAGGCCGCTCAGCAAGGAAGAAGCCACTGCTCCAAAGCCGCCATAAAAAAAGCCAAACTACGGTTTGCAACTGCACATGGGGACAAAGATCGTACTTTTTGGAGAAATGTCCTCTGGTCTGATGAAACAAAAATAGAACTGTTTGGCCATAATGATCATCATCATGTTTGGAGGAAAAAGGGGAAGGCTTGCAAGCCGAAGAACACCATCCCAACCTTGAAGCATGGGGGTGGCAAAATCATGTTGTGGGGGTGCTTTGCTGCAGGAGGGACTGGTCCACTTCACAAAATGAATGGCATCATGAGGAGGGGAAAATTATGTGGATATGTTGAAGCAACATCTCAAGTAATCAGTCAGGAAGTTAAAACTTGGTCGCAAATGGGTCTTCCAAAAATGGGCAATGACCCCAAGCAGACTTCCAAAGTTGTGGCAAAATGGCTTAAAGACAACAAAGGCAAGGTATTGGAGTGGCCATCACAAAGCCTTGACCTCAATCCTATAGAAAATATGTGGGCAGAACTGAAAAAGTGTGTGCGAGCAAGGAGGCCTACAAACCTAACTCCGTTACACCAGCTCTGTCAGGAGGAATGGGCCAAAATGCACCCAATTTATTGTGGGACGCTTGTGGAAGGCTACCTGAAATGTTTGACCCAAATTAAACAATTTAAAGGAAATGCTACCAAATACCAAATGAGTATATGTAAACTTCTGACCCACTGGGAATGTGATGAACGAAATAAAAGCTGCAATAAATCCTTCTCTCTACTATTATTATGGCATTTCACATTCTTAAAATAAAGTGGTGATCCTAACTGACCTAATACAGGGAATTTATACTAGAGTTAAATGTCAAGAATTGTGAAAAACTGAATTTAAATGTATTTGGCTAAGGTATATGTAAACTTCTGACTTCATCTGTATAGTGTGTGGCCACACCCGTTGCTGACAGGTATATAAAATTGAGCGCACAGCCATGCAATCTCCATAGACAAACATTGGTAGTAGAATGGCCTTACTGAAGAGCTCAGTGACTTTCAACATGACACAGTCATAGGATGCCACCTTTCCAACAAGTCAGTTCGTCAAATTTCTGCCCTGCTAGAGCTGCCCCGATCAAGTGTTGTTATTGTGAAGTGGAAATGTCTCGTAGCAACAACGGCTGAGTCCGCAAAGTGGCTTTTAACAAATGATGAGGAGGCATTGCCTACTAATTGGTTAATGATGTCATTGGAAACACTTAACTTCCTCTATCTTTTTTTTAATACAAAACATAGAACCGCTCCATGACACATACAGATCCAGTCAAATGTTTGGACACACCTATTCATTCAAGGGTTTTTCTTTATTTTACTATTTTCTACATTGTAGAATAATAGTGAAGACATCAAATCTATGAAATAACACATATGGAATTGTGGAGTAACCAAGAAACGTGTTAAAACAAAGCTAAATATATATGAGATTCTTCAAAGTAGCCACCCTTTGCCTTGTTGACAGCTTTGCAGACTCTTGGCATTCTAGCAACCAGCTTCACCTGGAATGGTTTGTTGGCTAAATTTCCTTCACTCTGCGGTCCAACTCATCCCAAACCATCTCAATTGGGTTGAGGTGGGGTGATTGTGGAGGCCAGGTCATCTGATGCAGCACTCCATCACTCTCCTTCTTGGTCAAATAGCCCTTTCACAACATGGAGGTGTGTTGGGTCATTGTCCTGTAGAAAAACAAATGATAGTCCCACTAAGCGCAATTGCGTATCGCTGCAGAATGCTGTGGTAGCCATGCTGGTTAAGTGTGCCTTGAATTTTAAATAAATCACAGATAATGTCACCAGAAAAGCACCCACACACCTCCTCCTTCATGCTTCACAGTGGGAACCGTTCACCCACACTGCGTCTCACAAAGAAAGGGCGGTTGGAACCAAAAATCAAAAATTTGGACTAATCAGACCAAAGACAGATTTCCACCGGTCTAACATCCATTGCTGGTGTTTCTTAGCCCAAGCAAGTCTCTTCTTCTTATTGGTGTCCTTTAGTAGTGGTTTATTTGCAGCAATTCGACCATGAAGGCCTGATTCACGCAGTCTCCTCTGAACAGTTGATGTTGAGATGTGTCTGTTACTTGAATTCTGTGAAGCATTTATTTGGGCTGCAATCTGAGGCTGATAACTCTAATGAACTTATCCTCTGCAGCAGAGGTAACTCTGGGTCTTCCTTTCCTCTGGCAGTCCTCATGAGAGCCAGTTTCATCATAGCGCTTGATGGTTTTTGCAACTGCACTTGAAGATACTTACAAAGTTAGTGAAATTTTCTGCATTGACTGACCTTCATGTCTTAAAGTAATGATGGACTGTTCTTGCCATAATATGGACTTGGTCTTTTACCAAATAGGGCTAGGGCTATTTTCTGTATACCACCCCTACCTTGTCACAACACAACTGATTGGCTCAAACACATTAAGAAGGAAAGAAATTCCACAAATTAACTTTTAACAAGGCACACCTGTTAATTGAAATGCATTCCAGGTGACTACCTCATGAAGCTAGTTGAGAGAATGCCAAGAGTGTACAAAGCTGTCATCAAGGAAAAGGGTGGCTACTTTTTTTTTAAGTAACCACTTTTTTGGTTACTACATGATTCCATATGTGTTATTTCATAGTTTTGATGTCTTCACTATCATTCTACAATGTAGAAAACAGTACAAATAAAGAAAAACCCTTGAATGAGTAGGTGCGTCCAAACTTTTGAATGCTACTTACTGTATGTTAGAAGAAATGATGAATATGTAGTTGAAAAAAGTAGAAATGTCCCTTTAGTTAATAACAAAGAGAGATCTAAACCTCAGCAAATTGTCCATTGTCCCCTCCCCATTCAGACCACTCCAAGACAGTCCTAGCTAAATTATTGCCTGAGAAATTGCTATTTTTTGTTTCTTTTTGACCATTTTAATTGAAAACAATCATAATAAGGTACTTAATTGTTGGAGATAGAAACAGCTGCATGGGACCTTTAAAACTTTTCAGTTTTGGTACCTAATGAGCACCACCCACGCTTCTGCAACAAAACACCAGTCTCCCTATCAGCTGGTAAAGAATGAACAAAGACTATGAATGGCTTATACCATGTGGAGATGAAGCAGCATTGTTTACATATCAACCCAAGAGACTATGTAGCCTATTTTAACAAGCAAAATGTAGGTCAAGTTATGCAAGTTGTTGACTGTGACACGTGCTGTTGAGTTTGGTCTGACGTCTTTATTATTTGGTGGGGATGGGGTGGGGTGGGGATGGTTTTCGGCTTGACAACAACAAGTGTGTCTGCTTGCATAAGCAAAATGGGTGTGTATATGCGAGTAGTACACATGAGTATATGCACGTTGGTGTGTGTGTGGAGTTTGAACACCCCCGCAGTATGTGGCTGGGTGAAGAGGAGGAAGTGATGTTCTGACAATACGAACTCTCTGTGGTTGACAACACACACATTTGTTTTACTATCCTTGTGGGGACCAAACAATTGATTCCCATTCAAAATCCTAACCCCAACCTTAATTCTACCCCTAACCCTAAAATAGCCTTTTTCCTTGTGGGGACTGGCGAAATGTCAGCATTTGTGTGATTATTCCTTGTTTTACCATAGTAAAACCAAAAATGTGCGCAGACACACACACAACACCATAAAAACTAGGGGTGTAACAGTTCACAAAACCCACAGGACAGTACGTATCGCAGTTTTGGTGTCACGGTTCGTTTCGGTACAGCGGGAAAATTAAATGTAATTTACAATGTTCAGCATTCACAATGTTCCTTGCATTGTCTGTTCTGACTGGATTGTTATGTTGGGCCTCTCAAGTTTCCACTCTGATGCTGCATTTATAACAATGTGGGAGGTGGGAATTTAAATACCAGTTGGATCCAATCATGTGATTTGAAATTGTTGAGAAATGCTAATTGGCTAATGGCCAACAAGCTGTGTCAACCATAAATGAAAAGTATTATGCTTGTAAACAAATTAAAAACCACATTAATAGATTGCCAAGAAAAAGCTACACTAAGGAATTAAGGCAGCCAAACCGAGGTACAAAGTCAGACAAGAGCAGCAGTTCTCCAGCAACGACTGCTTGTCTGTCTAGAAAGGGGCGGCAGGCTGCTTGAATACAGAGGGGAGACGATGTTGTGTTCTTTTTTTTGTTGCATTTCTGTCTTACTACAGTATACTGGGGTGATGTCGGTGCAAATGTGTCAACAATTTTGAGGTGTTGGCAACTGCATAGGCTATTCTCGTTGACCATGGCGACATACTGTTAACCTGTTATGGCTGCAGGCCGGTGTCGGTACACTTATGACAACAGCCCGTCCAAGTGCAGGGCGCGAAATTCAAAATATATTTTTTAGAAATATTTAACTTTCACACATTAACAAGTCCAATACAGCAAATGAAAGATAAACATCTTGTGAATCCAGCCAACATGTCCGATTTTTTTAATGTTTTACAGCGAAAACACCACGTATATTTATGTTAGCTCACCACCAAATACAAAAAAGCACAGACATTTTTCACAGCACAGGTAGCATGCACAAAACCAACCAAACTAACCAAGAACCAACCAAACTAACCAAGAAACAACTTCATCAGATGACAGTCTTATAACATGTTATACAATAAATCTATGTTTTGTTCGAAAAATGTGCATATTTGAGGTATAAATCATAGTTTTACATTGCAGCTACAATCGGAAATAGCACCGAAGCAGCTAGAACAATTACAGAGACCAAATTGAAATAAATAAAAATACTCATAATAAAGCATTTATGAAAAATACATGGTGTACAGCAAATGAAAGACAAACATCTTGTGAATCCAGCCAATATTTCAGATTCTTTAAGTGTTTTACAGCGAAAACACAATATAGCATTATATTAGCTTACTACAATAGCCTACCACACAACCCCATTCATTCAATTCAACGTTAGCGATGGCGAATAAACCAGCAAAAGATATTAATTTTTTCACTAACCTTCATAAACTTCATCAGATGACAGTCCTATAACATCATATTACACAATACATATATGGTTTGTTCGAAAATGTGCATATTTAGAGCTGAAATCCGTGGTTATACAATGTGACCATGTAGCAATTATTTTCCAGAATCTCCGTATATGTTTCTGACACTCACCTATTCTGACCAAATAACTATTCATAAACTTTACTAAAAAATACATGTTGTATAGGAAATGATAGATACACTAGTTCTTAATGCAATCGCCGTGTTAGAATTCTAAACATAACTTCAGTACGTCATGCAGCTTACGTTATAGCGAGAGATCGCCCAAAATCTGGGCGCAAACTAATAGTAAACATGTTCGACAGATATATGAAATAACATCATAAATGGGTCCTACTTTTGATGATCTTCCATCAGAATGTTGTACAAGAGGTCCTTTATCCAGAACAATCGTTGTTTGGTTTTAGAATGGGATTTTTCCCTCTCGAATGAGCAAGCAAAACTAGCCAAGTGGCGCTAAGCTCTCCTTCGTCACCAAACGCAAAGAACGCAACACGCCTAAACTCCCGGAAAAATTTCAATAATCTAATAAAACTATATTGAAAAAACATACTTTACGATGATATTATCACATTTATCAAATAAAATCAAAGCCGGAGATATAAGACGTCTATAACGAATGCTTTTCAGAAGCCAATACTGGTGACCTTTATGCGCTTCCTGAACAAAGGAATTCTGGGGTCATGTCATTCCAAGCTCTCTCTTTTGACCATAGAAATACCTAGAAACCCCATTTCACCTCTCACAGCCTATTGACATCTAGTAAAAGGCGTATGAAGTGCATGTATACTAATAGATATCAAGCACATTTATAGGCAGGCCCTGGAACCGAGCCTCGATTTCAGATTTTTCACTTTCTGACAGGAAGTTTGCTGCAAAATGAGTTCTGTTTTACTCACAGATATAATTCAAACGGTTTTAGAAACTTGAGAGTGTTTTCTATCCAATAGTAATAATAATATGCATATTGTACGAGCAAAAATTGAGTACGAGGCCGTTTGAAATGGGCACCTTTTATCCAAGCTACTCAATACTGCCCCTGCAGCCCAAAGAAGTTAATGTTTTATGCACAACTCTCTGTCCATCGCCATTGTAATCTACTGGGAAGCTGGGATTCTCCATCCATCAATCTACTGGGATTCTCCATCATTGTTTAAATCCTCCTGGTTTATCGACCCCACCACTCGCCGTCGTACATAACTATTTCCCAGCTGCCTCTCACAAAAGGACAGCTTGAAATGCCCAAATTCAGATTCAAATTGATTGCAACATGCGCATAAGCTCTACTCGTTGTTTTTTTTAAAGCATCATAAGCTCTACTCGTTGTTTTTTTTAAAGCATCATAAGCTCTAGTCGTTTTTTTTTTTTTAAAGCATCATAAGCTCTAAAGCATCATCGTTTGTTTTTTTAAAGCATCATAAGCTCTAGTCGTTTGTTTTTTTAAAGCATCATAAGCTCTAGTCGTTTGTTTTTTTAAAGCATAAGCTCTAGTCGTTTGTTTTTTTAAAGCATAAGCTCTAGTCGTTTGTTTTTTTAAAGCATAAGCTCTAGTCGTTTGTTTTTTTAAAGCATAAGCTCTAGTCGTTTGTTTTTTTAAAGCATAAGCTCTAGTCGTTTGTTTTTTTAAAGCATAAGCTCTAGTCGTTTGTTTTTTTAAAGCATAAGCTCTAGTCGTTTGTTTTTTTAAAGCATAAGCTCTAGTCGTTTGTTTTTTTTAAAGCATAAGCTCTAGTCGTTTGTTTTTTTAAAGCATAAGCTCTAGTTGTTTGTTTTTTTTAAAGCATAAGCTCTACTCGTTTTCTTTTTTTTTTTAAAGCTCTACTCGTTTGTTTTTAAAAAAAAGCATAAGCTCTACTCGTTTGTTTTTAAAAAAAGCATAAGCTCTACTCGTTTTTAAAAAAAGCATAAGCTCTACTTGTTTTTAAAAAAAGCATAAGCTCTACTTGTTTTTTAAAAAAGCATAAGCTCTACTTGTTTTTAAAAAAAGCATAAGCTCTACTTGTTTTAAAAAAAAGCATAAGCTCTACTTGTTTAAAAAAAAAAAGCATAAGCTCTACTTGTTTTAAAAAAAAGCATAAGCTCTACTTGTTTTAAAAAAAAGCATAAGCTCTACTTGTTTTAAAAAAAAGCATAAGCTCTACTTGTTTTTAAAAAAAGCATAAGCTCTACTTGTTTTTTTAAAAAGCATAAGCTCTACTTGTTTTTAAAAAAAGCATAAGCTCTACTTGTTTTTAAAAAAAGCATAAGCTCTACTTGTTTTTAAAAAAAGCATAAGCTCTACTTGTTTTTAAAAAAAAAGCATAAGCTCTACTTGTTTTTTTAAAGCTCTACTTGTTTTTTTAAAAGCATAAGCTCTACTTGTTTGTTTTTTTAAAGCATAAGCTCGAGTTGAAAAAAAAAGAGAAGCATAAGCTCTAGTTGTTACGGCTGAAATCCCGTTAACGGGATCCATATGACAACAGCCAGTGAAAGTGCAGGGCGCCAAATTCAAACAACAGAAATCTCATAATTAAAATTCCTCAAACGTACAAGTATTATACACCATTTTAAACATAAACTTGTTGTTAATTCCACCACAGTGTCCGATTTCAAAAAGGCTTTAAGACGAAAGCATACCATGCGATTATGTTAGGTCAGCACCTAGTCACAGAAAAACACAGGCATTTTTCCAGCCAAAGAGAGTCACAAAAAGCAGAAATAGAGATCAAATTAATCACTAACCTTTGATGATCTTCATCAGATGACACTCATAGGACTTCATGTTACACAATACATGTATGTTTTGTTCGATAAAGTTCATATTTATATGCAAAAATCTCAGTTTACATTGGCGCATTATGTTCAGTAATGTTTTGCTTCCAAAACATCCGGTGATTTTGCAGAGAACCACATCAATTTACAGAAATACTCATAATAAACATTGATAAAAGATACAAGTGTTATGCATGGAATTATAGATAAACTTCTCCTTAATGCAACCGCTGTATCAGATTTCAAAAAAGCTTTTCGGAAAAAGCACACCATGCAATAATCTGAGTACAGCGCTCAGAGACCAAAACAAGCCATACAGATACCCGCCATGTGGAGTCAACAGAAGTCAGAAATAGATAGCATTATAAATATTCACTTACCTTTGATGATCTTCATCAGAATGCACTCCCAGTCCATCATTTATGTCCAAATACCTCCTTTTTGTTTGCGTGTTTAGTTCACAAATCCAAATTCACACGGCGCAGGCACTTAATTCAGACGACAGTTCCATTACAATTCGTAGAAACATGTCAAACGATGTCTAGAATCAATCTTTAGGATGTTTTTATCATAAATCTTCAATAATATTCCAACCGGACAATTCCTTTGTCTTTAGAAAGGAAAAGGAACGCAGCTAACTCTCACGGGCGTGCGCCTGACTGAGCTCATGGCATTCTGCCAGACACCTGACTCAATCAGCTCTTATTCTCTCCCCCTTCACGGTAGAAGCCTGAAACAAGGTTCTAAAGACTGTTGACATCTAGTGGAAGCCTTAGGAAGTGCAATCGGACCAAATTTTACACTGTATATTGGATAGGCAAAGACTTGAAAATCTTTTGGATCTTTTTTGATCTTTTCTCAGGTTTTTGCCTGCCATATGAGTTCTGTTATACTCACAGACATCATTCAAACAGTTTTATAAACTTCAGAGTGTTTTCTATCCAAATCTACTAATAATATGCATATTGTAGCTTCTGGGCCTGAGTAGCAGGCAGTTTACTCTGGGCACCTTATTCATCCAAGCTACTCAATACTGCCCCCCAGCCATAAGAAGTTTAAAAAAAGCATAAGCTCTAGTTGTTTAAAAAAAAGCATAATCTCTAGTTGTTTTTCAGCTCAGATTTACTCAAGAGGCTTAGGCCTATAAAGCAGCATAGGCATAGCATATAGGGCCAGTGTTTTTATTTAGTAAATATACTATTATTTATTCATTCACAGTGCAGACCGAACCGAGGTCCCCGTACCGAACACCCCTACCATAAAAACACAAATGTGATGGGCCTCTCATAGCAGGTAACCCACTCACACTGTAAAAAGAGGAGAGCTGTGTGTGTGGAAACCACAGTACTACACCGTTTTCCTTCTCCTGATGCGCACACACACACAGAGAGAGAGAGAGAGAGAGGATACACAAGACAGGGTACTTACAGACACACAGTACATGCAAAAACACCCACATATAGACACTGTCCCTCTCACTGAAAAGCACACACACACAGTACACAGCAAAATAATGAAAACATTTGACAAGTTCATAACCTAAACAAAACCAAAAAACGGGAATTTAGAATGCAAGATTAAACATGATAGTCATCTATTTCCAGTCAGTTTCCAACCAGGAGAACACCAAAATCTCCTAAGTGTTCAGATTTTACTTTCCTATCATCTTGTTTAGAGTGCATTTAGTCATTCGATATTGATGTGACTTTCCATGACTTTTATTTAGATCAGTGTTAGGAATGTCTGTCAACTAAACAGGACATTTGATTCAATACATCTTTTAAAATGTTTGTTAATCAACTGTGTTGAGTTCATTTCTGTTATGATATTTCCCAGCATGTTTTGCTGCAGGTAGATTTTTACAATTGTTTGTTTTAATATCTATGTTTCCTCATGCACATTGATTGATTTCAATCTTATACAAAGATAAATAACTTACATTGTTCTAAATTATCTAAAGTAAAATATTAATTGAAACACATTCCCTTATTGAATGCAACAACCATGTACAGTGGGGAGAACAAGTATTTGATACACTGCCGATTTTGCAGGTTTTCCTACTTACAAAGCATGTAGAGGTCTGTCATTTTTATCATAGGTACACTTCAACTGTGAGAGACGAAATCTAAAACAAAAATCCTGAAAATCACATTGTATGATTTTTAAGTAATTAATTAGCAGTTTATTGCATGACATAAGTATTTGATACATCAGAAAAGCAGAACTTAATATTTAGTACAGAAACTTTTGTTTGCAATTACAGAGATCATACATTTCCTGTAGTTCTTGACCAGGTTTGCACACACTGCAGCAGGGATTTTGGCCCACTCCTCCATACAGACCTTCTCCAGATCCTTCAGGTTTCGGGGCTGTCGCTGGGCAATACGGACTTTCAGCTCCCTCCAAAGATTTTCTATTGGGTTCAGGTCTGGAGACTGGCTAGGCCACTCCAGGACCTTGAGATGCTTCTTACGGAGCCACTCCTTAGTTGCCATGGCTGTGTGTTTCGGGTCGTTGTCATGCTGGAAGACCCAGCCACGACCCATCTTCAATGCTCTTACTGAGGGAAGGAGGTTGTTGGCCAAGATCTCACGATACATGGCCCCATCCATCCTCCCCTCAATACGGTGCAGTCGTCCTGTCCCCTTTGCAGAAAAGCATCCCCAAAGAATGATGTTTCCACCTCCATGCTTCACGGTTGGGATGGTGTTCTTGGGGTTGTACTCATCCTTCTTCTTCCTCCAAACACGGCGAGTGGAGTTTAGACCAAAAAGCTCTATTTTTGTCTCATCAGACCACATGACCTTCTCCCATTCCTCCTCTGGATCATCCAGATGGTCATTGGCAAACTTCAGACGGGCCTGGACATGCGCTGGCTTGAGCAGGGGGACCTTGTGTGTGCTGCAGGATTTTAATCCATGACGGCGTAGTGTGTTACTGATGGTTTTCTTTGAGACTGTGGTCCCAGCTCTCTTCAGGTCATTGACCAGGTCCTGCCGTGTAGTTCTGGGCTGATCCCTCACCTTCCTCATGATCATTGATGCCCCACGAGGTGAGATCTTGCATGGAGCCCCAGACCGAGGGTGATTGACCGTCATCTTGAACTTCTTCCATTTTCTAATAATTGCGCCAACAGTTGTTGCCTTCTCACCAAGCTGCTTGCCTATTGTCCTGTAGCCCATCCCAGCCTTGTGCAGGTCTACAATTTTATCCCTGATGTCCTTACACAGCTCTCTGGTCTTGGCCATTGTGGAGAGGTTGGAGTCTGTTTGATTGAGTGTGTGGACAGGTGTCTTTTATACAGGTAACGAGTTCAAACAGGTGCAGTTAATACAGGTAATGAGTGGAGAACAGGAGGGCTTCTTAAAGAAAAACTAACAGGTCTGTGAGAGCCGGAATTCTTACTGGTTGGTAGGTGATCAAATACTTATGTCATGCAATAAAATGCAAATTAATTACTTAAAAATCATACAATGTGATTTTCAGGATTTTTGTTTTTGATTCCGTCTCTCACAGTTGAAGTGTACCTATGATAGAAATTACAGACCTCTACATGCTTTGTAAGTAGGAAACCCTGCAAAATCGGCAGTGTATCAAATACTTGTTCTCCCCACTGTATATCACTAACAAACACAGTCATGGGTGGGTCTCTCTCACATTCACTCAAAAGGCACGCTGGGAAGTATGCAAATACAGCTTTACACCCTACAGTGTTAAAACAACACCCCCAGTGTTAGTGTTTAAAACCTAAACGCCTTGTACAGAATAATTGTGCTCATGTGTTTAAAAAGTGTGTCAGCGAATAAACATGTTTACAATCTAAACACTGTGACACATTTTCACTGAAATTCTAAACGCCTCGATGCGTTTAAAAAGTGTTACAGAAAAGTGTTTAGTTATGTGTTCAGATCCTAAACACTTGGTTTTACAGTGTATACATACGACAACACATAGCCACATCCAAACACGGTTGCACACAGCTACAAAACAGAGCTGAGGTATTGAGAGGGTTAAGCGAGTGGTAACCATGGTGAGGCAGTGTCGCTAAGAGAAACTAGAACTCATGGTGTAAACAGGCTTTAAAAAGGAACATCCTTTCAGCAGACCAGAGCCAAATCACACTAAGGGTTTAGGGCAATGTGTGTGTTTGACGCGTATACAAAGACATTCTGAGGGACTGCAACAAAAATACTAAAAACTGAAGTGAGAGTTTCATACTGACCACGGTGTGTGTACGTATGTGTGTCTGTGTGTGTCTCTCTCCCCCTACCTCTGGGCTGTGGGGGGCAGCAGCGGCTGAGCTGGAAGCGGAGGTTGTCGGTACGGAGGTTCTGTCCAGACAGGTGGTCTAGCAGCTCTCTGAGAGATGACCTGTAGGTCTCTGTCCCGTACAGACGAAAACCCTCTGAACCCACCTCGATCTGGAAGTTCTTATACTGACGCACCTGTCTCGACTCGCACAGATCCAACTGAAGACAGGGGGGGGGGGGGGGAGACATAGGGAGAGGTTCAGTTGGTAGTGAAAGATGTTACAACAACCACACAAGAGTTCAGTTGGTAGTGAAAGATGTTACAACCACTGTCAACAAAAGGCTAATAGATACTTTGAACAAAGCTAGCAGGTCTTTTAAGTCTGTTTTCACTAATATGTTTAGATTAGACCCGAGTTAAAACAAACTGTCCACTGGAACACCACATCCCAATCAGCCTGTCCATTAAGTCACATGCTATTGACTGGAACTGAATTCATTTAATTGAGAATGGATGCCTCAAACAAGAACATACTCACATACTCTCTCTCTCTCACGCACGCACACTTGGAGCCTATGTTTGACCATGTGTTGTGCATGCATGTGAGGCTGCTCAGAGTGTTGACACTGAACAACAGTGTTTACTAATGTAGGTCATCTTACCATGATGATGTGATACAGACACCAGACCACCAGGCTCTGCTCAAAATCTACTCTGGTGTGTCACCTGGTATGTGCTTGTTTTGACAGTAACCACACATTGTCTGAAAAGGACTTTAATTTAACTTCTATCATCAACATGGTTCTCACTACTCTTTATCAGACAATAACGAAACAGTCAGACAATGAGCAGTGTGTGTGTGTGTGTGTGTGTGTGTGTGTGTGTGTGTGTGTGTGTGTGTGTGTGTGTGTGTGTGTGTGTGTGTGTGTGTGTGTGTGTGTGTGTGTGTGTGTGTGTGTGTGTGTGTGTGTGTGTAAGTGTGTGTGTGTGTAAGTGTGTGTGTGTCATGTTTTGGCATCATCTGTGTTATATCTGTTCTTAGTCACTTCCTTGTGTAATGATCTCTGAACTCTGAACTTTGGCCTTTTATCTGACTTCTCCACTTGTTCCACCTCGCCCACTTCAGTCATTTCCACCCCACTCTCCCTGCCTGCAGAAATACATTGTTTGTGTTCTCAGTAGGGCTGTGACGATATCAATATCGCAATATTTTTTCCATGGCAAAAAATGAAAACACAAAGCAGACCAAACTCTTTGGTCCTTTAAAAACTTGCTGTATGTAAAATATTGTGTGCGATAGGTTAGGAAATAAATACATTTGACTCTGGAAGACAACATAATGATGCTTGTTCCCAACATTAGAGCCATTTTCCTAAAGAAGTTAAATCAGCTTCGTTTTTTATTTCCTTGCCACAATACTAACGAGTATCGCGATACTCGTATCATCCCAGACCTAGTTCTCAGAGTGTGTATGTGTGTGTGTTACCTCGCTGCAGACCACGGTCATGATGATGTAATGGTAGTCAGTACAGGACCAGCGCAGGACGTAGGTTCCCTCCTCGTTGCCCTCCTGACGAAGCTTCTGGTTGGCATACTCCGTACTGCAGGGCAAACAAACAGAAACCAATGGTCAAAAACACAAAACTCAACGCTAGATTAAGAGAAATTAAACAGATAGAGGTGATGGAAGATAAAAATGGGTATGAAGAGAGAGAACAAAAGCCAGAAAGAGATAGAGAGAGAGAAACAGTCAGAGAGAGAGCGAGCTAGAGAAAAAGAAATAGACACACACCGAGAGAGTGTCTGAGTACTGACCAGATAGGTCCATGACAGCAGTTCTGTAGGTTCTGCACCACAGAGGAAGGGGCCACCTCTGTACACAGGTAGTGGTGGGCATCTACCGTTAGACGGAAGTACCCATCCACCAGGGCAGCGAACGCCAACGCCTCTCCTTTAAACTCCAGCTGCACCTCCTGTGGGACAATAGGAGAATTAAACAATAGTAAGAAATACTTAAAAAATCAATACATTTGATTATTTTTTCTTTATTTAGATCCCCATTAGCTTTTGCCTTTAGTCTGTGTTCCAAAACACTGCACTAGTGTCCATTCCTTAGTGTCCTGGGCCTGTATCGACAAAGCATTTCACAGTAGAAACTGGTCGATAATCTAAACACAGACTACTAATCACATTATTTGTCCCTTAGCTATGTTGGCTGGCTGTTAGGTCCGGTGACATTTGAACTCTGGCTGGCTGGAGCTAAGACGGTACAGTAGAGACAACGTTCATTAATCACTCATTAATATGCTACTGTCACTGCTTAATCTAGTAATCCAAGCTCAGGTAGTGTTTGGAGAGATGTGTGTGTCTCACCATCTTCTTGTTATCCTGTCTGAAGATGGTGACAGTGGACTCTTTGATGACAATGTGTGTGATCTCGTGGAAGTCACAGAATGTCACCCAGCCGTCGCTGGCGTCTTTCTTCTTGGGCTTGGTCTGTTTGCCCTCAAACTTGTTCTTTTTGGACTTGTTCTTCTCTTTCAGGATCAAGGTATTCTATTGCCAATGAAAGGAAAAATACATTGTCAAGAGATTTCTCTTAGATGAGTTTCAAAATACATTCAGATACTTCATCAATACCTTCCAAATTCACTCCAACTTCAGTGATAATATACAGTTTCTCAAGCCAACTCAAAATCACACCACACAAGTACCACATTCTACACACTCAAATTAACAAAAAAACATTTGGAAAATCTCCAAACATCTCACACCAACTCAACTCAAATCCCACACATCCTCCTTAACATAAAAAGGACACAGTGACCACTCACATTAGGGGGCTTCCTCCTGTATGATATCCCTGTGGTGCCAGTAACCTGGACCTCCATGGCCAGGGAGGACTCCGGCCCGTGGCTCAGCCCCCCATTGGTCTCTACCTCTTGGGTAACTACCAGGGCCCTGGGCTCCAGCATCTCCCTCCCCAGGCCCCGGGTCAGGCCTTCCAGGGTGGACAGGTACTTAATCTTCAGGTCGTACAGTGTGATGTTACTGTCCTGAACAGTGCGACTGTTGAACTCATTCAGGAAGTTCTTGAAGACGTTGTTGATGCGGAGCCGGGTGAGAATGTTCCGCTGTTTGATTTGCTTGTTCAGTTTCTCCGGGATGAAACGCTTGTAGCTGGAGAGAGAGGGAGTAGCGATGGAGAGAGAAGGAGCAGAGAGGGAGAAGAGAGGGAGAAGAGAGGGAGCAGAGATGGAGAGGAAGCAGAGATAGAGAAGAGAGGGAGCAGAGATGGAGAGGAGAGGAAGCAGAGATGGAGAGAGGGAGCAGAAATGGAGGCAGTGGAGGAATTAGGGACATTGTCATTCCTTTCCATTTGTGAAATATGTGTGTAGAGATTAGAGTATATCTGTGTGTGTGTCGCGTGTTAGAGATGTACACAGATATACACACACTACCTGATCTCATTGGAGGCAGTAGACAGGGGAATCTCTCTGGTCATAGCATAGTGAGTGATGGCCAGCACAGCCATGCCCAGGCACTCATTCTCTATCTCATGCTGCTCTGCCTCACTCTGGGGGCAACGAACCACAGCCAGACCCTTCTGGAAATCATGCTGGCCCTGGAAACACAACCACACATGATTGGCTGACTAATATTCCAATGAAATGAAGAGTAGTGAATCATATCCAGGGCCTTCATATCAAGCTGTCCAAAAATGTCCAAAGACTTCAGCCACCCATGACATAGACTGTTCACTCTGCTACCATCCGGCAAACGGTACCGGAGCACCGCCTCTCGGACCAACAGGCTCTGAGACAGCTTCTATCCCCAAGCCATAAGACTGCTAAATAGTTAATTAAATGGTTACACGGACTATCTGCATTGACTCTGCACTGACTCTATGCACACTCACAAGACTATATATTAGAGGTCGACCTTTTATGATTTTTCAACGCCGATACCGATTATTGGAGAACCAAAAACAGCCGATACCAATTAAATTGGCCGATTTTTTTGTTTTTTTTGTTTGTAATAATGACAATTACAACAATACTGAATTAACACTTATTTTAACTTAATATAATACATCAATAAAATCAATTTAGCCTCAAATAAATAATGAAACATGTTCAATTTGGTTTAAATAATGCAAACACAAAGTGTTGGAGAAGAAAGTAAAAGTGAAATATGTGCCATGTAAGAAAGCTAACGTTCCTTGCTCAGAACATATGAAAGCTGGTGGTTCCCTTTAACATGAGTCTTCAATATTCCCAGGTAAGAAGTTTTAGGTTGTAGTTATTATAGGACTATTTCTCTCTATACCATTTGTATTTCACATACCTTTGACTATTGGATGTTCTTATAGGCACTTTAGTATTGCCAGTGTAACAGTATAGCTTCCATCCCTCTCCTCGCCGCTACCTGGGCTCGAACCAGGAACACATCGACAACAGCCACCCTCGAAGCAGTGTTACCCATGCAGAGCAAGGGGAACAACTACTCCAAGTCTCAGAGCGAGTGACGTTTGAAACGCTATTAGCGCGCGCCCCGCTAACTAGCTAGCCATTTCACATCGGTTACACCAGCCTAATCTCGGGAGTTGATAGGCTTGAAGTCATAAACAGCGCAAGAGCTGCTGGCAAAACGCACGAACGTGCTGTTTGAATGAATGCTTACGAGCATGCTGGTGCCTCGCTCAGTCAGACTGCTCTATCAAATCATAGACTTAATTATAACATAATAACACACAGAAATACGAGCCTTAGGTCATTAATATGGTCGAATCCGGAAACTATCATCTCGAAAACAAAACGTTTATTCTTTCAGTGAAATACGGAACCGTTACGTATTTTATCTAACGGGTTGCATCCATAAGTCTAAATATTCCTGTTACATTGCACAACCTTCAATGTTATGTCATAATTACGTAAAATTCTGGCAAATTAGTTCACAATGAGCCAGGCGGCCCAAACTGTTGCATATAACCTGACTCTGCGTGTAATGAACGCAAGAGAAGTGACACAATTTCACCTGGTTAATATTGCCTGCTAACCTGGATTTATTTTAGCTAAATATGCAGGTTTAAAAATATATACTTCTGTGTATTGATTTTAAGAAAGGCATTGATGTTTATGGTTAGGTACACGTTGGAGCAACGACAGAACTTTTTCGCGAATGCGCACTGCATCGATTATATGCAACGCAGGACACGCTAGATAAACTAGTAATATCATCAACCATGTGTAGTTATAACTAGTGATTATGATTGATTGATTATTTTTTATAAGATAAGTTTAATGCTAGCTAGCAACTTTCCTTGGCTTCTTACTGCATTTGCGTAACAGGCAGGCTCCTCGTGAGGCAGGTGGTTAGAGCGTTGGACTAGTTAACCGTAAGGTTGCAAGATTGAATCCCTGAGCTGACAAGGTAAAAATCTGTCGTTCTGCCCCTGAACAAGGCAGTTAACCCACCGTTCCCAGGCCGTCATTGAAAATAAGAATGTGTTCTTAACTGACTTGCCTAGTTAAATAAAAGTGTAAAAAATATTTAAAATTCGGCAAAATCGGCGTCCAAAATTACCGATTTCCAATTGTTATGAAAACTTGAAATCGGCCCTAATTAAAAATCGGCCATTCCGATTAAAACGGTCGACCTCTACTATATGTACACACACATTCACATTACACTCTCACACAAAACCCACACACATACACTAAATACACACACACACGCTGTTGCTACTCTTTATCCTTCCTCTTATTATCTATCCTGATGCCTAGTCACTTTACCCTGTCTTTATGTACATATCTACCTCATTATTATCTATCCTGATGCCTAGTCACTTTACCCTGTCTTTATGTACATATCTACCTCATTATTATCTATCCTGATGCCTAGTCACTTTACCCTGTCTTTATGTACATATCTACCTCATTATTATCTATCCTGATGCCTAGTCACTTTACCCTGTCTTTATGTACATATCTACCTCATTATTATCTATCCTGATGCCTAGTCACTTTACCCTGTCTTTATGTACATATCTACCTCATTATTATCTATCCTGATGCCTAGTCACTTTACCCTGTCTTTATGTACATATCTACCTCATTATCTATCCTGACGACGTCTAGTCACTTTACCCTGTCTTTATGTACATATCTACCTCATTATCTATCCTGATGCCTAGTCACTTTACCCTGTCTTTATGTACATATCTACCTCATTATCTATCCTGACGACGTCTAGTCACTTTACCCTGTCTTTATGTACATATCTACCTCATTATCTATCCTGACGACGTCTAGTCACTTTACCCTGTCTTTATGTACATATCTACCTCATTATTATCTATCCTAACGACGTCTAGTCACTTTACCCTGTCTTTATGTACATATCTACCTCATTATTATCTATCCTAACGACGTCTAGTCACTTTACCCTGTCTTTATGTACATATCTACATATCTACCTCAAATACCTTATTATTATCTATCCTGATGCCTAGTCACTTTACCCTGCCTTTATGTACAGATCTACCTCAAATACCTCATACCCCCTGCACAATGATTGGGTACTGGTACTCCCTGTATCTAGCATCATTCTTCTGTTACTATTTTTAAGCAAGCATTTCATTGTAAATTCTACATCCGTTGTAGTCAGCATATGTGACAAATAGCATTTTTACCTGCACAGTGTACACACCCTCCCATACAGACACACACCCACACGTACCTGGGCGAACAGGTAGTCAAGGGAGGCCGCGTCCAGTAGGGGTATACCTTCAGGGGCCCCCTGTGGGCCGAGACCTCCCCTCAGCTTACTGATACAGTGTCTCCACACTGGAGACTCACGCTCACTGGTACCATGCCAGTTAGTGAAGTAAAACCTGATGGATGGGAGAGAAGAGACAGGACCATGTTAATATCAAGACATGGCCGGGACTCGGTAGGTGGGTGAGGTGTGTGCATCCACGTATTTACAGTAAGTATACGCATTTGTTTGTATTTGTGTACAAAGGTTGACCATAATCTGTTGTTTGACCAAGTGTACCCTGGCTGTATGATGCAAATTCAACTCAACAATAGGCCTGCTCATTAAGGCTCTCACCACATTCACCCTCCCCTCCTCGCTCTCTATTTTCTAGTGAGAGAACAGAAAGAGGATGTCTGCGTGACACCACATGTTTGCTATCCTTCCTCTCGGAGTTAACAGTTTCTCTTGGATCATACACAACGGAACTGGCAAGGCAACTGAATATCTCCTGTTTCAATGCCCTCAGGTGTGCCAAACAAACACATCCACTTCATACTTTAAGCATTGGATTTCTTCCTGCCTTGTATCCATGTTTACATGTGGATTGTAAAAACAGTTCACAAGTAAATCCTAATTAATTACATTCTACTGTATTTTAATCTTATCTGATGTAGACTAGTTTACCAGCTCAGCAAGTGCCAGTTGACTCTGCACAGCATGGTGCCAATGTCTCATACACCCTACCTGCATGACAACTCTCTGGTTACACAGAATCATGGTTGATGAATGATGGTTAAGTATCAGCCCTGTTGAATAATCTAGAACGTAGTGACAGGCGATGCTGAGAGCTCACAACGGCAACAGCGGTGGATAACTAAGTAAGTAACAATGTTAGGTGTATTGACGTATGGTGAATGGCGTCAGTGAGATATTCATCATCCATTAGAATGATTTGATAATGTAATAACACACACAACGCAGTAGGCCTGTCTAAGTACCTCATGCGGTAGTGCAGCTTGATGCAGGTCTCGTCAGTAACCTTGATGACGTGGTTGGGAGCGTACCACAGCTGTTGGTTCTCATCATACAGACCAAACAGATTACAGCACAGGGGGGAGATATCTGAGAGAGACAGAGAGACAGAGAAAGGGGATACATTACAACATTATTCATCCCTTCATTCATTTTGACACTGACTCGTCAGTACCACAAAGTTCATACAGGAGTCATCGTATAAATAGCATAACATACTAGGGCTGGGCGATATATCGAATTAATTTGAAATTATGTTTTAGCGCGATGTTCAATAATGCCTGTATTGCAAGAATCAAGTTAAAAGAAAACAAATTATACACGAGGGGAAAAAGTATGAGCGTTCTATGTATTTTTGGTCTGGTCTCCTAACCACCTACCGACAGAAACATTATTTTACTGTAATAGATGACAACTTAACCTTTCTAACTCCCAAAATGTAGAACAGAGCTTACCCTACTAAAACGAGAGCATCAATGAACATGATTGTGGAAAATGAAAGCTCCGTTTCTGTCAGGCTTTTCATTTACCAAGTACCGCTAGCAGCATTTTAGTCACATACTGTTATGTGCCAGCTGTCTAGTCTGGGTTTTATAAATGTACAATGAGCATAAAAATACACATTTATTTAAGGAATTGGCAACTCGTTCTCATTCTGAGAAATAAGCATCTTCTTATCCAGGTAGGCCACTGGTTTTCAATATGTAAACAAAGTGAACAGGCTGTTGTTCAAACTGTTGGAGACAGACAAGAGGGTGTGTTCATAACAGTTCAACTGTTCTACCTTTTTAGCAAGCAAATAGATCCAAGTTGGCTAGACTAAATAAAGATTAGCTGGCTACTCACTAGCATGTGGGCTTGTGCTTGATTGTTTATGAGACCGGTGTTAATTTTCTATAATGTCTGTTACAAGAAGTTTGTCATTGGGCTATTAGTGGATGTGCATGGTTCTAGCTAAATTTGTAACAAAAATGGCATTTTCATAAACAGACTTGAAAACTAGATCAATGATTATTGCCAAAAAAAGCACATTACACTATTTTAATAAAATAATTACATTATTAGTAGGTCTTATGGTTGTGGAAGGCTTATATTTAGCCTATGTATTATTTTACAAATTTGAGGTATGATTTAGGCCATAAATCGCCCATCCCTATAACATACAGTACAGCAGGCCTACTCAATAGGTGGACCGCAGTCCGGATCCCGACCCAGAAGAGTCAATACAGTGCAAGGAACTAAAAATTGGGCTTTCAATTTACTTCTGCTGAGAGTTGTAATAGTAGAATGCACAAGGTGCAACATTTGATAGTACATGGGCAGTTTTCCTCTTTTCCTCTATTTCAATCACTGACAGACCTTAGAGAGTTATTTATAAACTGCCAGAAATGTCCAGTTGATCAACTAGCTGTAGGTAGTAATGCTAGTCTAATCTAAGACTTGTAGAATAGTAGTTGTCATGGCCAGATTATGTGCCCAGGGGACTCGACACCCAGGGAGCCCCCATTGATTTTGTTGAGTCACTCCGGTATCATATGAACAGACAAGACATGGCAAAATGTGTAGAATGGCAGAAAATTAGCTTTAAAACTGCAACATTTTCTCTCTGCGCCAACAATAGGGGTGTGAACAGTTTGGGGTCGCATAGGTTACGAGGTGCAGGTTTGTTACTACGCCGATAAATTATAATATCCATCCGGACCTTTGAGGGCAGGTTTCATTGGGTCAGAAATTCACTGGGCAGCCAATGAGACAGGAAGGAAGGGAGTGGTGCACTGAACTGAACTGTGAGAAATGAGTTCCGCAAAACACACCGTGTTGGACAGAGAGAGGGAATCCCCCAACATACAGTGCCTTCGGAAAGTATTCAGACCCCTTGACTTTTTCCACATTTTGTTACATTACAGCTTTATTCCAAAATTGATTAAATTGTTTTTTCCCCTCATCAATCTACACACAATAACCTACAATGACAAAGCAAAAACAGGTTTTTAGAATTTTTTGCAAATGTATTACAAATAAAAAACTGATATCACATTTACATAAGTATTCAGACCCTTTACTCAGTACTTTGTTGAAGCACCTTTGGCAGCGATTACAGCATCGAGTCTTCTTGGGTATGGCGCTACAAGCTTGGCACACCTGTATTTGGCGAGTTTCTCCCATTCTTATCTGCAGATCCTCTCAAGCTCTGTCAAGTTGGATGGGGAGCATTGCTGCACAGCTATTTTCAGGTCTCTCCAGCGATGTTTGATCGGGTTCAAGTCCGTCTTGGTTGTGTGCTTAGGGTTGTTGTCCTGTTGGAAGGTGAACCTTCACCCGAGTCTGAGGTCCTGAGCGCTTTGGAGCAGATTTTCATCAAGGATGTCTCTGTACTTTGCTTCATTCATCTTTCCCTCAATCCTGACTAGTCTCGAACTCCCTGCCACTGAAAAACATCCCCACAACATGATACTGCCACCCCAGTGCTTCACCGTAGGGATGGTGCCAGGTTTCCTCCAGATGTGACGCTTGGCATTCAGGCCAAAGAGTTCAATCTTGGTTTCATCAGATCAAAGAATCGTGTTTCTCATGGTTTGAGAGTCCTTTAGGTGCCTTTTGACAAACTCCAAGCAGGCTGCCTTTTACTGAGGAGTGGCTTCCAACTGGCCACTCTACCATAAAGGCCTGATTGGTGGAGTTCTGCAGAGATGGCTGTCCTTCTGGAAGGTTCTCCCATCTCCACAGAGGAATTCTAGCGCTCTGTCAGTGTGACCATCAGGTTCTTGGTCAATTCCCAGACCAAGGCCCTTCCCCCCGATTGCTTAGTTTGGTGGTTCCAAACATTTTCCATTTAAGAAATGGAGGCCACTGTGTTCTTGGGGACCTTCAATGCTGCAGAAATGTTTTGGTACCCTTCCCCAGATCTGTGTCTCGACACAATCCTATCTCGGAGCTCTACAGACAAGTTCTTCGACCTCATGGCTTGGTTTTTGGGGGAACTTATATAGACAGGTGTGTGCCTTTCCAAATCATGTCCAATAAATTGAATTTACCACAGGTGGACTCCAATCAAGTTGTAGAAACATCTCAGGGATGATCAATGGAAACAGGATGCACCTGAGCTCAATTTAGAGTCTCATAGCAAAGGCGCTGAATACTTATGTAAATAATGTATTTCAGTTTTTTATTTGTAATAAATTTGCAAAAATGTCTAAAAACCTGTTTTCACATTGGCATTATAGGGTATTGTGTGTAGATTGCTGAATACAATTCATGTTTAATCCATTTTAGAATAAGGCTAACACGTGGAAAAAGTCAAGGGGCCTGAATACTTTCCGAAGGTACTGTAAATCAAGCCTCGATAACTCAGATCAAAATATCTGGATGTTACTCCATCTTAAAGTATTGCACTAAGCATGACTGTCATGAGTCTACTGTAGTCTCTAGACTGTCATGACATGGCAAGTGTAAGCTATTAGTGATAGTAACGGCAGCAGTAGTAGTCCTAGAACATACAGTAGGAACTGTTACTACTACTACATAACCTATAGGCTAACACTTTAGCCTTTACAGATGAACCCTTCTGATTGTTGCAAACAATAAAGGGAACATAGTGAGAGACAGGAACATGCCAGGGCCAGGATACTTCCTCTTATCTAAGCTCTCCTGTTTTGTTGTGACTGAGTGTGTGTATCAAACTACCTACCACTGACCACACAGACAGAAAGGCCCTTCACAGACACACTTGCTATAAACAGATCATACATTTATGTTGGCAGCTGCTTCGCTTGTTTAGCCTCTAAGGTTAACTAGTGAATGTTTGCATATGGACTATGGTAGCTGTGGAGCTGAACTCCTCCTTGGTCTGAACTCCTCCTTGGTCTCCCCTCTCGCTCTGCAGTACTGGGAAAATATGTTTTGGCTTCACACAAAGACAAAATTCCAGAATCTGTCCCATTCTGGCCCGACCCCAACCAGTCGCCATCTTGTCTGGAGTGTCTGGCTGAAAGCAAGAGCTGGACGGACAGACCCACTCCTTTCTCTTCCCCTCTCTTTCTCTCTCCCTTTCTATCCATCCCTGGTCCCACTGGCAGATGTTCTGGACTTTTAGAGCAAGTATCAGAACAACGTTTTAAATATCGTCCAAAATGTGTCTGTCAAAAAGAAGGCTACCAAATAAGCATTTTTAGAATGATAAGAAAACAGATGCTGGATGTTAGTGGCCTTTCTCATGAGGGTTAGTAGCTGGGCTTTATCAATCAGTCCATATTGTGTGCTTTATATCTGTCAGTTACTGTAGTAGCCTGTTAACATGGTTACTACTAGCATCAGAAGCATTTCTTATATTAGGATTTAGCGTTTCTTATCTTAAACATCGAGATTCAGCTGTAATAAAGAGCATCCACTGACAAACAGAATGTTGGCAATAAAACAAAGATCCACAAATAACACAGATAGGCCTACATCTTTGGAACATTTTCAGGTCACGTATCATATAGACTACAATCTACTGTATGACACAAATGAGCAGCACACAAAAGAGACAAAACATCTCCTATGAAGCCATTTCTTAGTTACTGTATTACTCCTTCTTGTCTCCTAGGTAACAGTTATCATGTGACAGGGCCTATTTACAGTGGCACAGTGGACTTCTGTTGACAGACAGGCTCAATCCCCAATTAGTTCAAAATGAGCAAATTTAAAGGTCATGAACAGTCAAAATCATGTTTTTCATGAAATTGGATGATATTCTAAGGAAACCAGATCACAGTTTAAAAAACTTGATTCTACATTGATATAGTTTGATCATAAAGTCACTGGTCCCCTCAAACACTTGGATTCATTATTAAAGGGAACAAGATGACATCACCTGAACTTTCATTTTAATACACTAATGGTAACATGATATTCTCTTACCTAATTTAAAAAGGTACCACCTCATAACCAACACCGGAGAAGGCGTGTTTGCAGAGGGGTGTGGTATACAGTAGCTTAGATAGCTAATCTACTAGTGCAAAAAAATTCACTGTTTGCTGTCAGCAAATATAATTAAAAGTTTACCCTAATCATATATGGCAAAGATACTCGTTTCCCCTTTCATCTGTGTCTGGTTTTAACAAGTTACTGTCTAGCTACAGTTGAAGTCAGAAGTTTACATACACCTTAGCCAAATACATTTAAACTCAGTTTTTCACAATTTCTGACATTTAATCCTAATAAAAATTCCCTGTCTTAGGTCAGTTAGGATCATCACTTTATTTTAAGAATGTAAAATGTCAGAATAATAGTAGAGAGAATGATTTATTTCAGCTTTTATTTCTTTCATCACATTCCCAGTGGGTCAGAAGTTTACATACACTCAATTTGTATTTGGTAGCATTGCCTTTAAATTGTTTAACTTGGGTCAAACGTTTCGGGTAGCCTTCCACAAGCTTCCCACAATAAGTTGGGTGAATTTTGAACTTGTGAAGTAAGCTTTGTCCATTGTCCATTTGGAAGACCCATTTGCAACCAAGCTTTAACTTCCTGGCGGATGTCTTGAGATGTTGCTTCAATATATCCACATCATTTCCCTCATGATGCCATCTATTTTGTGAAGTGCACCAGTCCCTCCTGTAGAAAAGCACCCCCACTACATGACGCTGCCACCCCCGTGCTTCACGGTTGGGATGGTGCTCTTCGGCTTGCAAGCCGCCCCCTTTTTCCTCCAAACATAACGATGGTCATTATGGCCAAACAATTATATTTTTGTTTCATCAGACCAGAGGACATTTCTACAAAAAGTACAATCTTTGTCCCCATGTGCAGTTGCAAACCATAGTCTGGCTTTATTATGGCGGTTTTGGAGCAGTGGCTTCTTCTTTGCTGAGCAGCCTTTTAGGTTATGTCGATATAGAACTCATTTTACTGTGGATATAGATATTTTTGCACCTGTTTCCTCCAGCATCTTCACAAGGTCCTTTGCTGTTGTTCTGGGATTGATTTGCACTTTTTGCACCAAAGTACGTTCATCTCTAGGAGACAGAACGCGTCTCCTTTCTGAGTGATATGACGGCTGCGTGGTCCCATTGTGTTTATACTTGCGTACTATTGTTTGTACAGATAAATGTAGTACTGTTGATGGAATTTATATGAATGACTAGAATAGTCCACCCTGAAGCCGTCTAAACATGAGTATGAAATTGATTAGAATTATGTATAACCATAGTCTGTACAATATGTCTATAAACCTTATTTGAATATAAGACAAACTGTCTGAGCAAGATTCAGTGTCTTCCCAGCGTCTCCCTATCTTGAGCGAGGATGGGGAGTAAGTCTCCCGGAATCCCCTAATCTTGTCGGCTGGGTAGCAGGACATTGTGTGCTAATGTTAGTGTGAATGTGTGTGCGTATGTTAGTGTGAATGGGTGTGCGTATGTTAGTGTGAATGGGTGTGCGGGAGAAGCCAGTATAAAATGAATTGTTTTGTACAATAGAGCAGCGCGCTCTCGTAAATACATGTTCTGACTATCGTAGCTGGGCCTCCGTCTGATTCATTTCAACCAGATTCCTACAAATTCTGGGTTTCAGGCTGAGTAGTTCATTGAATTGGGTTTATGAACATCGAGAACATAATTCTCGTGACAAGTACCTTCAGGCGTTTGGAAACTGCTCCCAAGGATGAACCAGACTTGTGGAGGTCTTCATTTTTTTTCTTCTGAGGTCTTGGCTGATTTCTTTTGATTTTCCCATGATGTCAAGTAAAGAAGCACTGAGTTTGAAGGTAGGCCTTGAAATACAGGTACACCTCCAATTGACTCAAATGGTGTCAATTAGCATCAAAAGCTTCTAAAGCCATGACATCATGTTCTGGAATTTTCCAAGCTGTTTAAAGGCACAGTCAACTTAGTGTATGTAAACTTCTGACCCACTGGAATTGTGAAACAGTGAATTATAAGTGAAATAATCTGTCTGTAAACAATTGTTGATGTCCTAACCGACAAACTATAGTTTGTTATTAACAAGAAATTTGTGGAGTGGTTGAAAAACGAGTTTTAATGACTCCAACCTAAGTGTATGTAAACTTCCGACTTCAACTCTTGGTCTTCAGCCAGCATGGAACAAAATGGGGGGTGGGACGGGTCAAAACTTCTACAGTAATGTGAATTCTACCATGATTCCGGATCATTCTGAATGAATCGTGAATAATGATGAGTGAGAAAGTTACATACGCACAAATATCATACCCCTAAGACATGCAAACCTCTCACCATTACAATAACAGGGAGGTTAGCATTTTTGGGGGGGGTATGATATTTGTGTGTCTAACTTTCTCACTCATCATTATTCACGATTCATTCAGGATTATCCGTAATCAAAGTAGCATCCACAGTAATGTAGAAGTGTTTAGAAACATTCTATTCTTACCTACAATAAAAATGACTCCAAAATGACACAATACATGATTTTACCATTCATTTCCATTGAGCACTAAATGATCTGAAACAACCAAAAATAAACAGAAAATGCATTCAACAAATGTTTTGAGTCACTTTGAGTCACAAGCTTGATGTAGTCATTGTCTGCTATGAATATGGGACAAAAACTTAACTTTTGACTACTTTAATACACATACAAGTGAATGTCTCAATACTTTTGGTGCCCTAAAATGGGGGGACTATGTACAAAAACTGTTGTAATTTCTAAACAGTTCACCTGATATGGATGACAATACCCTCAAATGAAAGCTGACCGTCTTCACCTTAACTTCATGGTCATAGCCTTTTTTTTGAAATCCAAACTTTTGGTATATAGAGCCAAAATAAATGCTTCACTGTCCCAATAATTAATTACGGAGGGCACTGTTGGTGCAATTTCAATATTGTTTGAGTTGCTTTTAGTATCACCGAATTAGCTTTAGAGGATTTTACTGCAACATTGCTCACTGCAACCAAGTTGCTTGACATAGGTGTTTCAAAGAGCTGTCAGTCAAGGCGAGCTCATGAACACAAGCTCCCCGCCCACTCAGCCTGTTGTTTCAAACTTCCTGGTAGTTAGCCATGAGAGAGAAAATACTTTTCAGAATGACTTTTCAGGACCTTTAAGATAGGATGTTCCTGAAAACTTCCCCCAATCAAATCGTAAAAACACAGACTAGGCTATTTAATGGTCTGGCATACGGGGAAGCACACACTCGGATTCCCGCAGGCAGGCAGGCACACACACACATATATATATACGGATGATCGCAGTTAGGCACGCACACACACACACTCAAACACACACACGGCAGGAGTTGAGACAATACTTACAGCATCTTTTGGCGGCCTCCACACACAGCTCCTCAGCGGTGAAGCTGTCTTTGAGGAACTCCAGCGGGTGAGTATCTGGTAGGTAGAAATGAATCTCCAGACCTCTCATGGTCACAGTGACGGGGCCCTCGGCCCTCCTCGACCTCCTCATCTTCCCACACAGTTGCCTGCCCAGCTCCATCACCCCCAGACTTGGCATCCAGACTCTGGAAGGAGAGGGAGAGGGATGGTGAGTTGGAGTGGGTAAGTGTGTCAGGAGTGGTTAATGTATTGATCCAGAGGTGAGCTCACTGTAGCAGCGATGCAGAGTCCTGCATACCCTGATGACTCATGTTCCAACATGGGCTGCCCCCAACACACACCTACTGAGGCGACGTCATTCACAACACACACACACCTACTTAGAGTATCTCACCAAAGCAAACACACACCTCTTGAAATGTCATTCACATACCTTCATAGATTAAATCAAAAAACACACACACTCCTCTACCAAGGTAACCCTATTAATAACACACAGGCCCAGTGAATTGATGTCATCAAGAACAACCTCTAGCCATGTTATTTCTAAGAGCACAACACGCCCTGTGGTCCCGTGACGTGGCAAGCCAAGGACAAGAGAGTTGACCGAGGTTACACGGTCCCCTTTACCCAACTCTCCTACTAGAGGAAGAGAGGATGAAGGGAAGAGAGGAGGGGATGAGAGGAAGAGATGGAGGAGAGATAGTTCTCCTCTGCATGCAGATCATCACATTAGTTCTCCCAGCAGCGTTTCCCCTTCCTCTAGAGCGGCGCAGGCAGCACCCCAGTGGCTAGGACACAGCTTGTTTCATAACAGCCCTTATCAGCCTATCGCCCGTGGCGGCGGAGCTCTGATCTACTGACTGATGACGGGTACAGGCACAGTACACACACAGCGTTTACACAGGTGGCCCAATTTGGAACTTTTTTTCACTAATTGGTCTTTTGACCAATCAGATCAGCTCTGAAAAATATCTGATGTGAAAAGATCTGATGTGATTGATCAAAATACCAATTATTGGAGAGAAAGAAATCTGAATTGGGCTGACACACACACACACACACACACACACACACACACACACACACACACACACACACACACACACACACACACACACACACACACACACACACACACACACAAAAAATAGGCCAACATTAATCATACATCTCTCCACTGATAGGAATATAGCAGGACATAATAAGGATTACATTAAATATGTCTATGCGGAATATAACGCATCTCAACATCAACTTTTCAGAGGAGACTGCGTGAATCAGGCCTTCATGGTCAAATTGCTGCAAAGAAACCACTACTAAAGGACACCAATAAGAAGAGACTTGCTTGGGCCAAGAAACACCAGCAATGGACATTAGACCGGTGGAAATCTGTCCTTTGGTCTGATAAGCCTAAATTTTAGATTTTTGGTTCAAACCGCCGTGTCTTTGTGAGACGCAGAGTAGCTGAACGGATGATCTCCGCATGTATGGCTCCCACCATGAAGCATGGAGGAGGTTTTATGGTGTGGGGGTGCTTTGCTGGTGACACTGTCTGTGATTTATTTAGAATTCAAGGCACACTTAACCAGCATGGCTACCACAGCATTCTGCAGCGATACGCCATCCCATCTGGTTTGCGCTTAGTGGGACTAGTGTTTGTTTTTCAACAGGACAATGACCCAACACACCTCCAGGCTGTGTAAGGGCTATTTGACCAAGAAGGAGAGTGACGGAGTGCTGCATCAGATGACCTGGCCTCCACAATCACCCGACCTCAACCCAATTGAGATGGTTTGGGATGAGTTGGACCGCAGAGTGAAGGAAAAGCAGCCAACATATGTGGTAACTCCTTCAAGACTGTTGGAAAAGCATTCCAGGTGAAGCTGGTTGAGAGAATGCCAAGAGTGTGCAAAGCTGTCATCAAGGCAAAGGGTGGCTACGTTTAAGAATCTCAAATCTATTTTAATTTCTTTAATACTTTTTTGGTTACTACATGATTCCATATGTGTTATTTCATAGTTTTGATGTCTTCACTATTATTCTACAATGTAGAAAACAGTAAAAAAAAAATAATAATAATAATAATAACCTGAATGAGTAGGTGTGTCAACTTTTGACTGGTACTGTATATAAAAGTACTATGTATGCTAAATGTATAAATAAAATGTATATGTAAAGTGTTATATGTAAAGTGTATGTATACATAGCAACAAAGCTGTAATAACAAACAAACATATTTGTGTGCACCGAAGAGGGGTTAATAAAACTTTATTTTTTTCTTCTAGAAACTATAAAATAACAAAAAAAAGAGACTAGGCAACATGCAACAATTTTTTAAATTTTACGGAGTTACAGTTGGAAATCAATCAATTGAAATACATTCATTAGGCCCTAATCTATGGATTTCACATGACTGGGAATACAGATATGCATCCGTTGGTCACAGATACCTAAAGAAAAATAAGATAGGTGCGTGGATCAGAAAACCAGTCAGTATCTTGTGTAACCACCATTTGCCTCATTCAGCGCGACAAATCTCCTTCGCATAGAGTTGATCAGGCTGTTGATTGTGGCCTGTGGAATGTTATCCCACTCCTCTTCAATGGCTGTGCGAAGTTGGTGGACATTGGCGGGAACTGGAATACGCTGTCGTATGTCGATCCAGAGCATCCCAAATGTGCTCAATGGGTGACATGTCTGGTGAGTATGAAGGCCATGGAAGAACTGAGACATTTTCAGCTTCCAGGTATTGTGTACAGATCCGGGGTCGATCAGGGGACACTGGCTGAGGAGCGGGGTCGATCAGGGGACACTGGCTGAGGAGCGGGGTTGATCAGGGGACACTGGCTGAGGAGCGGGGTCGATCAGGGGACACTGGCTGAGGAGCGGGGTCGATCAGGACGCGCTGGCTGAGGAGCGGGGTCGATCAGGATCTGTTGTTGAAATTACTAGTTCTGGGTGTAGTTACCCTTTAATCGCAGCGTCCATCTAGGAAGAGGCTATTGTTTAGTGGTGTTTTTATAGTGGCTACACAAAGTGGCAGCCTCGCGGACCACACATACAGACAGGGAATTCTCCTTGCCTCTTCAGAAAGTTGCAGGAAATACGAATCACTGATGCATTCTGTTCATGTCTTATGATAAAACTTGGGCAAATTACATTTAGTTAATTTCGTACTAAATTCAATAGATTATTGAATATTGTTAAATTGTGTTTTATTTACTGGATTCCGTGATTTCGTCCACGTTCTCCGCATCAAGGATTTTATAGGGCCCTATAAAACATTTTGACTGCACTGGGCGTATCAATACACCCAGCTACTACAAAGATACAGGTGTCCTTCCTAACTTAGTTGCCAGAAAGGAAGGACACCGCTCAGGGATTTCACCATGAGGCCAATGGTGACTTTAAAACAGTTGCAGAGTTTAATGGCTGTGATAGGAGAAAACTGAGGATGAATTACTCCACAATACTGGCCTAATCGACAGTGTGAGTGAAAAGAAGGAAGTCTCTATAGAATAAAAATATTCAAAAACATGCATCCTGTTTGCCATAAGACACTAAAGTAAAACTGCAAAAGAAATGTGGCAAAGCAATTAACTTTTTGTTGTGAATACAAAGTGTTATGCTTGGGTCAAATCCAACACAACCCATCACGGAGTACCACTCTCCATTTTTCAAGCATAGTGGTGGCTGCATCATGTTATGGGTATGCTTGTAATCGTTAAGGACTGGTGAGTTTTTCAGGATAAAAATTTCAACGGAATTGAGTTAAGCACAGGCAAAATCGTAGAGGAAAACCTGGTTCAGTCTGCTTGCCACCAGACACTGGGAAATGAATTCACCTTTCAGCAGGACAATAACACAAGTCCAAATCTACACTGAATTTGCTTACCAAGAAGACAGTTAATGGTCCTGAGTGGCCGAGTTACAGTTTTGACTTAAATCTGCTTGAAAATCTATGGCAAGACTTGAAAATGACTGTCTAACAATGATGAACAACCAATTTATAGTGCTGGGCGACTAACCGAAATGTCAGTTGACCGACATCGGTTGAATTATTTGAATTCCATTTTGTTCAGTTTTTTTCTGTGAGCTCAATGCACACATTGCACAGTTCTCTATGGATAAATCAAATACAGCCTGAACTGTCTGATGTAATAGGGAGCTGTCATTTCCAACTATTCTACATAGTTTAGCTCATAAAACATGACCTACAATGTTATTTGTATGTTCACAGATTAAATTTCATGTTTCACCATGGCTTTTCTTATGATCCTAACAAATTATGCATGGATTTTCTTACGAGCCTAACGATGTGTAAGTTCGATGTGTAAGTTCAATTTTTTGGCAGCTATCTGGCTCCATAAACCCTTGCCTCCGTTCTCTTATATCGAGGCAGGGGGGTTTTAATGACTGGTCGCAGCAACAACATTGAGTCAAAATTTGTTGATTCTTGTAAATATGCTATTTCTGAAAACTCTTAGCTACATGTACCTATGTTTGTACTGTACAAATACGGTCCTTCCGCGGGGTGTTAATTCATCATTTTAATAAACTTTTAGTGAATACAATCACAGACTTTTCCCTCGCTGCTCATACTACGTAAACTGAACTCCAATTGGGTCCGTGCTATTCGGGTTCCTTGGGATGTCCCTTGCTGTGTTCAAGCGTTAGTCGGAACAAGGAAACTCCGAAAAGTCCGACTTTCTAACTGGTTGTAGTTATACACCTGCAGTTATACATTGAAGTTGACATTTTAAATGGTTACGGTAGAGATTAAAGCTGCAACATGTAACTTTTGAGCGAACCGTTATAGATCTGCCATTCTCATTTAAAGCAAGTCCAATAAGCGGTAGAACTGTTCTATGTGCGCCATTTCTATGCTTTCCGTTCTTCCGTTTTTGCGTCTTTTACTTTCGGGTTTGTACACCAGCTTCAAATACCTGAAAATATAATATTTTGGGTTATGAAAAATTTATTTTTATTTTACAGCGACTTAGATGGTTCGATTCTCTACACTGATTGTTTTGTCACAAACTTTAATTTGGCGAGCTATTCAAATTGGTGGAAATGGTGGAACAATGTCTGCATATTGCACATTTAATATTAGGGTTAGGTACGTGTTAAGGTTAGGGCTATGGTTTAGAGTAGGGACCTCCCAAGGATGCCGGATAGCACAGACTCAATTGAATCTCAGTTTACGTTGTACGAGTAACGACATAAAAGTCCGTGGTTGTATTCGCTAAAAGTTTTTATTGGAAGTATGAATTTCAGTACCCCTCGGAAGGACCGCAGTTGTACAGGACAAACATAGGTACAGTTAAGAGTTTTCAGAATTAACATTTTTACAAGAATCGACCGATGGTGACTCAATATTGTTGCTTGTAAATCCCGCGACCAGTCATCAAAACTCAACTCCGCCTCGATACAAGAGAACGGAGTTGAGGGTTCCTCAACTATGAGATCCCGTGCATTTGTAACAGCCCGCAATAAGCAGGTGTGAATCTAATAACGATTCTAGTTCAAATAATATCAGCGGCTTGATGGCTGGTATTTTACTCAATATCAATTTAAAACAGATTGTATGTGGTTTTTACTCACCTAGCCGTTAGCAAGCTAGCCAGATGGCAAGTTTACTTCCGTATCGTTCTGTTTGTAGATCCCGAATATAATTATCCGTTGTGAAACTATAAAGACTGAGTTGATCTTGACAAGAAAATATCCTTAGTCATGTCAATATTCCAAACGAATTTGTTTTTGCCCGACGAGTTTCTTTCCCTTCTGGTCAAAAGCACATACATAATCTTTCTAGCTAACCCTTCCTGTCAAGTAACGTCCCTATTCCCGAAAATAGTGCATCATGCTCAGCTTTACGCATTCTGATTGGTGCATTGCTCCTTCAGTCAAGTGATCCTTTAGCCCACAGACACTGTCATATATGTTGTTAACCCTAGACTGGAGGGAGCAGTAAACTGAAGGAAATCACATCCATTGTAGTGTGTGTGTGTGTGTGTGTGTGTGTGTGTGTGTGTGTGTGTGTGTGTGTGTGTGTGTGTGTGTGTGTGTGTGTGTGTGTGTGTGTGTGTGTGTGTGTGTGTGTGTGTGTGTGTGTGTGTGTGGAGATAATAAAACTATTCCTCATCTTTCATGGGTCTTAAAATCCACACAAAACGGCGTGAGGTTATTATAAATGTCACAATTTCTGTTGCCATGTAGGCTTTTGGGAGTTCTTTGCATAGTAATGTTCTATGTATATTACTCATGTAATACACCATGCACAGTACCCTACCCTGAACCTTAGACACTGTCACTAGCCGGCTACCACCCGGTACTCTGCCCTGCACCTCAGAGACTGCTGCCCCATGTATATAGTCATTGAACACTGGTCACTTTAATAATGTTTACTGTTTTATCCACTTGATATGTATATACTGTATTCTAGTCATGGCTCACCTTATATAGCTACTGCTGTACATAACTGTTCTATTCATATACTGTCCATACTGTCTACACACACCATTTACATACATTTAAGCAATAAGGTGGTATAGGGCCAATATACCACGGCTAAGGGCTATTCTTTGGCACTACGCAATGCAGAGTTCATTGATACATCCCTTAGCCGTGGTATATTGGCCATATACAACAAACCCCTGAGGTGCCTTGATGCTATTATAAACTGTTTACCAACGTAATTAGAGCAGTAAAAATAAATGTTTTGTCATACAGTCTAATATTTATTTTATTTAACTAGGCAAGTCAGTTAAGAACAAATTCTTAATTACAATGACAGCCTAGGAACAGTGGGTTAACTGCCTTGTTCAGGAGCAGAAGGACCAATTTTTACCTTGTCAGCTCAGGGATTCAATCTAGCAACCTTTCGGTTACTGGCCCAACACTCTAACCACTAGGCTACCTGCCGCCCTGATATACCACGGCTGTCAGCCAATCAGCATTCAGGGCTCGAACCATCCAGTATTTATATTCCGGACTCTGACATTGCTCCTTCTAATGTGTCTTAATTTAACTGTTGGATTATGTGTGTATTGTTTTTGTATTCCTAGCTAATGCTGCATTGTTGGACCTGCAAAATTGTGTACGTGACCAATAAACTTTGATTTGATTTGATGCATACATTAGTCTAATGTGGATTCGATACCCCAAAAATATATATACAGTAGATATATCTTGCCTCTTTAACAGGCACTCAGTGTCTGGTATAGCTCAATACAAATGCACCGAGACTCTAAAAGCATTTCATTATATAATTTGCAACACATGGAATGGTTAACAAAATCAATTCCTTCTAACTGTTACAGTAATATCACTTATATCTGCATGTCAAAAATCCATCAGTTGTGGGTTACAGGAAACATTGATTGTCCTTGGTGAGGAAAACTCCAGTCACAATTGTGTTTGTTTCTGACCATCTTCATAAATGATTTACATCTTTAATAAATAACCCTTTCTCTGTTAAAAAGATGGGAAAGGGCTTTTTCTGTTGCAATTGAGATGTAATAGGGAATTATGCTCCTCCATTTCTTTCCCATCTGATCATATTTCAAAATATGATCATCAACATTTCTTATTTACAGTATTGTCACGTAGTCCAAAAAGGAGGCCAACTGTCAAATGGAAACCGACATCCTCGTAGTGAGGTGGGAGGAAATAGAGAGCCAGGTCTTTTAAGATGGTCCAGTCTGTCTGTAGGGGAGGGACTTCCCGTCCCATATCTGATGTGTTACAAATGTGTTCGTTTTCCAGGAACCGTGGGCAGAAATTTCCCAATAATGTTGTAGTCACTGACACAATAAGAAAGTGCAAGGTGTAGGCCAAATGTATTACAAACCTACCATATTAAAACTAACCTTTAAAAATACTGTATACAGGTATGTATGCTAGTAAGTATGTGATACCTGCTTACAATTTTATTTTATTTTTACATTCTATATGATTAATAGAACCATTCATATGTAACAGTCCCAAAAGTGTCAATCACAGAAGTGCTTATAAAGTAGTCATTATGAGACTGTGGTGCTGTAAGTGTGAATGATGATTTGTTATAGCTTCAGCTGGAACTTCCAGGTTCCAGGTTCTCCAGTAAACTGAAAGGCAAGGGAATGCCATTACAGTGTAGTGAACGAAAAGCAAAAACCACAGGTCACCGTTAGCAAACCACTACTTTCTCACAGCTATAGGAGAAAATAAAACATGTATTTTCAAAATAGGGATGTGAAACAGAAGTCGACTTTTAACTACAGTTCTTTGTTTACCAAATTTCTCTGTCAGTGGTTTTATTATTTACCAGAATCGATGTCCCACTGATTGCCATATCTCCAAAGTTAAATTGTGTGATTAGGGTGATTCAGGAACCTTTTTTTTAATCCTCAAAACCATTTAAAACTTTGATCTGTCCAGGTAAACCGAACCGTGTGGATTGATATCTGTTGTGGTGAGTGAGTGGAAAAACATGTATGGGCAGAGAAAGGAGAGCGAGCGGGATAGAGAGGAGGGTGGGGGCAGAGACAGAGAAAGGGAGGGGGTAGAGAGAGGGGATAAGGAGGGAGGGGCCAGAGAGGGTGGAGGCAGAGGGAGGGAGAGTGAAAGATGTGATGTGACCTTTTGTTTGTCTGTGAGGGGATTTCCGCATTGACTTCCTGTATTGCTAACATTCTAAGGACATGTGTCAAACAGGAGTCTTATGTAAATACCTTTACTTATATGTTGTTATTTCTATTATACAATCATACCAAAAATGTATTATTAACTTTTACAAATATGTTTGTATTATTTATTATATACAAATCTAATCAAAGTTATTAATCAATTTGAAAATGTGATGTTTTTATTTTAGATATTTTATAGTTTTAATTATCAATAATTCCCCACAAAACATCACAGGCTATAATGTCTTTAATAATTGCATTTTATTTCTGGAAATTTAACAAAATTACTGTAGTCGCCCCACACTTGAGTATTAGAAATAACATGACTACATATTATTTTCAGTTACTTTCTGATTTATTTGCATTTAATGAAAAACATTAATGAATCAAATGCTATAAAAGAAGAATTTGTTCACTTTCAACTTATGACATAATACATCATACATCAATTTTAGTCAAATAAAATTAAAATATATTAGGCTATAATCATACATTTTCTAATTATCCAAATATTTGTATGTGGTTTTGAAAAATGTAAGTCGGAGACACAACATTGTAATATCCCATATGTAATTATTTCAGACACAAAAGTTCCCCCCTTTTTCCTTCACTGCAGCACCAGTTCCCTCCCTCCATCCTTCCATCCATCATCACATAGTCAGTGGGTCAGGTGTGTCAAGATGGCAGCCATCCTTCAGTTATCACAGTACTGTACCTTTAAAATGGACAGCATCAGCACAGTGATAACTGAACCAGGGCAGCCTGGATGTCAGATTTAGCAGACAGGAGACATGAGCCAAGAGCCAGGGGCCCAGTCAGTCTGAGTTCCAGCACAGTGACGGTACAACATCAGCAGTGGTGGAGGCAGTGCAACCCAACGCCCTGCCAAGGTATCAGGATGCCATCCGTCTTCATAATACCAGGCCAGGGTCAAAGACACACACAGGACTGGGAGTCCAGAGCAACAATAATACCCCACAGTCAGTCACACTGTTTTATTGCAGATGAAACCATGCTATAAATAGGGGGGACAGGAGAATGAGAAGACGCTGTATACTATAGGGTTGGCAGGTGGGGGTGCCTTTGGAGATTATGAAAATATGCTAAAACCATAAATCATGTTTGTACTCATGTTTTCCACAGTCTCGAATTACATGAATGAGAACACATTCGCATGCAGAAGTAATGTAAACAGGCTTCTCTATACTATAGGTTACACAGGGAACTGGATTTAACAAAACCTGCAAATCTTGGTAATTATTCACAAGAGATAATTATGCATGTGCTATGAATTCCATACAGTGATTACATAATTCCAGAAAGGTATTTTACTACCATGAGTATGATGTCTTTCTCACCTCATATGAATGTAATCCCAATATCATACATGTGTAACAGCTGTAGTGTATAATCTTTTTCCTAAACTTTTTTGAAAATGTATTTTTACAGGAATAACAACTTGTTAATTGGTCGACGCCAGCACTGTTTACCCAGTACAATGTTTGAATTGCATAATTTATACCACAGAGCTGACGTAAGACTTGTTATGATTCTTGGGGCTCCGCCCTCAGCGCGCGAAGCCTCTCCAGCAGTCCAGTCGCGTAGTCTGATCGCAGAGACTCCTCCCTAGCTCTGTCCGCCCTCCGCTTCATGTAAACAACTCGATTAGCTGGTTCTGTTTGATATCACAGGATTGCACGAGCATTTGCCAACAATTATTTAAAAAATAAACAGCTGCACAATGTTGAGAGAACAGTTGATTCGAGCAAAACACATAACATTGGTAGCGTAATTCAATTGTAAAATGTAAATAGCCTAGCTACAAAACTTACCATAGATAGACTGTACTTCTTATAATAGCCATATCAGCCATATCAGACCCTCCAATAATCGTGAAGAGCCCACCATCATATTAAATAAACGTACTTTCTTTCAAAACATATGATCACTATTATAAGAAAATCGAATGCAATCAACACATTTCAATTGCTTGTTGCTGTTTCTATAGTCTAAATAAAACAAGAGTAAGGTTATTTAAAAACCTTTGTAAATAGGCCGTCTATCATTTGACAAATTTGAAAATACATAAATTGCCATAATAACTTTAATATTCAATAAGAAGACCATGTCAAACAGCAATGCTATCTTTTCTATTGAGTCGTATTAATGTGCAGCAAACGCTAACGCCCAGCCTACACACACCCCTTTCTAGTTAAAAACAAGTATTATGTAGTCCACATTAACATCAGCAATTATCTTTTTATATTTACTTGCAGTACAATATCTGACATATTAGACTTACTTACTTGCATTTTGCCCGTTTCATTCCCGTTTTCATTTTTTTTATGACGCAGCAAGACCCACATAGAACAACGTGATTGTCGCCATTTTTTGTTGTTATTGAAATCTCTCAACCATGTGACAAAAAAAACAGCTAGTGAGTAAATGTATAATCTTCCAATTTATTTCCGTCTGATGGATTAGGCAGGTTCCATTGACTGAAGACAACAATAGGCTGTGCATGCGCAGCATTTGACAGCTTTAGGACACTGACGCCGCCGTCTGGTTCGCAACAAGTAGGCTACATTCCTTGGTCTGCAAATGTTGCGCGGAATGACAGCGTCTCTGCGCGTAATGGTATGTAGCCTGGGTGCCAGTCTGTTTCTGTTATCTTGCCATCTGCTTATGGAATTGTCATGTTTGGCTTGACAATGACAATGGAGTAGGAGAAAGCACAAACAGATCTAGGATTAGGCTAGTAATGTGTGATGGCCAATGTTTCAGAGGGACACCCGAAATGCGAGAATTACCGTTGCGCGCGAGCTATATTGACTGTTGCTGTCAACAATTGTGTCAATTTTGGGATTCACAGTGTTTTGTCAATAGGTGTCTTACGCATGAGTGTAAACATTAATTCGGATTTATACCATTCATTACGCAGTCATTATCAAGATCCCACCCCCTCTCTACTCTCCCCTCTGGAGACGTGCCAATAAATATTACTCCCAAATAGTTCTGAATAGCTTTAATTGTATTCTAATAGAACATCAATGCACGAAGTTGGACTTTCATACAGTGAAGTAAACTTTCTGGCAACGCATTGATCCTTTAACCTAATAGTGTGTAATAGTGTATTGACCTAGTAGAGGTGGGTCACACAAACTAGGCCTATGCATGATTGATGACCTTACCTTAGATCTATAGACTTGTGATAGCTGCATAAACTGATGCCTGTAGGCGTTAGCTCAGTGAGCTAAAGGGATCTGCAGTCGTGCAGACGATCCAGGTTCTATTATTCTAATCCGTTATATTCTATACTCTTCTAGTCCTCATGTCTCAGCCATAGATTTACATATGGTTGCTACAATGAATTCATCATGTCTCCCGCACAATAGAAAACTACAGGTACCAGATTCCTAAGCACCAAGAGTTCCTGCGCACATTTATTTCTGGATGATGTGTCGGGGCGGTGCTGAGAAATAGGGCGTTGTGTCAGCTCCTCCATCCATTCGCAGAGAGAATCCCTTTCTTAAAGACGCAGGCAACATACTGTCCTTTGAAAACAGGAAAAAAAATCTGACTTGGTCTGCGTGAACTACGTGCTTTATAACGCATACTTTTGCAGGACACACGCAGAAATCGGAGGTGAGGAGTGATTGTGGGCATCCGCGAGGTATCTCATTATGCGTGACTGTTGCACTGTTGTTTTTCTCCATAGTTTAAATCCGACATCTGTACGAAAATAAATCTACGAAGTTCGATTTCTCTCGCTGGTTGGATGAATGAGGCTCTTTATCAACCTTGCTTCGTTTCGTTTTTCGTTTTTCTTTAGCCTTTATTAATCGTAAGTAACCAATATGGAAAGAAATTGTTTGATTCTGCAATACTATTATACACTTCAATAACTATGATAAATTAAACTATTATAACTATAATAAATTATAATGCACTTTAATAACTATGTTCCTGTTAACTCAAAGGAACAGAAAGTCTCTGTGCACAGACTTTGATGATAAGTTGCACAGCGCACACCATGGGCAACATTGAAAGATGCTTATCAATGTTTCAATGAATGCAAAAAGTATGTTATGGTTTTCTTTTGTCTCCTCCAGATACAGTCCGTGGTGTCTCAGGCTATAGTGGATGATGGCCAAACTGTTCCGAGCTGTGATCATGGGTCCACCAGGTTCTGGGAAGGGGACCATATCTGAAAGAATTGCGCAGAGCTTTGGCCTCAAACATCTGTCCAGTGGCGACTTTCTTCGGGAGAATATAGCTGCAAATACAGGTTGGCCTATTCTTGATAAGTTACTCACCATCTATTTATCATTTACAATTTAACAATCTATGTTTACTTTATTATTTTTTCCATATTTTCTTATTTATATATATATATACACACACACACACACACACACACACACACACACACACACACACACACACACACACACACACACACACACACATTTAATTTGCCACACCTAAACCTTCACCCCCAGCAGCCTAAGCCTGTTGTCGGAGCTTTCACTTCTGTAAATTCCAATAATATTGTAACACCAGCAGAGGCCCAAGTTCAGGCGAAGTGAAGAGTTGCTTCCATGTTGGCACCATGCCGGACTGTATCCAATAACAGTGGAGGATTTCTCAAATCAGGAAACTCCTATCATCCAAGCCACAAAAACAATAGTTCAAGTTAGAAGCGATGGCAAACCTACTAAATTGTCCACATTAAAATACACATATTAAGTGGTTTAAAAAAACAGCTATAAAGAGTTTACTTTGTTTAAGGCTGTGGCAGGTAAAAACGTGTTATAGTGTGTTTAAGATGTTGAAAAGCTGTAATAACGTTTATCCCTGAATTACCTTGCTGTTATAACAATGCTGCATCAGAATATTGAGTGATGTTTGTAACTTCTCTGATTTGACTTTTCTGAGTCCATTAAATGAAGCCTATTTTAATCAGAATGTGTGCCCAGCTCTTTAGCCCGCAAATGAAATGTGATGCATTCAGGGCAAACCCAAAACACATGTGTATACTTGTAATTACAGTTGTCAGTACTGCTTTAAGGCCATGCCTTACTAAACTAAACCCAGTTTCCAGACTTACTATACTGGAGTTATTTACAGTACATAGGCCTACAGTAGCACTTGTATAAACACATCATACTCTATATTGAACCATAGAAAAACCATAGAGATCTTCCGTTTAATTCTGTGGACACAACAATAGTATGCTTTGGCTTTATGTACTTCTATTGTTGCCACTGTAACAACATTGTCGTGATCCAGATTGGTCAGTAGGTCATTCAATGACATGAATCAATTATTGCTGACTGTAGTTTAGAGACTGTAGTTTTGTCTGGAGATCTGTCTTAGATGCAAGTTACGTGACTGACTGCTGTGACTAAAGCAGGGAAAAAGCGGGAAAAGAAAGCAGGGTGAATGGGTAATCGCTTAGGTGTTGTGTAACTGTCCAGTGAAAATGTCATTTTTAAAAGGTAATATTCTGTTAACTCATACCCAAATAATGTTGTTGAGTCGTCCTATACTCATATTTGTGGCCAAAGCATAAATTGGAGGAAAAAACACTTAAAAAACACAACCTTGTATCTCAAACAGACTGTTTAAAAAATGCTTGCTATTTCCTCAAAGTATGATATCATACTCCTGAAGAGGATGAGCTTAATGTAACAGGTTAGGAGAATTAGTTCAAGGTTAGGAAAAGGGTTAAGGTTAGGTTAGCGAAAATGCTCTCCTAACCTGCTACGAAAAGTCACTTCTAATTATAGATGTATTGAAATGGTGTGGTTTTAGGGAGTCCCCTGGCCAATCAGCGGTCTACTCGCATTAATATTTTTAATGACCGGTATACGCCCACACCATTCTGTTGTTGGGGAATGCCCATATCATTCCAAAACAGAAAAGTTGCTTTTTAACATAATTAATTAAAATTCTTTTTAGGAAAAATATTTCACTCATATTGTAAGTAATTATAGGTCATATTTCAAAGAAATCTGGAAACACTGGACAATACTTTAAAGCTATAAATGGTATTCCTAGATGGGTTTGCTCTGCCCCCCTGCCTCTAGCCTAAAGTCCAGCTCTCTTATTAGAAATCTTTCAAAACGTATTAATGCGTTTTACTTATCAGGTATGGATGCCATAATCATCATCTTATTTTCTTCTTCATCCTCTCTCCCCTCCCTCCCTCTCTCCACAGAGGCCGGTGTTCTAGCTAAGACCTACATAGAGAGGGGTCTGATGGTGCCGGACCATGTGATGACACGGCTCTTACTGCCCAGGCTGGAGGAGATGACCCGCCACAGCTGGCTGATGGATGGTAAGACCACACACACACACACACACACACACACACACACACACACACACACACACACACACACACACACACACACACACACACACACACACACACACACACACACACACACCTGATTGAGTTTACTGTTAAATATGACCATCGTCCAGATAGTGTAAGATATCATGTCAAACATTGACTGAATAGGTTTGTGTCTGACCCAGAAACCGGCTGAAAGCAGGCCAAGGTCTGTAAACATTAGTGCAATTTTACACCCTAATCTAGTCTAACAAGGCCCAGCAGAACCAGTTTCCAGGAAGGAGGAGTTTGTGTTGGATAAATACAGTATTTGCAATATGTCTACCAATTTCATATCAGTGTCGGGTAAAGGGAGACATAAGGATCTTGTGATTGGATGTTTTATGATGTCCCACAAAATATATTCATATTTTCCTCAACGTTGTTGTGCAGAAGCAGTGTGAGATTCACACACACACACACACACACACACACACACACACACACACACACACACACACACACACACACACACACACACACACACACACACACACACACACACACACACACACACACACACACATACTTGTAAACATGACTTGATGGGGACACATGTCAGACACACACATACAAACCCGCACCCTCCCCACAGTCGCCCTCTCTTCTCTCCCTCAGGGTTTCCCTGTACCCTAGCCCAGGCCAAGGCTCTGAACAGTACCTGTGATCTGGATCTGGTCATCAGCCTCAACATCCCTTATGAGACCCTGAAGGACCGACTGAGTGACCGCTGGATCCACCCAGCCAGCGGCAGGGTCTACAACATGGGCTTCAACCCTCCACACGTACAGGTCCGGAAGTACTGTAGTGATTCTCTCCTTTTAATCACCAGTTTGTCACCCTTTTCTCACCTTTATACGTGTTTAGACTTCTGGTTAGTCTGTCTGTTCCTCCCAGAACCCAGCACTAAGCAATGGTTTCTACAGAAGGCTGTGAAAATATGGTACCAGATTCTCTTGTATTTGTTTATGATCAGTACAATCTTTGAATCATTTGAATGTGAGGGGTTCAAGATAACTCTCTGTGTACAGTTTTCATGAGTTTACGCCATTGCTGTAAGAATCTCTCTGTGTTGTGTCGTCCCTCCAGGGCAGGGATGACCTCAGCGGAGAGCCTCTGATCCAGCATGATAATGACCAACCAGAGGCTCTAGTGGCCAGACTGAGGCACTACAAGGACGTGGCCAAGCCAGTCATAGACCTGTACAAGTAAGTCCACTCTTCACATCACTGACACATCTTTAAAAGCACTGTGTAAATAGCTTTCCCTGTAAAGTCTAGTCTAATCTTGTGTAGTCAGTTCATCATTAATGTCCATGGTCAGAAATAGTGTACCCACCTTCGTACTCTCTCACCATTGCTCATTTAAGGTTTTTGGCCATACTTTATGTTCTTACATGGACATTTCAGATAAAGTACATAACTGATCAGTTACATAGTAATTACAATTTAGTTTCAATATTATTATAATGTTATTACAATATAATTTGTTTAAGCTACATGGTATCAATGCAACTATGCATCTAAAAAGTGACCTTATTTTCCTCCCCAGGTCAAAGGGCATCCTGCACATGTTCTCTGGCACAGAGACCGACAGGATCTGGCCTTACATCAACTCTCTTCTCAGCACTAAGATCCCTAGCAGACCTGAGACAGACACACAGCACATCCCACTGCCCTGAGCAGAGCAGAGGTGACACAGTAGAAGTGCAGGCCGTGCACAGGAGCTGTTAGAAGCCCCTTTAGCTTGGCAGTTGCTACCAAAACATGTCTGCAAATACAATCTTATGCACTACATACAGTTGAAGTCGGAAGTTTACATACACTTAGGTTGGAGTCATTAAAACTAGTTTTTCAACCACTCCACACATTTCTTGTTAACAAACTATAGTTTTGGCAAGTCGGTTAGGACATCTACTTTGAGCATGACACAAGTAATATTTCCAACAATTGTTTACAGACAGATTATTTCACTTATAATTCACTGTATCACAATTCCAGTGGGTCAGAAGTTTACATACACTAAGTTGACTGTGCCTTTAAACAGATTGGATAATTCCAGAAAATGATGTCATGGCTTTAGAAGCTTCTGATAGGCTAATTGACATAATTTGAGTCAATTGGAGGTGTACCTGTGGATGTATTTCAAGGCCTACCTTCAAACTTAGTGCCTCTTTGTTTGACATCATATGAAAATCAAAAGAAATCAGCCAAGACCTCAGAATTTTTTTTGAAGACCTCCACAAGTCTGGTTCATCCTTGGGAGCAATGTCCAAACGCCTGAAGGTACCACGTTCATCTGTACAAACAATAGTACGCAAGTATAACCACCATGGGACCACGCAGCCGTCATACCGCTCAGGGACGAGACGCGTTCTGTCTCCTAGAGATGAACGTACTTTGGTGCGAAAAGTGCAAATCAATCCCAGAACAACAGCAACGGCCCTTGTGAAGATGCTGGAGGAAACAGGTGCAAAAGTATCTATATCCACAGTAAAACAAGTCCTATATCGACATAACCTGAAAAACCGCTCAGCAAAGAAGAAGACACTGCTCCAAAACCGCCATGAAAAAGCCAGACTACGGTTTGCTACTGCACATGGGGACAAAGATTGTACTTTTTGGAGAAATGCCCTCTGGTCTGATGAAACAAAAATATAACTGTTTGGCCATAATGACCATCATTATGTTTGGAGGAAAAAGGGGGATGCTTGCAAGCCGAAGAACACCATCCCAACCGTGAAGCACGGGGGTGGCAACATCATGTTGTGGGGGTGCTTTGCTGCAGGAGGGACTGGTGCACTTCACGAAATAGATGGCATCATGAGACAGGAAAATTATGTGGATATATTGAAGCATCATCTCAAGACATCCGCCAGGAAGTTAAAGCTTGGTCGCAAATGGGTCTTCCAAATGGGCAATGACCCAAAGTATACTTCCAAAGTTGTGGCAAAATGGCTTAAGGACAACAAAGTCAAGGTATTGGAGAGGCCATCACAAGTCCCTGACCTCAATCCTTTAGAAAATATGTGGGCAGAACTGAAAAAGCGTGTTCGAGCAAGGAGGCTTTCAAACCTGACTCAGTTACACCAGCTCTGTCAGGAGGAATGGGCCCAAATTCACCCAACGTATTGTGGGAAGCTTGTGGAAAGCTACCCGAAACGTTTGACCCAAGTTAAACAATTTAAAGGCAATGCTACCAAATACTAATTGAGTGAATGTAAACTTCTGACCCTCTGGGAATGTGATGAAAGAAATAAAAGCTGAAAGAAATAATTCTCTCTACTATTATTCTGACATTTCACATTCATAAAATAAATTGGTGATCCTAACTGACCTAAAATAGGGAATTTTTACTAGGATTAAATGTCAGGAATTGTGAAAAACTGAGTTTAAATGTATTTGGCTAAGGTGTATGTAAACTTTCGACTTCAACTATAGATCAGGGGGCCCCACCTTCGGTCCTCAAGGGCTACAGTGTACGGTTTTCGTCCTTACCTGTTAACCAGAGACTGATTTCCCTTCTCCAGATAATAAGTATGAAGCCCCAGGGGGAAATGGAAATCAGCAGGACTGCAGAACTTGAGAACCTGAGTTGTGCAACCCTAAGTATGCCTTTAATAGCCGGACATGCATAAAGATGGTGGCCCCAATGTACTTACCACAAACGCCTAATTAGCTTTTTTTGCCGTATTATACAGTGCTCTCCATTACTCTTGTTTTGTGTAATGGAGTGTTACTGTATAATACGGCGCCATAGTTTAAAAACTCTGTGAGTAGTGCTAAAGCAATGACGTCATACCTGAATTGCTCCATCTTCATGCACCTTCGCCTCTTACATTCTTATTACTCTTACATAGATAGCCTAGCGGTTAGCGCATTGGGCCAGTAACCGAAAGGTTGCTTGTTCGAGTCTCTGAGCCAACACAGTCGAATATCTGTTGATGTGTCCTTGAGCAAGGTACCTAACCCTAATTGCTCCAGGGTTGCCGTTGATAATGGAAGACCCTGGCCGAGGGTATCTCCGAGGGTATCTCAAAAAATACATTCACACTAGCATATTAATTCGCACTTGTAAGGGTAATTAACTAACTGTTGAATTCTAATTGTTCTTTCATTTAAACTGAAATGACAATTGTTGTCTTCTAAACAGCACACCCTATAATGTGGCTTACTTTTAGAGTTCCGTCAGATTAAGATGTTAATCTTTATCAAAGGTAGTTGGATTACATTAATATGTTTTTGTGTTCAATTTAAAACTGTTTTGTTGATTTTCGTTATACCAAATATAACCTTATAAGACTAAACAATGTAAAACTATTCTAATGAATTGGTCTATAACTGCATTAAAAGGGACCAAAGAGTCTTTTAACCAATTGAAAGTGTAATACGTCTGAATGGCTGTATCAGAAAAGGGAGGAGTGTGGTCAGTGTGGTTGGACAGTGTTTGTGGGAGGATGTGTCTCGCTGTTAGATTTCAATAACACAATATGCAAACAGTCGCTGGTGTAAACTGTAATTGGTCCAGTATGAGTATGACAAGCCCATTATGGCGAATGAGTGACTAGGAAAGCTTTTCATACACTGTGTATTACCCCACCACCACACACTGAATGTTTTCTGTCCAGAAGTCATGTTGCTGTCCAAACTCTGGCATATTCCAAGGAAAATAAACATATTTTCTCAGAATTTCCTTTCAGGTCTTTGACTTCTCAAGGTCAAACACCAGTTCCAGGCACCATGCCTACTATATGTTTACAGTAGAAACTAAATGTCTACCATTCAAAGCTACATTCAATTTCAGTTGCATTCTCTGAATAGTATTTGTATGTGCTACAGAATGAATTCACACCCCTTGACTTTTCCCACATTTTGTTGTGTTACAAAGTGGGATTAAAATGGATTGAATTGCCATTTTCTGTAAACAATTTACACAAAATACTGCAATGTCAAAGTGGAAGATTTTGATTTTTTTTACATCCATTCTGTTCCCGAAAAACTTGTCAGTCCTTAACGATTACAAGCATACCCAGAACATGAAACACAACCCTGCCAAGCCGCACTGCTTCTTGACACACTGCCCACTTAACCCAGAAGCCAGCCAGACCAATGTGTCAGATGAAACACAGTACAACTGGTGACCGAGGTCAGCATGCATGCACCCGGCCCACCACAAGGAGATGCTAGAGTGCAATGGGACAAGGACATCCCGGCTGGCCAAACCCTCCCCTAACCCGGACGACACTGGGACAATTGTGTGCCTCCTCATAGGTTCTCCCAGTCGCAACGCAGCCTGGGATCGAACCCGGGTCTGTAGTGACACCTCAAGCACTGTGATGCAGTGCCTTAGACTGCTACGCCACTCAAGGCGTATGACTACTTTATGAAGGCACTGTATAGAAGACTGATGGGTTTCTACTGTGAGTGGTGAGTGGGAACGCCATTGCTAACATATTAGATATGCTATCATAGAACTCTATAGGCATACTGTGGTGATGCAGCATCTGTATGTATCCAGTCCACCATGCATTCTAATGAAGTATAATGTGACAGAACTCATCAGAGTCACACGGAACCCAAACCGGCTGCGCCCGTGCGCCATCGTGCGCTATCATGCATAAATTTATTTTGCCCCCCCACACCAAACGCGATCACGACACGCAGGTTAAAATATCAAAACAAACTCTGAACCAATGACATTAATTTGGGGACAGGTCGAAAAGCATTAAACATGTATGGCAATTTAGCTAGCTAGCTTGCACTTGCTAGCTAACATTAATTTGTCCTATTTAGCTAGCTTGCTGTTGCTAGCTAATTTGTCCTGGGATATAAACATTGAGTTGTTATTTTACCTGAAATGCACAAGGACCTCTACTCCGACAATTAATCCACACATAAAACAGCCAACCGAATCGTTTCTAGTCATCTCTCCTCCTTCCAGGCTTTTTCATCTTTGAATTTATATGGTGATCTAAACTTTCATTGTATTATCACGACAACCGGCAACAAAGTTCGTCTTTCAATCACCCACGTGGGTATAACCAATGAGGAAATGGCACGTGGGTGCCTGCTTCTATAAATCAATGAGGAGATGACTTTCAGCGCAATCTGCGTCAGAAATAGGAACGACTTCTATTTTAGCCCTTGGCGTTGCAGACGCTCGTTGGCGCGCGCAAGTCGTGTGGGTGCAATAATTGAATAACATGGATTTCTAAATGTATTTTGCGACGCTCGCGCACGCGACATGTCCGGTCTGGTCAGCATGTTACAGCACCCCCTCCCTTATTTTACCTGAAATGCACATGGTCCTCTACGTCGACAATTAATCCCCAGATAAGAGTGTAAACCAAATTTGTTTCTAGTAATCTCTCCTCCGTTAGGCTTCTTCTTTTTCTGACTTTATATGGCGGTTGGCAACCAACTTTAGGTTGCATTACCACCACCAACTTGACTGGAGTGTGGACCTCAGTTCACCTTTCAGTCACCCACGTGGGTATATGCTGCTAAAAAAACAATGAGGAGATGGGAGAGGCAGGGCTTGCAGCGGCCAAGCGTCACAAATATAATCAAGTATATTTTAGTGCCTGGCTATGCAGACTCTCGTTGACACGCGCAAACAGTGTGGATGCAATGATTGAATAACATGTATGTGTACATTTATTTTTCAACTATTGGGCACATAACAAGTGGTGTGGTCAGCATGGCAGTCTCATGTAAATGTCAGCACATGTGAGTTAATTTAATTTCCATCTATCCAGTCCCCAAATTCCTACTCAGATTTTGCTTGCCTATGTTTTATTAGTAGGCTACAGCAAGATATGATGCACTGTGTAGTCAGCATTCTGAGGCGCTAATCTGCGCATTTTCCCAGTATATGGATCTATGTGACATCCGGAACATTTGGGCTCACATGGATAGGCTTCATATTGTTGTTAGATCAGCGAATTGAGGTCGCTGGATTCGTTTCAGTGAAGCTCACATTAAATATAAGGTGAGGATATGATGATGTCGTAGTCATTAGTAATTGTAATTTTAGCCAACCGCAGGAGCTGACATTATACACGTCGCCCGTGCACCGCCACCACTTACAGGTTGAGGTACAGAAGGAAGTATCGGTCGTTTGACCTTTGACTGCTCTGGCGGCGAATGACAAATCAAAGGTTGGCATTTCTCAGAGCGCAGCTGGGGTCCCCGCGCGGATCTCAGGAGCTGAGGACGTCGGCGTTCCAGAGATAATGACAGCGAGCGCTCTGAAAGGTATGCGAAACGGGCTGTATTTTTAAACATTTTTTTGTTGCATAATTCGTTTTAAACCAGATAAGTTTTGTATCAAATGACACCGAAATGATTGTTTCGGAGTAGCATCGTCGTCATGTGTTTCTCCCCGATTAGATTTGAATATTACATAATGATTATCTTCTCTGCCCCAGGAATTCTGTTGGCTAGATCTGCATAAAGATATTCTGCATATGATGGTTTGGCAATCAGTAGAAGTCTATCTGCGTTTTTACCATAATATTAGACATTTGAATATCCCATAGCATCGATGATGTTTGGTTCTATTCGGTGCAGGTGTTTTGTCGGGTTACAGGCCTATCTTTAGGCGAGGAAATGCGTAACGATGGGATAACAGCACGGTGCGCTCAGCCTCTGTATGACGTTACATACCCTGTCCTGTTGCTGCTTTAAGTTTTTTTTATGCATTTGCTAATAATTATGAGCCAAAAATGGTGAAACCGCCGTAGCCTAAACAACCAACATTCCAAGCGCACTGAATGACAAATATGACCGGGGGGATTGTTGGGCATGATCTGAGATTATTAATGACTCACTATTTTAAATGGGGGGAAACCCTAAAATATTTTATATGTGCTTAGCTGATAATTCTCATAGTTTTTAAAGACACTGACTCATTAAAATGGAAAACTACATGCTAAGTAAAAGAAAATCTGGCTATGCTGGGGATGATTCATGTTGCTGAATACGCGTTTACTGGCAGTGGAGGGGCAGGTTGAAGAAGACGACGACAATATACAGAAACCAACTAAATATTCTACTAATTATTTGCTATCATTTTTAAATGAATTATTTATCTCAGATTTCAAAGGAAACGGGTTTTGCTGAGGAAAAAATTGTAGGGAAATCCCTTGCATGATCCGGGTCCTGAAGCGATGGCCAGTTCTGGTTTCATATGGTGGCAGTGTCGTGCCGCCTCCTGTCCTATGCCGCACGGTGGTGTCACATGATGAGATGCGTGGATTCCGTTTCACACCAGACTAGTAAAACCGTTAATACTGACTATTACATTATATTATCGAAACTAGATACATTCAGGACAACATTTTTCAGTGCAGGTGTTAGTGTAATAGCTTATTAATATGATGTATTGATATTACTTGCCTATAGGCTAATTAAGAGCAAATAACCACATGTAGGCTTAACTTGATTTATTACCCTTTAAAGAGCATATTTCTCTTATGCATACATTTCAACGAAATGACGTTGAACCAACGTGGAATAGACATCGAATTGACTTCTGTGCCCAGTGGGTTGTGATATATAGCAATACTATGTTTTATTTTCATTCCATCATGATTCCTTTGATGATGATTGGAAAGATGTTTAGAGATTCTTCATTAGGCTAAGCAAGAATCTATTTAGTTCAAAATGTAAAGACAGCTGCATGGACAATAGGCTACACACAGATCAAGTAATTTAGGCTACTGTCTGCCAGTGAACCCTAACCCTAGCCAGCAGATTTTACAGGTCAATAAAGCTTTAACCTGTAGGGATAATCATTAATCCACTGTCCACCCTTAAATATGATGGCAAATCCACCGAATCAAGCAGAAAATATTATTTTAGGTCAGTCAGTTTAGTGAAGATAATGGCTGTATGGCTGGACTGGATTCAAGTAGCCTATTGTTGTCCTCAATATCCATAAGTCTTAAAAATCATGAAGTATAGCAATTGTTGAAGAGGCGTAGCTGGAAGACTGAAATAAACTTCTGTTTATGAGGCGAAGGTCTTGTAAAACATCACAAGGTCTTTGTTAAACTACAACTTCCTTAACCCACGGTGCTTAAACCTCTCCTGTAAAGGAATGAAGGAATGCAATGTGGCATTTAAACCTATATAGTAAGTTAATAAAGGTAGTAGTAGGCTCGGTTATAGAGTTAGATTTTTTGAATGGCTGTCATTTGTTTTTTATGTAGCAGGTTTACGATAATCTCTCCCTGTTTGTTCATATTCGCTTATCTGTCCATTATTCTGGATTATGTGGAAGTGTAGTTGTCATTGTAGTGTGATTTATTCTGCTTTTCGAACTTGGATCCCAAATAGAGTAGAGTGGGCACTCTCATCATCCAAGTGATCCCTTCTTGCATCACACAGTTCTGTGACCATAGACATAAAATAGTACCACCAGTGGTCAAAAGGTCAATGCCAGGACATTACATTGCTTTTGATGCCCAAGTCCAGTCCTCTCAGCAAGTGAGGATTGTAACCATTTGTACTGGAGACTGACTGCAGGAGTTGACTTCATGAAGTAGTGCATCTGGGGTAAATGTCTGATGTTGGGAGGTTAGCTGTCAGAGGAAACTAAATCCTACAATAGAACGGCACTTTGCATCCGGTTACGTCTGGAATAATTTCTCCTTTTGGACATTCCCTTGCCTGCTGTGCTTTCAGTCCAGGGCTCCTGTTGTAAAGGGTTTCCCAGGCCCGGGTTCTGCTTTGAGAAACCATGCAGCCCTTTAGTTGCCAGGGAACTGGGCCAAGGAAGGAAGCATGCTGGACAACGCCAAGTAGCTGTCTTGGTGTGCGTCCCAAATCGCACCCCATTCCCTATATAGTGTAATACTTTTGACCAGTGGTAGAAAAAGTACCCATTTGTTATACTTGAGTAAAAGGAAAGATACCTTTTAATAGAAAATAACTCAAGTAAAAGTGAAAGTCACCCAGTGAAATACTACTTGAGTAAAAGTCTAAAAGTATCTGGTTTTAAATGTACTTAAATGAGAAGTTTACCCAAAATCCAGAAACTCCCAAGTGATTCCATACATTGAAACTAGTTCAGTGGACCTTGCCCTCTCCCCCTCTCTCTCCCTGTAGCGCTGTACTGAAACCAGTGCAAAAACGGGTCACGTGACTCGTGACATTGCTGGATGCAGGCCTCGCTTTGCTCCTTTGCCATTGAATTCATGATTCAGAAATCAGCAAAGTGTGGACAAAATCGTTGTTTTATTGAAAGCGTATGGCCAAATTAGCTATTTTGGTCAAAAGTACTACATGTTTCGAGTCACAAAATGTGTACTTTTCCACCTAAAACAATTTAGATTTATTTTTGATAATTATTTTATGTAGCCGACTGCTAAAATACAGCTGTTGCTACTGTATGTCCATGGACTGGATCTGGAGCAGTGCCAAAATACAAATGCGCGTTTGAGAAGAGAAAGCGACAAATCAAGTGCGCGGAGGTATGTAGCCCAGTCTGACTCTTGAAGTTTGCGGTGTTCTTATTGTGTTAGTACCATTGCATCATATAATGTAGACATAGAGGCATAGGTGCTCTACAGGTTAGCATATGTTCCCTATATATTTATGACAGCTGAGGTTGAGAGACAATAGACATCGTGTCACCTTTATTTGCAGAATAGAATACTCCAAAACATTGTGATAAATAAACATAGGCTATATAGTGTTTCGGGCTAATATGAAAACATAAACCCACTAACAGTCCCGCTCTTAGAGGTTGATCATAAGCGATCATTCAATAAAGTAAAGTTGCCACTTACTCGTTAGATAACTGTCCATTTGACCCAGGTGAAACAGGGATGCGTCTCCAATTCGTTTTTTTTGGAACATGGGACCAAAAGGGCCGCAAAATCCCCTTGGTTGCAAAAGCAAACTAACTGCTCCTCATCATCATTACGTTCCTCCATTTTTGTAGGAATTGTAGTCACATGTTTGAATTCTCTGCAGCACAAACATTCCTAATTTGCAGCATTGGAGCACAATTGCCACAACTGCACCACCAGTCTGTGTTGATCCTGGGGATGGGTTGGGGGCTGTGATTCAGCTACTGCTGCAGCACCAGTCTGTGTTGATCCTGGGGATGGGTTGGAGCTGTGGTCCAGCTACTGCTGTAACACCAGTCTGTGTTGATCCTGGGGATGGGTTGGGGCTGTGGTCCAGATACTGCTGTAACACCAGTCTGTGTTGATCCTGGGGATGGGTTGGGGCTGTGGTCCAGATACTGCTGTAACACCAGTCTGTGTTGATCCTGGGGATGGGTTGGGGCTGTGATCCAGATACTGCTGTAACACCGGTCTGTGTTGATCCTGGGGATGGGTTGGGGCTGTGGTCCAGCTACTGCTACAGCACCAGTCTGTGTTGATCCTGGGGATGGGTTGGGGCTGTGGTCCAGATACTGCTGCAACACCAGTCTGTGTTGATCCTGGGGATGGGTTGGGGCTGTAGTCCAGCTACTGCTGCAGCACCAGTCTGTGTTGATCCTGGGGATGGGTTGGGGCTGTGGTCCAGCTACTGCTACAGCACCAGTCTGTGTTGATCCTGGGGATGGGTTGGGGCTGTGGTCCAGATACTGCTGTAACACCAGTCTGTGTTGATCCTGGGGATGGGTTGGGGCTGTGGTCCAGATACTGCTGTAACACCAGTCTGTGTTGATCCTGGGGATGGGTTGGGGCTGTGGTCCAGATACTGCTGTAACACCAGTCTGTGTTGATCCTGGGGATGGGTTGGGGCTGTGATCCAGATACTGCTGTAACACCGGTCTGTGTTGATCCTGGGGATGGGTTGGGGCTGTGGTCCAGCTACTGCTACAGCACCAGTCTGTGTTGATCCTGGGGATGGGTTGGGGCTGTGGTCCAGATACTGCTGCAGCACCAGTCTGTGTTGATCCTGGGGATGGGTTGGGGCTGTAGTCCAGCTACTGCTGCAGCACCAGTCTGTGTTGATCCTGGGGATGGGTTGGGGCTGTGGTCCAGCTACTGCTGCAGCACCAGTCTGTGTTGATCCTGGGGATGGGTTGGGGCTGTGGTCCAGCTACTGCTGCAGCACCAGTCTGTGTTGATCCTGGGGATGGGTTGGGGCTGTGGTCCAGCTACTGCTGTAACACCAGTCTGTGTTGATCCTGGGGATGGGTTGGGGGCTGTGGTCCAGCTACTGCTGCAGCACCAGTCTGTGTTGATCCTGGGGATGGGTTGGGGGCTGTGGTCCAGCTACTGCTGCAGCACCAGTCTGTGTTGATCCTGGGGATGGGTTGGGGCTGTGGTCCAGCTACTGCTGTAACACCAGTCTGTGTTGATCCTGGGGATGGGTTGGGGCTGTGGTCCAGCTACTGCTACAGCACCAGTCTGTGTTGATCCTGGGGATGGGTTGGGGGCTGTGGTCCAGCTACTGCTGCAGCACCAGTCTGTGTTGATCCTGGGGATGGGTTGGGGCTGTGGTCCAGCTACTGCTGCAGCACCAGTCTGTGTTGATCCTGGGGATGGGTTGGGGCTGTGGTCCAGCTACTGCTACAGCACCAGTCTGTGTTGATCCTGGGGATGGGTTGGGGCTGTGGTCCAGATACTGCTGTAACACCAGTCTGTGTTGATCCTGGGGATGGGTTGGGGCTGTGGTCCAGCTACTGCTGCAGCACCAGTCTGTGTCGATCCTGGGGATGGGTTGGGGCTGTGGTCCAGCTACTGCTGCAGCACCAGTCTGTGTTGATCCTGGGGATGGGTTGGGGCTGTGGTCCAGCTACTGCTGTAACACCAGTCTGTGTTGATCCTGGGGATGGGTTGGGGCTGTGGTCCAGCTACTGCTGCAGCACCGGTCTGTGTTGATCCTGGGGATGGGTTGGGGCTGTAGTCCAGCTACTGCTGCAGCACCAGTCTGTGTTGATCCTGGGGATGGGTTGGGGCTGTAGTCCAGCTACTGCTGCAGCACCAGTCTGTGTTGATCCTGGGGATGGGTTGGGGCTGTGGTCCAGCTACTGCTGCAGCACCAGTCTGTGTTGATCCTGGGGATGGGTTGGGGCTGTGGTCCAGCTACTGCTGCAGCACCAGTCTGTGTTGATCCTGGGGATGGGTTGGGGCTGTAGTCCAGCTACTGCTGCAGCACCAGTCTGTGTTGATCCTGGGGATGGGTTGGGGCTGTGGTCCAGCTACTGCTGCAGCTTCGGTGTCTAGAGGGGCTGCGGCCATCTGAAGCTCACTTTGCCTAAATTCTTCGTCTGCATACTCACACTCCAAACAATACAGTTCGACGAGACCATCAGCGCCCCTCAAGTAGTTTTCTTCATCACTCGCGAGTATTTAGTCATCAGACATATTTGTAACTTGTTGTTTATTTATATAACTAATGTGTAACAATGTCTTCACCTCCAAAAAAACTTGCATCTGTGAATAAGGGCCTAACGTGCAGTTTCTACACTTTCAATAAAACAATGAATTTGTCCCCACTTCGCAGATTTCTGAATCATGAATTCACTGGTAACGGAGCAGAGGGAGGCCTGCATCCAGCAATGTCACGAGTCACGTGACCCATTTTTTGCAGCTGTTTCAGTACAGCACTACAGTGAGAGAGAAGGGGGAAAGATGGCAAACTCCACTGAACTAGTTTCAATGTATGGAATCACTTGGGAGTTTCTGGATTTTGGGTAAACTTCTCCTTAAAGTACAGTGGTGGAAAAAGTACTAACTTGTTATACTTGAGTACAAGTAAAAAGTTAAAGTTAATGCTATGCATCAAAACTTATTATATTAAGCAAAGCAGACGGCATAATGTTCTTGTTTTTTTAATTTACGGACAGCAAGGCACACATTCCAACACACAGACATCATTTACAAACGCAGTATTTGTGTTTAGTGAGTCCACCGGATCAGAGGCAGTAGGAATGATTGATAGGTGTGTGAATTGTACAACATTGCTGTCCTGGCTGAGCATTCGAAATGTAACGAGTACATTTGGGTGTCAGGGAAAATGTATGGAGTAAAAAGGTACATATTTTCTTTAGGAATGTAGTGAAGTAAAAGTTGTCAACAAATATAAATACTAAAGTAATGATACCAAAAAAAAGGACTAGTGATACTTTCAAGTATTTTTGCTTAAGTACTTTACACCACTGCTTTTGACCATTGGTCATTTTGACCAGAGGTCTATGGGCAATATGGTGCCATTTGTGGGATCTCTTTTTGTGAGGGCTGGGGGGGATCGCCTGGGGCTGGGGGGAGAGTCGAGATCTTCAACTGATTGAAGTGCTCCCCCTCCCTGACAAAGCACTATGCTGTCGTACAGTGCTGACTAAAATACTTCAGCACTTTAATTCCTTTATTATCCTCCTGTGGAGGTGCTATACTGTATAGCCTACAGCTGGTCCATACATGGGTCGAATTAAAGCCCCTTAGCAATGGAGACTGTCGCCTATGTAGATTATAAGAAACTGAAATCATATCAAATCAAAGTTTATTTGTCACGTGCGCTGATTACAACAGGTTTAGACCTTACAGTGAAATGCTTACTAACCAACAGTGCAATTTTTAAGTGTTTTGTATTGTTAATTTAACCCTTATAATTAGTTATGAAGATATCTTGTTAACTACTGTAGGCTGTTAAAATACGTTATTAGAAATAGATATGTGAATATTTTCGTATAGAATAGAATCCTGTGTAGGATATCCAGTGGGCTATCATCACATCAGCCTATTCATCATGAATGTATATTTTCTGACAAATATTACTGCTTTGTAAATAAATAACTATGAATCAGGCAATCAGGCGATCATTTAGTCACCTACTGCCGGCATGGTATTGTCAGGATTGGCTTGGAGCTTGGAGCCAGCATAAAGCCGGAAAGGACCCTTTAACTCAACCGGGACTGGCAGCCAGAGCAACCGTGGATGTTCGGTGTAGTGAATGCGGACCTGATGACAGCGTCCTGCTCTTGATATCCCGGAGAGAAAAAAATCAGGGAGAGACGGTGCTGGAACTACTAACACATATCTGGTGGATTATTTCTAAGAATATATCTGAGATTTATCGTCCAGAATATGTGCATTCACGCCATTCAGTAGCTGTTTTTGTCTTTTTTAAATGTAATTCTCAAATCCACGGCGCAGTGCTCATGAGATGAGCCTACTGGGTGGCTATAAGAAAAAGCCATGCAGTTATGATGGCTATGAATCTTTACAGTTGGTCGATAGCAGCGGAGGCTTCAATAACGGAGGAGGGAGACGCAGCGGAATCGGTGGAGGCTTGGTATCAGCAGCAACCCTAGGAGGACCGAAGGCAGGCCCACTGCGGGAGAACGACTGCAGCACCATGGACAGCTCAGGTAAGCGGTGGGTCTCCATGGGAAGCGGTGTGGCTCACGCGCAGCAAGCAAGGCCAAGCTGGAGATAATGCCGATCTGTTGCATGCGAGGCAGAGCACGCCTGTCGCTGTGTGATACTCCCTGAAATATATTTAATTTGAATAAGATCAGTGTAAATAGGTTAAAATAGATTATCTAGAAATGTCTGTCTTAGTGTTTCCGTGCATTGCATCATGTAATCGTGGTGTCTCCTTATATTGTAGCCTATATTGTTCTGATTTCATTTTTATTTTGTGTGAGTAGAGCTGATCTCATCATAGCAGTGAATAGCAGTAATCTCATGTTAAGTCTTTTATTAAGCTACCAATATTTTAATAAAACTTAAATTAACGTAATTGAACATGCACACATTATGATTAGCTTTTGGAGAAGTCATTAGCCTAGTGGGTCTACATAGTCCCTATCAATCATCCTGATGTGGTGTAGCCCTAAGACTTGATTAACAGTGACAGTAATAGACAGCTTGACAATAGCTAACATGGCAACAACAAAAAAACACTAACCCAATAATACTCTATCCTTCCTTGTGCCTTTTGAAGAAGTGTATGTAGGGAATTTCCTGCATACAGTTGTCTGTATGTCATGTGGCCATTGGAGATTTAAAAAGCCACAGTTCATTGTCAGTGAGTGAGTGGTAGTGTTGTGAACAGGGATATATCAACCAGGGCCCATATTCACAAAACACAGCTTAGCAAAATTTAAGAAGCTTCTTAAGAAAAAAAATAAGTTCATAAAGTAGTTTAAGTGCAATTCCTCAATTGCACTCCTCTATCTTAAGATTGAATGATTTTCTTAAGAACTTCCCAAATATCTTCTTACAAATCGTCTTAAGATGATTGTTGCTAGGCAACCGTTTTAGCTAGCTATCTAGCTAGCAATGGCAATCATGTTAGCATATTTCTTACTGAGATTACTGTTCTAAACATGTTCTTGGGTTTAAAATAATCAGTACTGAAACTTTCAGAGGAAGTTTGTGAGTCAATTAAACAGTTCAATTGCTTTCATGAGCTTTTTCTCTCACTGCCCTGAGTTTAAGACAACGGTTTAGCTATTTTGGAATTAACAACATTTCCAATACATTTATTTTCAACAATCTAATTTGTGGTCCTCCTGAGTGGCGCAGCGGTCTAAGGCACTGCATCGCAGTGCTTGCTGCATCACTACAGATCCTGGCTTGATCCCAGGCTGTGTCGCAGCCGGCTGCGACCGGGAGACCCATGAGGCGGCGCACAATTGGCCAATCGTCATCCGGGTTTGGCTGGCCAGGTTGTCATTTGGCACATCGCGCTCTATCGACTCCTGTGGAGGGCCGGGCGCAATGCACGATGACACATCGCGCTCTATCGACTCCTGTGGAGGGCCGGGCGCAATGCACGATGACACATCGCGCTCTATCGACTCCTGTGGAGGGCCGGGCGCAATGCACGATGACACATCGCGGACAGATAGCCTTACATTCCCCTGCAAAATGTCTTGATAAACTTGGGAATTCATTTTTCCGTCGATGATAGCAAGCTGTCCAGGGCCTGAGGCAGAAAAGCAGCCCCAAACCATGATGCTCCCTCCACTATACTTTACAGTTGGGATGAAGTTTTGATGTTGGTGTGCTGTGCCTTTTTTTCTCCACACATAGTGTTATGTGTTCCTTTCAAACAACTAGTTTCATCTGTCCACAGAATATTTTGCCAGTATGTGGAACATCCAGGTGCACTTTTGCAAACTTCAGACGTGCAGCAATGTTTTTTTTGGACAGCAGTGGCTTCTTCCGTGGTGTCCTCCCATGAACACCATTCTTGTTTAGTGTTTTACGTATCGTAGACTCGTCAACAGAGATGTTAGCATGATCCAGAGATTTCTGTAAGTCTTTAGCTGACACTAGGATTCTTCTTAACCTCATTGAGCATTCTGCGCTATGCTCTTGCAGTCATCTTTGCAGGACAGTAGCAACAGTGCTGAACTTTCTCCATTTATGGACAATTGGTCTTACCATGGACTGATGAACATCAAGGCTTTTAGAGATACTTTTGTAACTCTTTCCAGCTTTATGCAAGTCAACAATTCTCAATCTTAGGTCTTCTGATATCTTTTTTGTTTGAGGCATGGTTCACATCAGGCAATGCTTCTTGTGAATAGCAAACTCACATTTTGTGAGTGTTTTTTATTGGGCAAGGCAGCTCTAACCAACATCTCCAATCTCGTCTCATTGATTGGACTCCACGTTAGCTGACTCCTGACTCCAATTAGCTTTTGGAGAAGTCATTAGCCTAGGGGGTTCACATACTTTCCCCAACCTACGCTGTGAATGTTTAAATTATGTATTCAATATAGACAAGAAAAATACAATAATTTGTGTGTTATTAGTTTAAGCTATTAAGCTATTATTAATTTGTCTATTGTTGTGACTTAGATGAAGATCAGATCAAATTTGATAACCAATTTATGCAGAAATCCAGGTAATTACAAAGGGTTCACATACTTTTTCTTGCCACTGTAAATCTGAGACACTTCATTGAGTATGATATATCACATTTCGTCTGGTATGTATTCATTTGTGGAAGTCCTTTACCCATTTCGTATAATTTGTTACGAAAATGTAAAATATTTTATGAATTTGCAAAACGTATCACATGTTACGAATTTTAGCTAGGTGGCTAGGTGTGTAACATTAGCTAGCTCGTTAATATTAGGTAGGCTTGGGGTTAGGGTTAGGTTGAGCAGTTAGGTTAAAGTTAGGATTAGGGGAAGGGTAAGCTAAAAGGGTTAAGGTTAGGTGAAGAGTTAGCTAACATGCTAAGTAGTTGCAAAGTAGCAAAACAATTGTAAGTAGTTGAAAAGTTGCTAAATAGCTAAAATGCTATGTTGTCCATGATGAAATACGAACTCTCAACCTTTGGGTTGCTAGACGTTTGCATTATACGCCCACTCTCCTTTTGTTTTTGCCTTAAGTAACCATCTGTCTTATGAAACCATATCAAATGTAGCATATACCTAATGGAGTGTCTCAGATTTATGTATAGAATAATACGAAATGCTCTGAGACCAGGTTGGATATATCCACAGCTCACTGCAGTGCACTGAAAGACCTGGCCTTAGGTACTGGATCTATCTGAGCTGAGGGGAAGTGTACGATGGGGAGGGGAGAGGAGAGAGAAGGGAGGAGAGGGGAGGAGGGAGAGGGGGACATAGACATCTGAGTGTCAGGTGAGTCTGCCTGCGCTGGCTGGCTGGCTGTATGTGGTCTGTATCTCCTGCTCCCTCTGCTTCTCTGTGTGTCTGTGCAGTGTAGCTCAGTACACATCAGAGCTCTGCAGACTCCCATCTCCATCTGGTCAGTCGTGTTTGGCAGGCAAGCCAGCACACAAGCAGACTGAACGACTGACTGACCAGCTGACACAGAGGCAGACACAGAGGCAGACACAGAGGCAGACACAGAGGCAGACACAGAGGCAGACACAGAGGCAGACACAGAGGCAGACACAGAGACAGGTGGATAGACATGTTGCAGCTAAGTAGTAGGTGTTTGGTTAGTGGTTAGGGTCTGAGACTGCATTGGAGGTTTTCCCATTGTCTTCCCACATAGCAGAGTCTATGTTAGGGATAGGTAACGCTCTTCCTGGAGTGCTGCAGGTATTGTAGGATTTTGTTCCAACTAGGCACCACATCTGACCAACTGAGCTAATTGATCAGTTCAGTGATTGCCTAAATTCAGCACACCTGGTCTTCCAGGTGATGCGGCACTCCAGGACCGGGGTTGCCTACCCCCGGTCTATGTACTGTAAATCTCCAGTGTGTTTGAAAGGAATTGGTGAGACCACCAGGCACCATCAGCGCACCATCAGCTTAGCATCAGAAAATGTATATTATGTGAGAAATTTCCCATTGGAAATGCAAACTTCCCCATCTCCCCAACTCCAGGGCAGCGCTCTTACATTAGAGCTGTTTTATTGACATTAAGTGAATAATAGATGGCTGGATGATGTCACTTCAGTCCGCTGTAAATATTTAAGTCTTAAAGGAAAATTGTGCATCATACAGGGATGATTTCTGTATTTTGAAAGTTACATATCTTGGAAACTTGATTACTGACAAGCAAAACATTTTGGGACTTTGTCAACAATGGACTAATGAAACAAATGGCAAAATATAGTTTAGTATTGTGCATATCTGCTGCTATATCAATCATGTTTTGTGGGTGTGTATCTCCCACATAGTCAGTATTGATGCCAAGCTGCCTGTCCCTTCCAGACAGATTAATCATAGACTCTTATCAGCAGCATCTATAATAAAGAGCTTAGAGCCTGTTTGTTGGGAAAGTTCCTGTTCCTGTTTGACCCACAATAGAGGTCCACATGTCACTACTGCAGTACACAGGCCTGTCTGTCTGTCTGTCTGTCTGTCTGTCTGTCTGTCTGTCTGTCTGTCTGTCTGTCTGTCTGTCTGTCTGTCTCTCTGTCTCTCTGTCTCTCTGTCTCTCTGTCTCTCTGTCTGTCTGTCTCTCTGTCTCTCTGTCTGTCTCTCTGTCTCTCTGTCTCTCTGTCTGTCTGTCTCATTCACCCTGCACCGGATAGAAGATATAAAGGATGAAGGTTGGGACTGTTGAAGGAGAGAGAGAGGCACATTGAGACTGTGTCTGTATTGATCTCCCTGACCGGGGCCAAGTCTCTTTCTGGGCCAGCGGCTCTCTGACTGGGCCTTTCTCTCACATCAGAGGTGCCTGACTGGAGCAGGGAGGATGGAAGGATGAACAGGAGGAGAGTGAGAGGGGGGCGTTTTGGTCGGGGTTCAGAGAGCAGTAACCTACTATAAGGGATGGCTGTGGAGGAGGCTTTGAAGTGTTCCTCTAGCATTAAAAGAGGGACAAGCGGACTGGTTAAATAGTCTGAAGGAGGATGCTAAGTAATGTCCAAGAAGTACAATGAGTCTTAAAGCAACTGTCCAGTGAAAACCTCACTTTTAAAAGTTAATATTCTGTTAACTCATACCCAAATAATGTTGTTGACTCGTATTCGTGGCCAGCGCATAAATTGGAGGCAAAACACTTAAAAAACCTTACAAACTTGTCTCTCAAATAGACTGTTTCAAAAATGTTTGCTATTTCTTGCATATATCCTGCCTCATTGCCTGAGCTGGCCAATCAGCAGTCTTTTAATGACCAGAATACACCCACACCATTCTGTTGTTGGGGTATGCCCACACCATTCCAACACAGAAAAGCTGCTTTTAACATATTTAATAATTATTTTTCGAAGGAAAAGTATTTCACTAATTTTATAATTACACTACATGACCAAAATCAAATCAAATCAAATGTATTTATATAGCCCTTCTTACATCAGCTGATATCTCAAAGTGCTGTACAGAAACCCAGCCTAAAACCCCAAACAGCAAGCAATGCAGGTGGCAGGGGTAGAAGCACGGTGGCTAGGAAAAACTCCCTAGAAAGGCCAAAACCTAGGAAGAAACCTAGAGAGGAACCAGGCTATGAGGGGTGGCCAGTCCTCTTCTGGCTGTGCCGGGTGGAGATTATAACAGAACATGGCCAAGATGTTCAAATGTTCATAAATGACCAGCATGGTCAAATAATAATAATCACAGTAGTTGTCGAGGGTCCAACAGGTCAGCACCTCAGGAGTAAATGTCAGTTGGGTTTTCATAGCCGATCATTGAGAGTATCTCTACCGCTCCTGCTGTCTCTAGAGAGTTGAAAACAGCAGGTCTGGGACAGGTAGCATGTCCGGTGAACAGGTCAGGGTTCCATAGCCGGAACAGTTGAAACTGGAGTATGTGGACACCTGTTTGTCAAACATATCATTCGAAAATCATGGGCATTAATATGGAGTTGGTCCACCCTTTGCTACTATAACAGCCTCCACTCTTCTAGGAAGGCTTTCCACTAGATGTTGGAACATTGCTGTGGGTACTTGCTTCCATTCAGCCACAAAAACATTAGTGAGGTCGGGCACTGATGTTGGGCGATTAGACCTGGCTCGCAGTCGGTGTTGCAATTCATCCAAAAGGTGTTCGATGGGGTTGAGGTCAGAGCTCTGTGCTGGCCAGTCAAGTTCTTCCACACTGATCTTGACAAACCATTTTTGTGTGGGCCTCGCTTTGTGCACGGGGGCATTGTCATGCTGAAACAGGAAAGGACCTTCCCCAAACTGTTGCTACAAAGTTGGAAGCACAGCCGCGAAGTAATAGGCCAAACAAGTTCACAGAATGGGACCGCCGAGTGCTGAAACACGTAGCGTGTGAAAATCGCAACACTCACTACCGAGTTCCAAACTGCCTATGGAAGCATCGTCAGCACAATAACTGTTCGTTGGGAGCTTCATGAAATGGGTTTCCATGGCCGAGCTGCCGCACACAAGCCTAAGATCACCATGCACAATGCCAAGCATCGGCTGGAGTGGTGTAATGGCTTGCCGCCATTGGACTCTGGAGCAGTGGAAACGCATTCTCTGGAGTGATGAATCACGCTTCACCATCTGGCAGTCCGAACGACTAATCTGGGTTTGGTGGATAACAGGAGAATGCTACCTGCCCAATGTAAGATGGTGCCGACAGACATGGAAGCTCTTCTAGCTCCTAAGCAACTTTGCAGTATTTCGTTTTTTTGTGTGTTATATCTTACATTATTAGCCCACAATGTTATTTTGTGTAATTACATACAGATGGAAATAAATCTTGGATATCAGAACGGCGGTAACTCACCAGCATTATGACCAGGAATACGACTTTCCCGAATTGGATCCTTTGTTTTTACCCCGAGGGCAACTGAACTTATCCCAGAGGCTGCTCCAAGATGCTGCCGGCAGAGAAGAGGTATTCGGAATGGACTTCTAGTCTGACTCAGGAGACGTGCACACCATCCACCGCTTCCGAGGATATTACTCGCTAATGTTCAGTCTCTGGACAATAAAATAGACGAGCTCAGGCCGAGGAACTCCTTCCAGAGATACATCAGGGACTGTAACATACTCTGTTTCACCGAATCATGGCTCTCTAGGGATATACTGTCCCTGTCTATACAGCCAGCTGGGTTCTCAGTACATTGCGTAGACAGGAGTAAAGAACTCTCCGGGAAGAAGAAAGACGGTGGTGTATCTTTCATGATTAACTACTCATGGTGTGATTGTGATAACATACAGAAACTCAAGTCCTTTTGTTCACCCAAGCTAGAATACCTCACAATAAAATGCCGACCATGTTACCTCCCAAGATAATTATCTTTGGTAATAGTCACAGCCGTGTATATTCCCCCTCAAGCCGATACAACAACGGCCCTCAAGAAACTACACTGGACTTTATGCAAACTGGAAACCACAGATCCTGAGGCCGCATTTATTGTAGCTGGGGCAAATCAGATCACGACTCCATTTTGCTCCTCCCTTCCTATAGGCAGAAACTCAAACAGGAAGTACCCATGCTCAGGTCTATTCTGGTCTGACCAAATGGAATCCATGCTTCAAGATTGTTTTATTCACGCGGACTGAGACATGTTCCGGGTAGCCTCTGAGAATAACATTGACATATACACGGACACGGTGACTGAGTTCATCAGGAAGTGTATAGGGGATGTTGTTCGCACTGTGACTATTAAAACCTACCCAAACCAGAAACCATAAATAGACATACAGTTGAAGTTGGAAATTTACATACACTTAGGTTGGAGCCATTAAAACTCGTTTTTCAACCACTCCACAAATGTCTTGTTAACAAACTATAGTTTTGGCAAGTCAGTTAGGACATCTACTTTGTGCATGACATAAGTAATTTTTCAACAATTGTTTACAGACAGATTATTTCACTTATAATTCACTGTATCACAATTCTAGTGGGTCAGAAGTTTACATACACTAAGTTGACTGTGCCTTTAAACAGCTTGGAAAATTCCAGAAAAGGATGTCATGGCTTTAGAAGTTTCTGATAGGCTAATTGACATCATTTGAGTCAATTGGAGGTGTACTTGTGGATGTATTTCAAGGCCTACCTTCAAACTCAGTGCCTCTTTGCTTGGCATCATGGGAAAATCAAAAGAAATCAGCCCAAAAATTGTAGACCTCCACAAGTCTGGTTCATCCTTGGGAGCAATTTCCAAATGCTTGAATACCACGTTCATCTGTACAAACAATAGTACGCAAGTATAAACACCATGGGACCACGCAGCCGTCATACCGCTCAGGAAGGAGACGCGTTCTGTCTCCTAGAGATGCACGTACTTTGGTGCGAAAGTGCAAATCAATCCCAGAACAACAGCAAAGGACCTTGTGAAGATGCTGGAGGAAACAGGTACAAAAGTATCTATATCCACAGTAAAACGAGTCCTATATCGACATAACCTGAAAGGCCGCTCAGCAAGGAAGAAGCCACTGCTCCAAAACCGCCATAAAAAAAGCCAGACTACGGTTTGCTACTGCACATGGGGACAAAGATTGTACTTTTTGGAGAAATGTCCTCTGGTCTGATGAAACAAAAATATAATTGTTTGGCCATAATGATCATCGTTAAGTTTGGAGGAAAAAGGGGGACGCTTGCAAGCCGAAGAACACCATCCCAACCGTGAAGCACGGGGGTGGCAGCATCATGTTGTGGGGATGCTTTGCTGCAGGAGGGACTGGTGCACTTCACGAAATAGATGGCTTCATGGGGTAGGAAAATTATGTGGATATATTGAAGCAACATCGCAAGACATCAGTCAGGAAGTTAAGCTTGGTTGCAAATGGGTCTTCCAAATGGACAATGACCCCCAGCATACTTCCAAAGTTGTGGCAAAATGGCTTAAGGACAACGAAGTCAAGGTATTGGAGAGGCCATCATAAAGCCCTGACCTCAATCCCTATATCAAATTTATCGGCGGAACTTCCTTGCAAGCAAGGAAGCCTACAAACCTGACTCAGTTACACCAGCTCTATGAGGAGGAATGGGCCAAAATTCACCCAACTTATTGTGGGTAGCTTGTGGAAGGCTACCCGAAACGTTTGACCCAAGTTAAACAATTTAAAGGCAATGTTACCAAATAGTAATTGAGTGTATGTAAACTTCTGACCCACTGGGAATGTGATGAAAGAAATAAAAGCTGAAAGAAATAATTCTCTCTACTATTATTCTGACATTTCACATTCTTAAAATAATTGGTGATCCTAACTGACCTAAGACAGGGCATTTTTACTAGGATTAAATGTCAGGAATTGTGAAACTGAGTTTAAATGTATTTGGCTGTATATGTAAACTTCCGACTTCAGCTCTATGTGGCAGGGTCTAGAGACAATCACGGATTACAAAGGGAAAACCAGCCATGTCGCGGACACACGTCTTGCTTAACTAGAACTAGAACACACAGTTAGAACAAAGAATTAGAATTCTATCACACCCTTAGAATTATGAATTAGAACTCGATCACGCCCTTCATTTAGGATTTAAAATGCTGCGTTTACTCAACTTGGCTTTAAACACAAGCATATTCAGGTGGAATTGGAAATGATTCTGCCTGTCAGATACCAGACACCCCATAGGAGTGTTGGCAGTCTGAATTTAGAGTTGAAGGAGAAGAGGGAGAGACATATTTCTGCATCATCAGTGTGTAGGAGAAGGTTAGCAATCTCTCTCATTTAGCAGTGGCGTTTCCCAATGAGATTGCTGAATGAATCCTGTCAACAGTCTCAAGTGCCTGTGTCTCAAAAAGAGGCTTGCTGGCTATCACTCTCACTCTAACTGTGTGTGTCTGCATGCGTGCATTCCTTTGTGTGGTATGGTAAAGCTGTTTTCCCCACACAACTATCCCCCACACACACACACACCTTTTTCAGGACATAAAGGCAGCCCTCCATTTCAGTAGGAATTCCCACAAAATGTCCCTTTTACCATCATGATGGATTTACTGTCTTCTGAGACTCCATTAAATGTGTTGCAATCTAGTCAAAGGAATGCAGTCCCTAGATGCCAGAATGGAGCCCCTGCTCAGGCTTAATCACCCACTTGAAGCTCTCCTTTGCTTGATTGATAAGCTCTTAGATTTAAATTGCTCTGTAAAGACCATAGAGCTACAGCACTTGATAACTACTGTCAAAGACCTTCTATAGAGGAACACTGTGTGTGTTGAGGCTCTGAGGTTTGTGTTAGTGGTAGTAGTGATGGTGGTAGTTTTTATTTTTATTTAATAACCTTTATTTATCGAGGAAATCCAGGTGAGATCAGGAGACCTCTTTTTTAAAGGAGACCTGACCATGTCCTCCATCTCCAGATATGGACGCCAACAATGGAGGAGTGCTGCTGCTGGACATGGTGGAGGGCTGAGCTGGCAAGTAGTGATAATGGTAGTGGTGGTGGTAGAAGTGGTAGTGGTGGTAGTGATAGTAGTAGTGGTGGTGGTAGAAGTGGTAGTGGTGGTAGTGATAGTAGTAGTGGTGGTGGTAGTGATAGTAGTGGTGGTGGTGGTAGTGGTACTAGTTGTGGTGGTGGTGGTAGCGGCAGTGGGAGCTCGGTGCCATGTGCTTTGTACAGATGGATGGGATGGGGAAGGGAGGAGTGTGCTTAGACCAGGTTGCTGAGTCAGATATAGGACTTGGGTGAGGTCCAAGAGGAGTGCTTTCTCTTGAAGTAGCACAGTACCACAGTTGACTGCAGTTCTCTCTTTCTCGCTCTCTTTCTTGAACAGTTTATCAGTCCAGTTAGTGTGCTTGTTACTGTACATGTTGTATGTTGTCTCTGTGCCCATGTTGTTATATTTGTTTGTCTGTGCTGTACTGCATATAGTTGTCTCTACATGCATCTACATGTCTGTCCCCATCTGTCTCCTTTCCGTCTGACTCCGTCTGTCTCGCTCTGTCTCTGTCTGTCTCTGTCTGTCTCTGTCTGTCTATGTCTGTCTCTGTCTGTCTCTGTCTTTCTCGCTCTGTCTCTGTCTGTCTCTGTCTGTCTCGCTCTGTCTGTCTCTGTCTGTCTCGCTCTGTCTCTGTCTGTCTCTGTCTGACTCCATCTGTCTCGCTCTGTCTCGCTCTGTCTGTCTCGCTCTGTCTCGCTCTGTCTCTGTCTGTCTCTGTCTGTCTCTGTCTGTCTCTGTCTACATTCTCATTGTGTTTCTGTGTGTTTCTCCTTTCATTCTTAATTGTAAAGGTCCTCCATCTCCAGATATGGACGCAAACTATGGTGGAGGCCTGCTGGACATGGTGAAGGGCGGAGCCGGCAAGTTCTTCAGCAACTTCAAGGATAACCTGAAGGACACTCTAAAGGACACCTCCACCAAAGTCATGCACCAGGTGGCCACGTAAGTCCCAACAACCACCCCCATTCCCTTACCCCGTACCTTTCCTGACCCCAGAACACTGGGGTTTGGTAAGGGGAATATGTTGTGACTGTGCCCCACATTGGAGCTCCTTGGCTGGGGTAAGTTGACATGCCCCTGCCCCTGCCAATAGCTCTGTTATAGCTAATATCCCCATATGAAAAAATACTATAATGTATACTATGGTAGGAATACTATAGTATTCACTGTAGTGTTTTTGCTGACTGAAGACCTCTTTTACAAGGGAGACCTGACTTAAGTGTATGTCCGTTTATACTATAGTATAAATAATGTAGTATAAAAAAGAGTAGTATATACTATAGTAATTAATGTAGTGTTTTTGCAGACTGTAGTATTTAATGTAGTGTTTTTGTGGACATGACTAGTATTTACTGTAGTGTTTTTGTGGACATGACTGTAGTATTTACTGCAGTGTTTTTGTGGACATGGCTGTAGTATTTACTGTAGTGTTTTTGTGAACATGACTAGTATTTACTGTAGTGTTTTTGTGGACATGACTGTAGTATTTACTGTAGTGTTCTTGTGGACATGACTGTAGTATTTACTGTAGTGTTTTTGTGAACATGACTGTAGTATTTACTGTAGTGTTTTTGTGGACATGACTGTAGTATTTACTGTCATGTTTTTGTGGACATGACTGTAGTATTTACTGTAGTGTTTTTGTGGACATGACTGTAGTATTTACTGTAGTGTTTTTGTGGACATGACTGTAGTATTTACTGTAGTGTTTTTGTGGACCTGACTGTAGTATTTATTGTAGTGTTTTTGTGGACATTACTGTAGTATTTACTGTAGTGTTTTTGTGGACATGACTGTAGTATTTATTGTAGTGTTTTTGTGGACATGACTGTAGTATTTACTGTAGTGTTTTTGTGGACATGACTGTAGTATTTACTGTAGTGTTTTTGTGGACATGACTAGTATTTATTGTAGTGTTTTTGTGGACATGACTGTAGTATTTACTGTAGTGTTTTTGTGGACATGACTAGTATTTACTGTAGTGTTTTTGTGGACATGACTGTAGTATTTATTGTAGTGTTTTTGTGGACATGACTGTAGTATTTACTGTAGTGTTTTTGTTTTATTATGTTTGGCACTTGAAGTGGAGGCTTTCTCCTTCAGGAAGCCTACTGGAGAAATACTAAAAGAGCAAATGTTCCATAACCTGTAGGTAGGTAGGACTAGGTTCTGAACGGTGAGTTCATAGCTTCTGCTCTTTTTGTATAACCATAGAGAACACAATATAAGGCCTATACTTGGCATGTAGATTTCTCACTTACGGGGGGCACAAATTGGGAAATGGGGGAGGGGAAAGGGTAAATTTAAATACTGTAGTATTTAGTATAGTTATTTTTGTTGTTGTGTTTTTGTAGATATTTCTGTAGTATTTACTACAGATTTTTTTTTGTAGAGAATGCTGAAATATTTATTATACTATTCTGCAGTATAGTACAAAATTAAATACTAAGTACTACAGTCGTGGCCAAAAGTTTTGAGAATGACACAATTATTAATTTCCACAAAGTTTGCTGCTTCAGTGTCTTTAGATATTTTTGTCAGATGTTACTATGGAACACTGAACTATAATTACAAGCAATTCATAAGTGTCAAAGGCTTTTATTGACAATTACATGAAGTTGATGCAGAGTCAATATTTGCAGTGTTGACCCTTCTTTTTCAAGACCTCTGCAATCCGCCCTGGCATGCTGTCAATTAGCTTCTGGGCCACATCCTGACTGATGGCAGCCCATTCTTGCATAATCAATGCTTGGAGTTTGTCAGAATTTGTGTGTTTTTGTTTGTCCACCCACCTCTTGAGGATTGACTACAAATTCTCAATGGGATTAAGGTCTGGGGAGTTTCCTGGCCATGGACCCAAAATATCAATGTTTTGTTCCCCGAGCCACTTAGTTATCACTTTTGCCTTATGTCAAGGTGCTCCATCATGCTGGAAAAGGCATTGTTCGTCACCAAACTGTTCCTGGATGGTTGGGAGAAGTTGCTCTCAGAGGATGTGTTGGTACCATTCTTTATTCATGGTTGTGTTCTTAGGCAAAATTGTGAGTGAGCCCACTCCCTTGGCTGAGAAGCAACCCCACACATGAATGGTCTCAGGATGCTTTACTGTTGGCATGACACAGGACTGATGGTAGCGCTCACCTTGTCTTCTCCGAACAAGCTTTTTTACGGATGCACCAAACAATCGGAAAGGGGATTCATCAGAGAAAATTACTTTACCCCAGTCCTCAGCAGTCCAATCCCTGTACCTTTTGCAGAATATCAGTCTGTCCCTGATGTTTTTCCTGGAGAGAAGTGGCTTCTTTGCTGCCCTTCTTGACACCTTCACACCTGCCTGCTGCCATGCCTGAGCAAGATCTGTACTGGTGGTGCCCCAATCCCGCAGCTGAATCAACTTTATGAGACAGTCCTGGCGCTTGCTGGACTTTCTTGGGCGCCCTGAAGCCATCTTCACAACAATTGAACCGCTCTCCTTGAAGTTCTTGATGATCCGATAAATGGTTGATTTAGGTGCAATCTTTCTGGCAGCAATATCCTTACCTGTGAAGCACTTTTTGTACAAAGCAATGATGACGGCACGTGTTTCCTTGCAGGAAACCATGGTTGACAGAGGAAGAACAATGATTCCAAGCACCACCCTCCTTTTGAAGCTTCCAGTCTGTTATTCGAACTCAATCAGCATGACAGAGTGATCTCCAGCCTTGTCCTCATCAACACTCACACCTGTGTTAACGAGAGAATCACTGACATGATGTCAGCTGGTCCTTTTGTGGCAGGGCTGAAATGCAGTGGAAATGTTTTTTGGGGATTCAGTTAATTTGCATGTCAAAGAGGGACTTTGCAATTAATTGCAATTCATCTGATCACTCTTCATAACATTCTGGAGTATATGCAAATTGCCATCATACAAACTGAGGCAGCAGACTTAGTGAAAATGTATATTTGTGTCATTCTCAAAACTTTTGGCCACGACTGTACACGTGACCGAGAGATTCTACATTGTGTAGTATAGTATTCTACAGTATACTACAGTTTACTACAGAATTCTATATTAAGTACATTAGTATTCTATAGTAAACTGAAGTATTTTTTTATGTGGGTCAATTCAATGGTGTCTATTGTCTAAGGCTAGAAATATCACTGCCTCCCCTCCACCCAAGTCTGACCCAAGTCTGGTTCCCATGCTAGACTGACCCAAGTCTGACCCAAGTCTGGTTCCCGTGCTAGACTGACCCAAGTCTGACCCAAGTCTGGTTCCCGTGCTAGACTGACCCAAGTCTGGTTCCCATGCTAGACTGACCCAAGTCTGACCCAAGTCTGGTTCCCATGCTAGACTGACCCAAGTCTGACCCAAGTCTGGTTCCCATGCTAGACAGACCCAAGTCTGACCCAAGTCTGGTTCCCATGCGAGACTGACCCAAGTCTGACCCAAGTCTGGTTCCCATGCTAGACTGACCCAAGTCTGACCCAAGTCTGGTTCCCATGCTAGACTGACCCAAGTCTGACCCAAGTCTGGTTCCCATGCTAGACTGAACCAAGTCTGACCCAAGTCTGGTTCCCATGCTAGACTGACCCAAGTCTGACCCAAGTCTGGTTCCCATGCTAGACTGACCCAAGTCTGACCCAAGTCTGGTTCCCATGCTAGACTGACCCAAGTCTGACCCAAGTCTGGTTCCCATGCTAGACTGACCCAAGTCTGACCCAAGTCTGGTTCCCATGCTAGACTGACTCGTGGGGCGGTAAATTAGATTACAAAGTTTTTTTTTACTGACCATTGCCAGCCAGTACTTTTTAAAAATGCAAAAAATTTGTTATTTTGTTGAAAAGACTAGCTGTCTACTTATGGGAGATATACAGCTGGTGGGAGTTGTAGTTCATGTGTGTAGTTCTAATGAAGCGGTTGGAACTTTTCGGCATCGTTCTTCTTCTTGGCCGTCAAATTAGTTGAATACCGGCATATGGTAGGTCAATTCACTCTGAAACACGTATACATTTTAATATACAGTGTATCTTAAATGACCATGTTTTTATGACTTTGATGATGCAAATGTGAGGTTTGTTCTTAGCCTACAAAACGAGGATCCTGGAAGTGCCACTTTCTTACCGTATAGCGCTTTGAGACTGGGCCTAGTAGCGCTCTGTATGCCTGCTGGGCTCTAGTATGAGAGGAGGAGACTGTGTTATCACCCAGCTGAGATCTTTACATGTCATCCCCTGGTTGCCGGGGTTCCTTGAGCTGTGAAACATGGAATGGAGTAACAATACCCGGGCTGATTACACATGGTTTTACACACAGCAATACACCGCTATGGTTCTACAGTTACATTACAGCAACAATGAGATAACACTTTAGACTATATTGCCACTGTGATACACTTAAGCAATAAGGCATGAGGGACTGTGTTATGTGGCTCCGCGTTGTGTCGTGACAAGAACAGCCCTTAGCCGTGGTATATTGGCCATATACCACAAAGCCTGAGGTGCCTCATTGCTATTATAAACTGGTTACCAACCTAATTGGAGCAATAAAAATAAATGCTTTGTCATACCCACGGTATACGGTCTGATATACCACGGCTGTCAGCCAATCAGCATTCAGGACTCGAACCACCCAGTTTAAAATGAGAGGTATTCTTTGAGCTGTATCTGTATCTGAGATAAAATATTAGCTAATCAGATAGCTGATAGAAAAGACTAGAGGGAAAACAGATGAGTGGAGGAAGAGAAGGGGAGGAACAGTAGAAGGGGTGTACAGGGATGAAGGACAGGCGGGGGAGAGGAATGAGGGAGAGAGAGGCTGTCGAGTTTGGCACCGCTGGGTCCTGAGAGAGAGTATTTCTGCGCAGGCGTCTTCACCAGACACACAGAGGGGCCTCTGTACTGTCAGACTGTGAGCAGGCCTCTCGAGACTCACACCTTGTCCACACACTCTCTCTTTAACACACACACACACACACACACACACACACACACACACACACACACACACACACACACACACACACACACACACACACACACACACACACACACACACACACACACACACACACACACACACACATCTCTCTGGACCCTTTGGAACAGTGTCATTCACAGAGCAGGGACTGGGCAGAGCTGGGGCACATTGATTCAGTGTGTCGATCACAATTTTCTCCTCCCTTCTCCCATCCTTTCCAGTGGTGGAAAAAGTACCCAATTGTTATACTTGAGTAAAAATTAAGATACCAGGCCTCCCGGGTGGCGCAGTGGTCTAGAAGCACTGCATCGCAGTGCTAGCTGCGCCACCAGAGTCTCTGGGTTCGCGCCCAGGCTCTGTCGCAGCCAGCCGCGACCGGGAGGTCCGTGGGGCGACGCACAATTGGCATAGCGTCGTCCGGGTTAGGGAGGGTTTGGCCGGTAGGGATATCCTTGTCTCATCGCGCTCCAGCGACTCCTGTGGCGGGCCGGGCGCAGTGCGCGCTAACCGAGGGGGGGCGGGTGCATGGTGTTTCCTCCGACACATTGGTGCGGCTGGCTTCCGGGTTGGAGGCGCGCTGTGTTAAGAAGCAGTGCGGCTTGGTTGGGTTGTGCTTCGGAGGACGCATGGCTTTCGACCTTCGTCTCTCCCGAGCCCGTACGGGAGTTGTAGCGATGAGACAAGATAGTAATTACTAGCGATTGGATACCACGAAAATTGGGGAGAAAAGGGGATAATTATTTATTTTTTTAATAAAAAATACCTTAATGGAAAATGACTCAAGTGAAAGTCACCCAGTAAAATACCACTTTTTGGTTTTAAATATACTTTTTGGTATTTGGTTTTAAATATACTTAAGTATCAAAAGTAAATGTAATTTCTAAAATATACTCAAGTATCATAAGTAAATGTAAATGTATGAATCATTTCAAAGTCCTTACATAAAGCATACCAGACTGCACCGTTTTCTTGTTTTTTAGCCAGTAGCACACTCCAACACTCAAGACACTTCCTGACGGGCCGCACCCAGATGGTAAGGGTAAGCAACAACAGATCTGCCACGCTGATCATCAACACGGGGGCCCGTAAGGGGTGTGTGCTTAGTCCCCTCCTGTATTCCCTGTTCACAGTGGTAGGCCCGATTACCGACAATATAGGGAGGAGGTCAGAGACCTGGCCGTGTGGTGCCAGTACAACAACCTCTCTCTCAACGTGATCAAGACAGGAGATGAGATGAAGAGGGCCGAGCACGCCCCTATTCTCTCGCTGTATTGGAACAGGTTGAGAGCTTCAAGTTCCTTGGTGTCCACATCACCAACAAACTAACATGGTCCAAGCACACCATGACAGTTGTGAAGCGGGCACGACAAAACCTATTCCCCCTCAGGAGACTGAAAATATTTGGCCTGGGTCATTAGATCCTCAAAAGGTTCTACAGCTGCACCATCGAGAGCATCCTGACGGGTTGCATCACTGCCTGGTATGGCAACTGCTCAGCCTCCGACCGCAAGGCACTACAGAGGGTAGTGCGAACGGCCCAGTACATCACTGGGGCCAAGCTTCCTACCATCCAGGACCTCTATACCAGGCGGTGTCAGAGGAAGGCCCTAAAAATTGTCAAAGACTCCAGCCACCCTAGTCATAGACTGTTCTCTCTGCTACCACACAGCAAGCGGTACCGGAGCGTCAAGTCTATGTCCAAGAGGCTTATAAACAGCTTCTACCCCCAAGCCATAAGACTTCTGAACATCTAGTCAAATGGCTACCCAGACTATTCACATTGCCACCCCCACCCCCTCCCCTCTCCACACCATTGCCACTCTCTGTTGTCATCTATGCATAGTCACATTAATTAACTCTACCTACATATACATACTACCTCAACTAACCGGTGCCCACGCACATTGACCCTGTCCCGGAACCCCCCTGTATATATTGTTCATTTCTTTTCTTCAGCTGCTCTTTAATTACTTGTTACTTTTATCTCTTATTCTTATCCATATTTTTTGAAACTGCACTGTTGGTTAAGGGCTCGTAAATAAGCATTTCATTGTAAGGTCTACACCTGTTGTATTCGGCGCATGTGACTAATACAATTTGATTTGATGTGTATAATACTACAACTACCACAGGCCTTAGTACAGAAAGATTCTGTGTAATTATTGAGGTAAAATTCAAAAAGAGAAAAACCCTTTAATCAACCACAAGTTTTCTTTCACCCAACACCATGTCCCTAGACCAAATGCAGTTGTGACAGGCAGACAGACTTTGCATGGTACTATGGTGTGATAAGAGTGTCTGCTAAATGAACTAAATATGAATGTACAGTGCCTTCAGAAAGTATTCAAACCCCTTGACCTTTTCCACATTTTTTTTCGCAAAGAAGGGTACCTTCTAGATGGGTCAAATAAAATAAAAAGCAGACGCTGAATATCCCTTTGAGCATGGTGAAGTTATTAATTACACTTTGGATGGTGTATCAATACACCCAGTCACTACAAAGATACAGGTGTCCGTACTTACTGAGTTTTTGGCGAGGAAGGAAACCTCTAAGGGATTTCACCATGAGGCCAATGGTGATTTTAAAACTGAGAATAGATCAACAACATTATAGTTACTCCACAATACTAACCTGCATGACAGAGTGAAAAGAAGGAAACCTGTACAGAATAAAACTATGAATCTACTATGCATCCTGTTTGCAATACGGCACTAAAGTAAAACTGCAAAAAAAGTAACTTTATGTTCTGAATACAAAGTGTTATGTTTGGGGCAAATCCAACAACACATAACTGAGTAGCACTCTTCATATGTTCAAGCACAGTGGTGGATGCATCATGTTATGGGTATAATTGTCATCGGCAAGGACTAGGGCGTTTTTTAGGATAAAAAGAAACAAAATAGAGCTAAGCATAGGCAAAATCCTAGAGGAAAACCTGCTTCAGTCTGGTTTCCAACAGACACTGGGAGACAAATTCACCTTTCAGCAGGACAATAACCTAAAACACAATGCCAAATATACACTGGAGTTGCTTCCCAAGAAGGCATTGAATGTTCCTGAGTGGCCTAGTTACAGTTTGACTTAAATCGTCTTGAAAATCTATGGCAAGACTTGAAAATGGCTGTCTAGCAATGATCAACAACCAACTTGACAGAGCTTGAAGAATTAAAAAAATAATAGTGTGCAAATATTATACAATCCAGGTGTGCAAAGTTCTTATAGACTTCCCCAGAAAGACTCACAGCTGTAATCGCTGCCAAAGGTGTGATTCTAAGATATATTGACTGGGAAGTGTGAATACTTACTGTATGTACAATAAGTTAGATTCCTGTATTTCATTTTCAATACATTTGCAAGATTTATAAAAACCTGTTTTAACTTTTTCATTATGAGGTATCGTGTGTAAATTGGTGAGAATAAAAATCTATTTAATCCATTTTGAATTCAGGCAGAAACAGATTTTTGGGGGGAATAAGTCAAGGGGTATAAATACTTTCTGAAGTCACTGTATATGTAAAAATGAACAGTTGCAAAGCATTCTGTTTATTATTCTAATGAGCTCCGCCCCAGAACAAGGTCAATAATAATACCCAGAGTGCTTTGCATTTCATTTTGGTATCTGCATTTTCACATTTACATTTTGATCATTTAGCAGACGTTGTTGCTGTTCGGCCAGCTACTTGCAAATTTATTTTTGTATGTCAAAATACATGTATTTTAATGAAATACATATAAAATATACTTTTTAGTTTATTTTGATCTTTGTGGTATTTTGTATTAGCATTTTCAGATGTTTTCCCATCCCTGGTCATGATGAGGTCATATGGAAACCTGGGGAGTCATATAACCCCATCGTGGCCTGGGTTGAGCTAGGGTTATCTAGGTGACCGATATAAACGGGATGATAAGTGGGAGACCGGTACAGAGAGCTGTAATGCAATGGCCACGGGGGTTTAACCCACTTACAGTGGTTTGCTTTGCTGTGTTGTGACCACACTGCTGAGTGTGTGAGGTATTGCCACAGGAGACTCACTCACTGTTAGTCTAATGTCTCTAATGTAATACAGCCAAGGGCAGCTGTAGCTCTCCTGGCCTAATGCATGCTTGTGTTTTTGTGTGTATCTGGCAGGGCACAGAATACAGTAGCCTATGCACCTTTGTATGTGTACATCTACCACACCTCTCCTACCCTCACCAAGATACTAGCAAGTCTGTTTAGTGTCTACTGTAACGATCTGCTTCACAAGGGGAGTCAGGGTGCACACGCTCCAGCATCCAGTCAGAGGCTGCTAATCTGCATCGCTACAGCACCGCTGGCCTCATGCGTCGATGCAACACAACACCTGCTTCTCCTGCTAAAATAGCCTGGGCTGGATCTGCAGTCCTGAAGCCATCAGTGGCGGTCGGTGCCGCTTTTTTTTTTTAATGAGCATGGCCTTATTTCTATTACAGCATATTGGATCACTGTCTTTCATATTCCATTCACCCAGCTCAATGTAACATCAATAGGTTAAGCTACTACATGAAACTCAAATTTTCCCTATACCCATCATGAGGTTGCATCCTAGCCTAGGAATCAACGTTCACAACGTAGGTGCATAAATTTGAGTAATCAAGGTCACAAACAGTGACACATTCAATAACCGCCTTGCACACACTTGCCTGCATCTAGCTGATCTAGGATGTAATCATTATTCCAACAGTTGCAAACGAGGGATTCTGTTTCGTTCCGTTTTAAGAAATGTTTTTCAAGAGAATCGGTGGAATGAATACACCCCTGGTCACAAGCAAACATAGTTCACTTTCATAGCAGCCACATAGAAACCGCATGATCACTTTGCTAATTGATGACACCATTCTGTATACATCTGGCCCTTCCTTGGACACTGTGTTAACAAACCTCCAAACGAGCTTCAATGCCATACAACACTCCTTCCGTGGCCTCCAACTGCTCTTTAATGCTAGTAAAACTAAATGCATGCTCTTCAATCGATTGCTGCCTGCACCCGCCCGCCCGCCTAGCATCACTACTCTGGACGGTTCTGACTTAGAATATGTGTACAACTACAAATACCAAGGTGTCTGGTTAGACTGTAAACTCTCCTTCCAGACTCACATTAAGCATCTCCAATCCAAAATTAAATGTAGAATTGGCTTCCTATTTCGGAACAAAGGATCCTTCACTCATGCTGCCAAACATACCCTGGTAAAACTGACTATCCTACCGATCATTGACTTCGGCGATGTCATTTACAAAATAGCCTCCAACACTCCACTCAGCAAATTGGATGCAGTCTATCACAGTGCCATCCATTTTGTCACCAAAGCCCCATATACTACCCACCACTGCGACCTGTATTCTCTCGTTGGCTGGCCCTCGCTTCATATTTGTCGCCAAACCCACTGGCTCCAGGTCATCTACAAGTCTTTGCTAGGTAAAGCCCCGCCTTATCTCAGCTCACTGGTCACCATAGCAGCACCCACCCGTAGCACGCGCTCCAGCAGGTATATTTCACTGGTCATCCCCAAAACCAACACCCCCTTTGGCCGCCTTTCCTTCCAGTTCTCTGCTGCCAATGACTGTAACGAATTGCAAAAATCACTGAAGCTGGAAACTTATATCTCCCTCACTAACTTTAAGCGTCAGCTGTCAGAGCAGCTTACCAATCGCTGCAGCTGTAGACAGCCCATCTGTAAATAGCACACCCAACTACCTCATCCCCCATATTGTTATTTTTTTCTTTTCTCTTTTGCACCCCAGTATCTCTACTTGCATATTATCATCTGCACATCTATCACTCCAGTGTTGTGATAGGCCTCTATGGCCTATTTATTGCCTTACCTCACTAATCTTACTACATTAGCACACACTGTACATAGATATTTATATTGTGTTATTGACTGTACGTTTATTCATCCCATGTGTAACACTGTGTTGTTGTTTTTGTCGCACTGCTTTGCTTTATCTTGGCCAGGTCGCAGTTGTAAATGAGAACTTGTTCTCAACTGGCCTACCTGGTTAAATAAAGGTAAAATAATTTTTTTAAATAAAAAATTGTATAATTCCTTCTCGCATCTACACGCTCTCCTCCTCTCACCTTTTCCCTTCGCTTGTGGACTTCAGTGCACAACACATCAGCTGTCTGTGGTCAGGCAAAACAATACTTTCCAACCCAAACCTTCATATCATAACCGCTAACCTTTACACACATCCTACAGCGTTGTCACCATATTAGCTAACGTCATAGTCAACATAGCTACTAAAACTAACGCATTAGTAAACCCGCTACAATCATGGAGTACAGTGTACAGTCAGCAAGCTGCAGCTTATGCTTTCAGTACTATATTCATTCTCTGATCCTTTGATTGGGTGGACAACATGTCAGTTCATGCTGCAAAAGCTCTGATAGGTTGGAGGATGTCCTCCGGAAGTTGTCATTATTGGATTGTAAGTCTATGGAAGGGAGTGAGAACCATGAGCCTCCTAGGTTTTGTATTGAACTCAATGTACCCAGAGGAGGATGGAAACTATCAGTCCTCCGGCTACACCATGGTGCTATCCTACAGAGTGCTGTTGAGGCTAAAGTAGGCCTTCATCGCAAAAGTGTGTTTTAATCAATTATTTGGTGACGTGAAAATATTTAGTATAGTTTATCTAAAAATGCTAACTTTTTAAATATTTAACTATTTCTGTTTTTCTGAAATTCACTGAGGAGGATGGTCCTCCCCTTCCTCTGAGGAGCCTCCACCAGCAGCCATAGTAAGCAGAGCTAGCACTAGCAGCAGCTACAGTAGTACAGTTAGCAGAGCTGGCACTAGCAGCAGCTAGTACAGTTAGCAGAGATTAACTATGCAGTATTTTGTGTTTTTATGTAGTATTTCCTACACTGTTACCCCAGGAAATCTTAAGTCTTATTACATACAGCAGGGAGGAACTATTGGATATAAGAGCAACGTCAATTTACCAACATTACGACCAGGAATAGGACCTTCCCGAAGCGGATCCTCTGTTTGGACCACCACCCAGGACAATGGATCGGATCCCAGTAGGCGACCCAAAACAACGGCGCCACAGAAGGGGCAGACGGAGTGGTCTTCTGGTCAGGCTCCGTAGACGGGCACAAGTATACGCGAGTATACTACTCGCCAATGTCCAGTCTCTTGACAACAAGGTAGACAAAATTCGAGCAAGGGTTGCCTACCAGAGAGACATCAGAGATTGTAACATTCTCTGTTTCACAGAAACATGGCTCACTCGGGATACGTTATCAGAGTCGGTACAGCCACCCGGTTTCTTCACGCATCGCGCCCGACAGAAACAAACATCTCTCTGGTAAGAAGAAGTGCGGGGGTGTATGCCTTATGATTAACGAGTCGTGGTGTGATTATAACAACATACAGGTACTCAAGTCCTTTTGTTCACCTGACCTAGAATTCCTTACAATCAAATGCAGACTGCGTTATCTAAAAAGAGAATTCTCTTAGATTATAATCACAGCCGTGTATATCCCCCCAAACAGACACCTCGACGGCCCTGAATGAACTTCATTGGACTCTATGTAAACTGGAAACCACATATCCTGAGGATGCATTTATCGTAGCTGGGGATTTTAACAAGGCTAATCTGAAAACAAGGCTGCCTAAATGTTATCAGCATATCGAATGCGCGACCCGGACTGGCAAAATTCTGGATCATTGCTACTCTAACTTCCGCGACGCATACAAAGCCCTCCCTCGGCCTCCTTTTGGCAAATGTTACCACGACTCAATTTTGTTGCTCCCAGCCTATAGACAGAAACTAAAACAGGAAACGCCTGTGCTCAGGTCTGTTCAACGCTGGTCCGACAAATCTGATTCCATGCTTCAAGATTGCTTCGATCACGTGGACTGGGATATGTTCCGGATAGCCTCAGACATTAACATTGATGTACACGCTGATTCTGTGAGCAAGTTTATTAGCAAGTGCATCGGTGATGTTGTACCCACGGTGACTATTAAAACTTTCCCGAACCAGAAACTGTGGATAGATGGCAGCATTTGCACAAAACTGAAAGCGTGAACCACTGCTTTTAATCATGGCAAGGCGACCGGAAACATGACCGAATACAAACAGTGTAGCAATTCCCTCAAACAAGCTAAGCGTCAGTATAGAGACAAAGTAGAGTCACAATTCAACGGCTCAGACACGAGACTTATGTGGCAGTGTCTACAGTCAATCACGGATTGTAAAAAGAAAACCAGCCCCGTCGTGGACACCGATGTCTTGCTCCCAGACAAACTAAACAACTTCTTTGCTCGCTTTGAGGACAATACAATGCCACTGACACGGCCGCTACCAAATCCTGTGGGCTCTCCTTCACCACAGCCAACGTGAGTAAAATATTTTAACGTGTTAACCCTCGCAAGGCTGCCGGCCCAGACGGCATCCCTAGCCGCGTCCTCAGAGCATGCGCATACCAGCTGGCTGGTGTGTTTACCGACATATTCAATCAATCCCTATCCCTGTCTGCTGTTCCCACATGCTTCAAGAGAGCCACCATTGTTCCTGTTCCCAGGAAAGCTAAGGTAACTGAGCTAAACGTCTATCCACCCATACAGTCAGCGTGGTGAAGAAGGCGCAACAGCGCCTCTTCAACCTCAGGAGGCTGAAGAAATTTGGCTTGTCACCAAAAACACTCACAAACTTTTACAGGTGCACAATCGAGAGCATCCTGTTGGGCTGTATCACCACCTGGTACTGCAACTGCTCCGCCCACAACCGTAAGGCTCTCCAGAGGGTAGTTAGGTCTGCACAATGCATCACCGGGGGCAAACTACCTGCCCTCCAGGCTCCCTACACCACCCGATGTCACAGGAAGGCCAAAAATATAATCAAGAACAACAGCCACCCGAGCCTCTGCCTGTTCACCCCGCTATCATCCAGAAGGCGAGGTCAGTACAGGTGCATCAAAGCTGGGACCGAGAGACTGAAAAGCAGCTTCTATCTCAAGGCCTTCAGACTGTTAAACAGCCATCACTAACATTGAGTGGCTGCTGCCAACATACTGACTAAAATCTCTAGCCACTTTTATAATAAAAAATTGGATGTAATAAATGTATCACTAGTCACTTTAAACAATGCCACTTTATATAATGTTTACATACCCTACATTACACATCTCATATGTATATACTGTACTCTATACCATCTACTGCATCTTGCCTATGCCGTTCGGCCATCGCTCATCCATATATTTATATGTACATATTCTTATTCATTCCTTTACACTTGTGTGTATAAGGTAGTTGTTGTGAAATTGTTAGATTACTTGTTAGATATTACTGCACGGTCGGAACTAGAAGCACAAGCATTTCGCTACACTCGCATTAACATCTGCTAACCATGTGTATGTGACAAATCACATTTTATTCGATGATTTGATTACGCTAGCAGCAGCTAGTACAGTTAGCAGAGCTGGCGCTAGCCATATTATCCAGATGAGCTAACACTGTTCACGCTGCAGGAGAGCACAACAAAACACTGGATCAAAATAAAATGCTGCTTTTGGTCCAATTACCTCGTTAAGAGGAATTGCCCACTGATGCTTCCTCCTGTTCCCGCTTCCCCTCCTCCCAACCTCCCTCTCTGCCCTCCCTTCCTGCCTCCCTGCCTCCCTCTCTGCTTCCCTGCCGGCCCTCCCTCCCTGCCTCCTCCTTCCCTGCCTCCCCCTCCTCACTGCCTCCCTCACTGCCTCCCTGCCGGCCCTCCCTCCCTGCCTCCCCGCCTCCCTCCCTGCCTCCCCCTACTCCCCTCTCTCCCTGCCTCAGTTTACCCAGGTGGCTGGGCTGTTGGGTAATCATGCAAGGCCAGGATGGGAAGCCCTCAGGGCTATATGGCACTTCACTAACATACCAGTGGCCTAGATAGTGAATTTACATTTACACCACAAGCAACAGGGCCCCAGCCTCATACACTTTAGGCTACTTCTATTGTCACTTGTATTGTGTAGCTTTGGCCAGTAGGCTACTGACCCCTGTCTGCGTATGTCTACTCCTCTACAGCTTGCTACAATGTAATTTTTAACCATTACATTAGATACAAATGTGACAACACAAAACAGTCAACACAGTGTTCTAAACACTGTAAATACATAATCTGAATTGCATTATATGTTATTTGACAAAACATCTCTGTTTACAGATACACAAAAGGAGAGCTGGACATTGCCTACATCACATCACGAATCATAGGTGAGTA